>NC_091288.1:6599285-6924302 GCF_032444005.1 Ranitomeya imitator
AGGATGGGGGTCTCCTCATAGTGGGGTCTCCTCATAGTGGCAGGATGGGGGTCTCCTCATGGTGGGGTCTCCTCATAGTGGGGTCTCCTCATAGTGGCAGGATGGGGGTCTCCTCATGGTGGGGTCTCCTCATAGTGGCAGGATGGGGGTCTCCTCATGGTGGGGTCTCCTCATAGTGGCAGGATGGGGGTCTCCTCATAGTGGGGTCTCCTCATAGTGGCAGGATGGGGGTCTCCTCATAGTGGCAGGATGGAAGTCTCCTCATAGTGGGGTCTCCTCATAGTGGCAGGATGGGGGTCTCCTCATGGTGGGGTCTCCTCATAGTGGGGTCTCCTCATAGTGGCAGGATGGGGGTCTCCTCATGGTGGGGTCTCCTCATAGTGGCAGGATGGGGGTCTCCTCATAGTGGGGTCTCATAATGGCAGGATGGGGGTCTCCTCATAGTGGCAGGATGGGGGTCTCCTCATAGTGGCAGGATGGGGGGTCTCCTCATGGTGGCAGGATGGGGGTCTCCTCATAGTAGGGTCTCCTCATGGTGGCAGGATGGGGGGTCTCCTCATGGTGGCAGGATGGGGGTCTCCTCATGGTGGCAGGATGGGGGTCTCCTCTTGGTGACAGGTGTCTGGTGGCAGGATGGGGGTCTTCTCATGGTGGCAGGATGGGGGTCTCCTCTTGGTGGCAGGTGTCTGGTGGCAGGATGGGGGTCTCCTCATGGTGGCAGGATGGGGGTCTTCTCATGGTGGCAGGTGTCTGGTGGCAGGATGGGGGTCTCATCTTGGTGGCAGGATGGGGGTCTCATCTTGGTGGCAGGTGTCTGGTAGCGGGCGTTTATTGGCACACTGGTCACCGTGGCTGCACTCACCTCACTGGCAGTGCTGTGCCCTATGTTACCGCGGGCTAGGAGGTAGTTGTATGGCAGTGGCACAGGCTCGGGCAGAGCTGTGTGCGGGGTTTGTCCTGGGCAGCTCTCGGGTTGGTGCCCGCTGGTCGGGGGGCTGCTGCTATCCCGCGCATCTGACGCTTTATTTCACATGGTAATTGGTGTCTTTGTGGCTGGGGGTTGTGTCATTAACCTTCACATCACGTCTCCCTGAACATCAAAAAGGGAGAAACGGAGGAGACTGGACAAAAAGCCTGCACCCCTGTGTACCCCCTGTCCCACTCCTCTTCTGTACCCCAAAGACCTCGCTCCCCATATTCACCCCCTCCCTCTGTAACCTACAGACCCCCCTCCACTTCCACACCCTCCCCCATAGGTTCTCTGAAGACCCCCCTCTCCATGTGCACCCCCTCCCTGTATGAACCCCCTGTCCCTTTCCATGTGCACCCCCTCCCTGTATGAACCCCCTGTTCCCCTCCATGTGCACCCCCTCCCTGTATGCACCCCCTGGCCCCCTCCTCGTCCGGACCCCTCTCTCTGTTTCCCCCTAAGTGTCTCCTCCAATCCTCACACAAATCTCAGGACACGAATGATCCAACTTTAAATGTAACAAAGTTTCTCGGTTTCCTCCGGAGTTTGTGACTTGATGCCTCGTCCCGGACTGAGAAGCTGACACTCTAATATCGGGGGAGGCAGCGCTCGCCCCGCCGCTGACAATCTGCGGTCGGTTATTTGGGCACCGAGATTAATGGGGTTAATTGGCTCCTGATGCCACAACAAAATTCACAACCCCTCAACCTTTTCCGCTGCTCCCATCTAAACAAATCCAGAAGCCCCATTGTGAGGGCACCCGGCCAGCACCCAGCACCTCCAGAGAGCCGAGGTTAACCCCTCTGTGCCCAGACTGGGGGTCCCAGGGGAAGACTGATTGTGACTTATGGCGTCCGCTGATTAACTTCAGGCTCATTGTTGAGGCCATGTGCACACGTTGCAGATTTGCGGTTTTTTAGCGTTTTTGCGCTATAAAAATGCTATAAAACCGCAAATAATCTGCATACATTAAGCATCCCATCATTTATAATGGAATCCGCAATTTCTGTGCACATGATGTGTGTTTTTCCGCATGAAAAACGCATTGCAGAAAAATAATGAACCTGTTCATTAATTTTGCGGTTTTTTCGCGGATTTCCCACTGTCTAATGCATTGGGAAATGTCTGGGAAAAACCGCGCAAAAACCGCTCAAAAAACGCGAAAAAAAACGCATGTGGATTTCATGCGGAAATCTGGCAGAAATGTCCGGATTTCCACAGGAATTTTCTGCATGAATTCCTGAACGTGTGCACGTAGCCTTAGGCTTAGAATTGATGAGAGTGATGGTGCTGCTGATGGGGGTCTTCTAGGGGCATTAGGGGTCAGGTCTTCTGTTTTGTGACATTCATTGGGTATTTGAGGACATCACTGGCTGTATATATCCTGTCTGTGTATTTCTATACATTGTATCCGCTCATGTCCTATATCGCACAGCGGCTGTCTGCGTTCTGTGTATTTCTATACATTGTATCCGCTCATGTCCTATATCGCACAGCGGCTGTCTGCGTTCTGTGTATTTCTATACATTGTATCCGCTCATGTCCTATATCGCACAGCGGCTGTCTGCGTTCTGTGTATTTCTATACATTGTATCCGCTCATGTCCTATATCGTACAGCGGCTGTCTGCGTATTTCTATACATTGTATCCGCTCATGTCCTATATCACACAGCGGCTGTCTGCGTTCTGTGTGTATTTCTATACATTGTATCCGCTCATGTCCTATATCGTACAGTGGCTGTCTGCGTTCTCTGTGTATTTCTATACATTGTATCCGCTCATGTCCTATATCGCACAGTGGCTTTCTGCGTATTTCTATACATAGTATCCGCTCATGTCCTATATCGTACAGCGGCTGTCTGCGTTCTGTGTATTTCTATACATTGTATCCGCTCATGTCCTATATCGTACAGTGGCTGTCTGCGTTCTGTGTATTTCTATACATTGTATCCGCTCATGTCCTATATCGTACAGCGGCTGTCTGCGTTCTGTGTATTTCTATACATTGTATCCGCTCATGTCCTATATCACACAGTGGCTGTCTGCGTTCTCTGTATTTCTATACATTGTATCCGCTCATGTCCTATATCGCACAGCGGCTGTCTGCGTTCTCTGTATTTCTATACATTGTATCCGCTCATGTCCTATATCGCACAGCGGCTGTCTGCGTTCTGTGTATTTCTATACATTGTATCCGCTCATGTCCTATATCGCACAGCGGCTGTCTGCGTTCTGTGTATTTCTATACATTGTATCCGCTCATGTCCTATATCATACAGCGGCTGTCTGCGTTCTGTGTATTTCTATACATTGTATCCGCTCATGTCCTATATCGTACAGCGGCTGTCTGCGTTCTCTGTGTATTTCTATACATTGTATCCGCTCATGTCCTATATCGCACAGCGGCTGTCTGCGTTCTGTGTATTTCTATACATTGTATCCGCTCATGTCCTATATCACACAGTGGCTGTCTGCGTTCTGTGTATTTCTATACATTGTATCCGCTCATGTCCTATATCGCACAGCGGCTGTCTGCGTTCTGTGTATTTCTATACATTGTATCCGCTCATGTCCTATATCACACAGTGGCTGTCTGCGTTCTGTGTATTTCTATACATTGTATCCGCTCATGTCCTATATCACACAGCGGCTGTCTGCGTTCTCTGTATTTCTATACATTGTATCCACTCATGTCCTATATCGTACAGCGGCTGTCTGCGTTCTCTGTGTATTTCTATACATTGTATCCGCTCATGTCCTATATCGCACAGCGGCTGTCTGCGTTCTGTGTATTTCTATACATTGTATCCGCTCATGTCCTATATCGCACAGCGGCTGTCTGCGTTCTGTACATTTCTATACATTGTATCCGCTCATGTCCTATATCGCACAGTGGCTGTCTGCGTTCTGTGTATTTCTATACATTGTATCCGCTCATGTCCTATATCGTACAGTGGCTGTCTGCGTTCTGTGTATTTCTATACATTGTATCCGCTCATGTCCTATATCGCACAGCGGCTGTCTGCGTTCTGTGTATTTCTATACATTGTATCCGCTCATGTCCTATATCGCACAGTGGCTGTCTGCGTTCTGTGTATTTCTATACATTGTATCCGCTCATGTCCTATATCCCACAGTGGCTGTCTGCGTTCTCTGTATTTCTATACATTGTATCCGCTCATGTCCTATATCGCACAGTGGCTGTCTGCGTTCTGTGTATTTCTATACATTGTATCCGCTCATGTCCTATATCCCACAGTGGCTGTCTGCGTTCTCTGTATTTCTATACATTGTATCCACTCATGTCCTATATCGTACAGCGGCTGTCTGCGTTCTGTGTATTTCTATACATTGTATCCGCTCATGTCCTATATCGCACAGCGGCTGTCTGCGTTCTGTGTATTTCTATACATTGTATCCGCTCATGTCCTATATCACACAGTGGCTGTCTGCGTTCTGTGTATTTCTATACATTGTATCCGCTCATGTCCTATATCGCACAGCGGCTGTCTGCGTTCTCTGTATTTCTATACATTGTATCCGCTCATGTCCTATATCACACAGCGGCTGTCTGCGTTCTCTGTATTTCTATACATTGTATCCACTCATGTCCTATATCACACAGCGGCTGTCTGCGTTCTGTGTATTTCTATACATTGTATCCGCTCATGTCCTATATCGCACAGCGGCTGTCTGCGTTCTGTGTATTTCTATACATTGTATCCGCTCATGTCCTATATCGCACAGCGGCTGTCTGCGTTCTGTGTATTTCTATACATTGTATCCGCTCATGTCCTATATCGCACAGCGGCTGTCTGCGTTCTGTGTATTTCTATACATTGTATCCGCTCATGTCCTATATCGTACAGCGGCTGTCTTTGTTCTGTGTATTTCTATACATTGTATCCGCTCATGTCCTATATCGCACAGCGGCTGTCTGCGTTCTGTGTATTTCTATACATTGTATCCGCTCATGTCCTATATCGTACAGCGGCTGTCTGCGTTCTGTGTATTTCTATACATTGTATCCGCTCATGTCCTATATCACACAGCGGCTGTCTGCGTTCTGTACATTTCTATACATTGTATCCGCTCATGTCCTATATCGCACAGCGGCTGTCTGCGTTCTGTGTATTTCTATACATTGTATCCGCTCATGTCCTATATCGTACAGCGGCTGTCTGCGTTCTGTGTATTTCTATACATTGTATCCGCTCATGTCCTATATCACACAGCGGCTGTCTGCGTTCTCTGTGTATTTCTATACATTGTATCCGCTCATGTCCTATATCGCACAGCGGCTGTCTGCGTTCTGTACATTTCTATACATTGTATCCGCTCATGTCCTATATCGCACAGTGGCTGTCTGCGTTCTGTGTATTTCTATACATTGTATCCGCTCATGTCCTATATCGTACAGTGGCTGTCTGCGTTCTGTGTATTTCTATACATTGTATCCGCTCATGTCCTATATCGCACAGCGGCTGTCTGCGTTCTGTGTATTTCTATACATTGTATCCGCTCATGTCCTATATCACACAGCGGCTGTCTGCGTTCTGTGTATTTCTATACATTGTATCCGCTCATGTCCTATATCGCACAGTGGCTGTCTGCGTTCTGTGTATTTCTATACATTGTATCCGCTCATGTCCTATATCACACAGCGGCTGTCTGCGTTCTGTGTATTTCTATACATTGTATCCGCTCATGTCCTATATCGCACAGCGGCTGTCTGCGTTCTGTGTATTTCTATACATTGTATCCGCTCATGTCCTATATCGCACAGTGGCTGTCTGCGTTCTGTGTATTTCTATACATTGTATCCGCTCATGTCCTATATCCCACAGTGGCTGTCTGCGTTCTCTGTATTTCTATACATTGTATCCGCTCATGTCCTATATCACACAGCGGCTGTCTGCGTTCTCTGTATTTCTATACATTGTATCCACTCATGTCCTATATCACACAGCGGCTGTCTGCGTTCTGTGTATTTCTATACATTGTATCCGCTCATGTCCTATATCGCACAGCGGCTGTCTGCGTTCTGTGTATTTCTATACATTGTATCCGCTCATGTCCTATATCGCACAGCGGCTGTCTGCGTTCTGTGTATTTCTATACATTGTATCCGCTCATGTCCTATATCGCACAGCGGCTGTCTGCGTTCTGTGTATTTCTATACATTGTATCCGCTCATGTCCTATATCGTACAGCGGCTGTCTTTGTTCTGTGTATTTCTATACATTGTATCCGCTCATGTCCTATATCGCACAGCGGCTGTCTGCGTTCTGTGTATTTCTATACATTGTATCCGCTCATGTCCTATATCGTACAGCGGCTGTCTGCGTTCTGTGTATTTCTATACATTGTATCCGCTCATGTCCTATATCACACAGCGGCTGTCTGCGTTCTGTACATTTCTATACATTGTATCCGCTCATGTCCTATATCGCACAGCGGCTGTCTGCGTTCTGTGTATTTCTATACATTGTATCCGCTCATGTCCTATATCGTACAGCGGCTGTCTGCGTTCTGTGTATTTCTATACATTGTATCCGCTCATGTCCTATATCGTACAGCGGCTGTCTGCGTTCTCTGTATTTCTATACATTGTATCCGCTCATGTCCTATATCGTACAGCGGCTGTCTGCGTTCTCTGTATTTCTATACATTGTATCCGCTCATGTCCTATATCACACAGCGGCTGTCTGCGTTCTCTGTATTTCTATACATTGTATCCGCTCATGTCCTATATCCCACAGTGGCTGTCTGCGTTCTCTGTATTTCTATACATTGTATCCGCTCATGTCCTATATCACACAGCGGCTGTCTGCGTTCTCTGTATTTCTATACATTGTATCCACTCATGTCCTATATCACACAGCGGCTGTCTGCGTTCTGTGTATTTCTATACATTGTATCCGCTCATGTCCTATATCGCACAGCGGCTGTCTGCGTTCTGTGTATTTCTATACATTGTATCCGCTCATGTCCTATATCGTACAGCGGCTGTCTTTGTTCTGTGTATTTCTATACATTGTATCCGCTCATGTCCTATATCGTACAGCGGCTGTCTTTGTTCTCTGTATTTCTATACATTGTATCCGCTCATGTCCTATATCACACAGTGGCTGTCTGCGTTCTCTGTATTTCTATACATTGTATCCGCTCATGTCCTATATCGCACAGCGGCTGTCTGCGTTCTGTGTATTTCTATACATTGTATCCGCTCATGTCCTATATCGTACAGCGGCTGTCTTTGTTCTGTGTATTTCTATACATTGTATCCGCTCATGTCCTATATCGCACAGCGGCTGTCTGCGTTCTGTGTATTTCTATACATTGTATCCGCTCATGTCCTATATCGTACAGCGGCTGTCTGCGTTCTGTGTATTTCTATACATTGTATCCGCTCATGTCCTATATCACACAGCGGCTGTCTGCGTTCTCTGTGTATTTCTATACATTGTATCCGCTCATGTCCTATATCGCACAGCGGCTGTCTGCGTTCTGTGTATTTCTATACATTGTATCCGCTCATGTCCTATATCGCACAGCGGCTGTCTGCGTTCTGTGTATTTCTATACATTGTATCCGCTCATGTCCTATATCACACAGCGGCTGTCTGCGTTCTCTGTGTATTTCTATACATTGTATCCGCTCATGTCCTATATCGCACAGCGGCTGTCTGCGTTCTGTGTATTTCTATACATTGTATCCGCTCATGTCCTATATCGTACAGCGGCTGTCTGCGTTCTGTGTATTTCTATACATTGTATCCGCTCATGTCCTATATCACACAGCGGCTGTCTGCGTTCTGTGTATTTCTATACATTGTATCCGCTCATGTCCTATATCGCACAGCGGCTGTCTGCGTTCTGTGTATTTCTATACATTGTATCCGCTCATGTCCTATATCACACAGCGGCTGTCTGCGTTCTCTGTGTATTTCTATACATTGTATCCGCTCATGTCCTATATCGCACAGCGGCTGTCTGCGTTCTGTGTATTTCTATACATTGTATCCGCTCATGTCCTATATCGCACAGCGGCTGTCTGCGTTCTGTGTATTTCTATACATTGTATCCGCTCATGTCCTATATCGTACAGCGGCTGTCTTTGTTCTGTGTATTTCTATACATTGTATCCGCTCATGTCCTATATCGCACAGCGGCTGTCTGCGTTCTGTGTATTTCTATACATTGTATCCGCTCATGTCCTATATCGTACAGCGGCTGTCTGCGTTCTGTGTATTTCTATACATTGTATCCGCTCATGTCCTATATCACACAGCGGCTGTCTGCGTTCTCTGTGTATTTCTATACATTGTATCCGCTCATGTCCTATATCGCACAGCGGCTGTCTGCGTTCTGTGTATTTCTATACATTGTATCCGCTCATGTCCTATATCGTACAGCGGCTGTCTGCGTTCTGTGTATTTCTATACATTGTATCCGCTCATGTCCTATATCACACAGTGGCTGTCTGCGTTCTGTACATTTCTATACATTGTATCCGCTCATGTCCTATATCACACAGCGGCTGTCTGCGTATTTCTATACATTGTATCCGCTCATGTCCTATATCACACAGTGGCTGTCTGCGTTCTGTACATTTCTATACATTGTATCCGCTCATGTCCTATATCACACAGCGGCTGTCTGCGTATTTCTATACATTGTATCCGCTCATGTCCTATATCGCACAGCGGCTGTCTGCGTTCTGTGTATTTCTATACATTGTATCCGCTCATGTCCTATATCGCACAGCGGCTGTCTGCGTTCTGTGTATTTCTATACATTGTATCCGCTCATGTCCTATATCACACAGCGGCTGTCTGCGTTCTCTGTGTATTTCTATACATTGTATCCGCTCATGTCCTATATCGCACAGCGGCTGTCTGCGTTCTGTGTATTTCTATACATTGTATCCGCTCATGTCCTATATCGCACAGCGGCTGTCTGCGTTCTGTGTATTTCTATACATTGTATCCGCTCATGTCCTATATCGCACAGCGGCTGTCTGCGTTCTGTGTATTTCTATACATTGTATCCGCTCATGTCCTATATCGCACAGCGGCTGTCTGCGTTCTGTGTATTTCTATACATTGTATCCGCTCATGTCCTATATCGCACAGCGGCTGTCTGCGTTCTGTGTATTTCTATACATTGTATCCGCTCATGTCCTATATCGCACAGCGGCTGTCTGCGTTCTGTGTATTTCTATACATTGTATCCGCTCATGTCTAACCAGGGATTCAAGCTTCAGGAGGCTAATTTGCATATTCCAGGTGCCTTCTGGGAGAAGCGAAGTCTCCCTAAGCTAGAAGATCGTTGGGTACAGCCGGGACCAGCTGCTTCGAAAGCATCACCAAACCAGGGATTCAAGCTTCAGGAGGCTAATTTGCATATTCCAGGTGCCTTCTGGGAGAAGCGAAGTCTCCCTAAGCTAGAAGATCGTTGGGTACAGCCGGGACCAGCTGCTTCGAAAGCATCACCAAACCAGGGATTCAAGCTTCAGGAGGCTAATTTGCATATTCCAGGTGCCTTCTGGGAGAAGCGAAGTCTCCCTAAGCTAGAAGATCGTTGGGTACAGCAGGGACCAGCTGCTTCGAAAGCATCACCAAACCAGGGATTCAAGCTTCAGGAGGCTAATTTGCATATTCCAGGTGCCTTCTGGGAGAAGCGAAGTCTCCCTAAGCTAGAAGATCGTTGGGTACAGCCGGGACCAGCTGCTTCGAAAGCATCACCAAACCAGGGATTCAAGCTTCAGGAGGCTAATTTGCATATTCCAGGTGCCTTCTGGGAGAAGCGAAGTCTCCCTAAGCTAGAAGATCGTTGGGTACAGCCGGGACCAGCTGCTTCGAAAGCATCACCAAACCAGGGATTCAAGCTTCAGGAGGCTAATTTGCATATTCCAGGTGCCTTCTGGGAGAAGCGAAGTCTCCCTAAGCTAGAAGATCGTTGGGTACAGCCGGGACCAGCTGCTTCGAAAGCATCACCAAACCAGGGATTCAAGCTTCAGGAGGCTAATTTGCATATTCCAGGTGCCTTCTGGGAGAAGCGAAGTCTCCCTAAGCTAGAAGATCGTTGGGTACAGCCGGGACCAGCTGCTTCGAAAGCATCACCAAACCAGGGATTCAAGCTTCAGGAGGCTAATTTGCATATTCCAGGTGCCTTCTGGGAGAAGCGAAGTCTCCCTAAGCTAGAAGATCGTTGGGTACAGCCGGGACCAGCTGCTTCGAAAGCATCACCAAACCGCGCGCCGTAATTTTTGCCTGCAGGACATTATTGCAAGAGAGCTTGGCTGAGTAGATTACACAAGAAGGAAAACACACTGCAAGTCAGCAGGATCTAGGAGCAACATGGCAGATGTGACAACCTACATGGTGAGCTGCAGCATGTGCTACATGTTCACAGATCGACCAGAAGAAGAATCCAATTTCACCTGTCAGAAGTGTAGACTAGTGGCCCTTTTAGAAGAAAAGGTGCGGGGTCTGGAAGAAAGAATAGCAACTTTGAAACTCATCAAAGAGAATGAAGACTTTCTAGACAGAACAGAAGCATCTCTACTGGTCACAGAAGGTGCAAAAAGTGTCAGAGAACCTCCAAAAGCAGATGAGTGGAAGCATGTGACCAAAAGAAGCAAGAAGACCATGGAGAAATCACCAACCACACAACTGAAGAACCGATATCAAATCTTTGTAGAGGATGAAGATGGCACACCTAAGAATGAAGCAATACCAGCAAGCAAAAAAGAAAAGGGCACACAGCAACAAGTGACAGCAAAAAGTACAGCCAAGAAGCAACGAAGAGTGGTGGTGGTGGGAGACTCACTACTGAGAGGCACCGAAGCAGCCATCTGCAGACCGGACATAACTGCAAGAGAAGTATGCTGCCTTCCAGGTGCGATGATCAAGGATGTGACCGATAGGATACCAAAGCTCTTCAGCTCCAAGGACGTCCACCCATTTCTTCTGATACATGTTGGCACCAATGACACGGCAAGGAAGGACCTACCGACAATCTGCAAGGACTTTGAAGAGTTGGGGAAGAAAGTAAAGGAACTGGATGCACAGGTAGTTTTTTCTTCTATCCTTCCAGTAGACGGGCATGGCACCAGGAGATGGAACAGGATCCTTGATGCAAACAACTGGCTAAGACGATGGTGCAGACAACAAGGATTTGGATTCCTGGACCACGGTGTGAATTACTGGTATGATGGACTCCTCGCCAGAGACGGACTACACCTCAACAAACCTGGGAAACACACATTCGCCAGAAGACTCGCTACACTCATCAGGAGGGCGTTAAACTAGAAGAAGAGGGGACGGGAAGAAAAACATTAGACTCGAACAAAGACGACCCAGGAAAACATACTCAGAAGGGAGGTAAGAACATTTCTAAAACAATCCACAGTGAGGAGATTGGAACAAAACAAAATCCTCTAAACTGCATGCTCGCAAACGCCAGAAGCCTGACAAACAAGATGGAAGAACTAGAAGCAGAAATATCTACAGGTAACTTTGACATAGTGGGAATAACCGAGACATGGTTAGATGAAAGCTATGACTGGGCAGTTAACTTACAGGGTTACAGTCTGTTTAGAAAGGATCGTAAAAATCGGAGAGGAGGAGGGGTTTGTCTCTATGTAAAGTCTTGTCTAAAGTCCACTTTAAGGGAGGATATTAGCGAAGGGAATGAGGATGTCGAGTCCATATGGGTTGAAATTCATGGAGGGAAAAATGGTAACAAAATTCTCATTGGGGTCTGTTACAAACCCCCAAATATAACAGAAAGCATGGAAAGTCTACTTCTAAAGCAGATAGATGAAGCTGCAACCCATAATGAGGTCCTGGTTATGGGGGACTTTAACTACCCGGATATTAACTGGGAAACAGAAACCTGTGAAACCCATAAAGGCAACAGGTTTCTGCTAATAACCAAGAAAAATTATCTTTCACAATTGGTGCAGAATCCAACCAGAGGAGCAGCACTTTTAGACCTAATACTATCTAATAGACCTGACAGAATAACAAATCTGCAGGTGGTTGGGCATTTAGGAAATAGCGACCACAATATTGTGCAGTTTCACCTGTCTTTCACTAGGGGGACTTGTCAGGGAGTCACAAAAACATTGAACTTTAGGAAGGCAAAGTTTGAACAGCTTAGAGATGCCCTTAATCTGGTAGACTGGGACAATATCCTCAGAAATGAGAATACAGATAATAAATGGGAAATGTTTAAGAACATCCTAAATAGGCAGTGTAAGCGGTTTATACCTTGTGGGAATAAAAGGACTAGAAATAGGAAAAACCCAATGTGGCTAAACAAAGAAGTAAGACAGGCAATTAACAGTAAAAAGAAAGCATTTGCACTACTAAAGCAGGATGGCACCATTGAAGCTCTAAAAAACTATAGGGAGAAAAATACTTTATCTAAAAAACTAATTAAAGCTGCCAAAAAGGAAACAGAGAAGCACATTGCTAAGGAGAGTAAAACTAATCCCAAACTGTTCTTCAACTATATCAATAGTAAAAGAATAAAAACTGAAAATGTAGGTCCCTTAAAAAATAGTGAGGAAAGAATGGTTGTAGATGACGAGGAAAAAGCTAACATATTAAACACCTTCTTCTCCACGGTATTCACGGTGGAAAATGAAATGCTAGGTGAAATCCCAAGAAACAATGAAAACCCTATATTAAGGGTCACCAATCTAACCCAAGAAGAGGTGCGAAACCGGCTAAATAAGATTAAAATAGATAAATCTCCGGGTCCGGATGGCATACACCCACGAGTACTAAGAGAACTAAGTAATGTAATAGATAAACCATTATTTCTTATTTTTAGTGACTCTATAGCGACAGGGTCTGTTCCGCAGGACTGGCGCATAGCAAATGTGGTGCCAATATTCAAAAAGGGCTCTAAAAGTGAACCTGGAAATTATAGGCCAGTAAGTCTAACCTCTATTGTTGGTAAAATATTTGAAGGGTTTCTGAGGGAAGTTATTCTGGATTATCTCAATGAGAATAACTGTTTAACTCCATATCAGCATGGGTTTATGAGAAATCGCTCCTGTCAAACCAATCTAATCAGTTTTTATGAAGAGGTAAGCTATAGACTGGACCACGGTGAGTCATTGGACGTGGTATATCTCGATTTTTCCAATGCGTTTGATACCGTGCCGCACAAGAGGTTGGTACACAAAATGAGAATGCTTGGTCTGGGGGAAAATGTGTGTAAATGGGTTAGTAACTGGCTTAGTGATAGAAAGCAGAGGGTGGTTATAAATGGTATAGTCTCTAACTGGGTCGCTGTGACCAGTGGGGTACCGCAGGGGTCAGTATTGGGACCTGTTCTCTTCAACATATTCATTAATGATCTGGTAGAAGGTTTACACAGTAAAATATCGATATTTGCAGATGATACAAAACTACGTAAAGCAGTTAATACAAGAGAAGATAGTATTCTGCTACAGATGGATCTGGATAAGTTGGAAACTTGGGCTGAAAGGTGGCAGATGAGGTTTAACAATGATAAATGTAAGGTTATACACATGGGAAGAGGGAATCAATATCACCATTACACACTGAACGGGAAACCACTGGGTAAATCTGACAGGGAGAAGGACTTGGGGATCCTAGTTAATGATAAACTTACCTGGAGCAGCCAGTGCCAGGCAGCAGCTGCCAAGGCAAACAGGATCATGGGGTGCATTAAAAGAGGTCTGGATACACATGATGAGAGCATTATACTGCCTCTGTACAAATCCCTAGTTAGACCGCACATGGAGTACTGTGTCCAGTTTTGGGCACCGGTGCTCAGGAAGGATATAATGGAACTAGAGAGAGTACAAAGGAGGGCAACAAAATTAATAAAGGGGATGGGAGAACTACAATACCCAGATAGATTAGCGAAATTAGGATTATTTAGTCTAGAAAAAAGACGACTGAGGGGCGATCTAATAACCATGTATAAGTATATAAGGGGACAATACAAATATCTCGCTGAGGATCTGTTTATACCAAGGAAGGTGACGGGCACAAGGGGGCATTCTTTGCGTCTGGAGGAGAGAAGGTTTTTCCACCAACATAGAAGAGGATTCTTTACTGTTAGGGCAGTGAAAATCTGGAATTGCTTGCCTGAGGAGGTGGTGATGGCGAACTCAGTCGAGGGGTTCAAGAGAGGCCTGGATGTCTTCCTGGAGCAGAACAATATTGTATCATACAATTATTAGGTTCTGTAGAAGGACGTAGATCTGGGTATTTATTATGATGAAATATAGGCTGAACTGGATGGACAAATGTCTTTTTTCGGCCTTACTAACTATGTTACTATGTTACTATGTCCTATATCGCACAGCGGCTGTCTGCGTTCTGTGTATTTCTATACATTGTATCCGCTCATGTCCTATATCGCACAGCGGCTGTCTGCGTTCTGTGTATTTCTATACATTGTATCCGCTCATGTCCTATATCGCACAGCGGCTGTCTGCGTTCTGTGTATTTCTATACATTGTATCCGCTCATGTCCTATATCATACAGCGGCTGTCTGCGTTCTGTGTATTTCTATACATTGTATCCGCTCATGTCCTATATCACACAGCGGCTGTCTGCGTTCTGTGTATTTCTATACATTGTATCCGCTCATGTCCTATATCGCACAGCGGCTGTCTGCGTTCTGTGTATTTCTATACATTGTATCCGCTCATGTCCTATATCGCACAGCGGCTGTCTGCGTTCTGTGTTTTTCTATACATTGTCTATGGAAGGGACCTAAGAAGTCCTGAACCCTGCTTTGTAACGTTTGTTTTTGTTAACCATTAAAAGGAATCATAACTACAAGATTATCTTGTTTTTCACACTGAGGGTACTTATAGTTGTATTGCCTGGTGGAGCCTATCCTGGCATTGGTGATGGCTCCTGTCCCTGACGTTGGCGGTGGCTCCCGTCCCTGACGTTGGCGGTGGCTCCCGTCCCTGACGTTGGTGGTGGCTCCCGTCCCTGACGTTGGCGGTGGCTCCCGTCCCTGACGTTGGCGGTGGCTCCCGTCCCTGACGTTGGCGGTGGCTCCCGTCCCTGACGTTGGCGGTGGCTCCCGTCCCTGACGTTGGCGGTGGCTCCCGTCCCTGACGTTGGCGGTGGCTCCCGTCCCTGACGTTGGCGGTGGCTCCCGTCCCTGACGTTGGCGGTGGCTCCCGTCCCTGACGTTGGCGGTGGCTCCCGTCCCTGACGTTGGCGGTGGCTCCCGTCCCTGACGTTGGCGGTGGCTCCCGTCCCTGACGTTGGCGGTGGCTCCCGTCCCTGACGTTGGCGGTGGCTCCCGTCCCTGACGTTGGCGGTGGCTCCCGTCCCTGACGTTGGCGGTGGCTCCCGTCCCTGACGTTGGCGGTGGCTCCCGTCCCTGACGTTGGCGGTGGCTCCCGTCCCTGACGTTGGCGGTGGCTCCCGTCCCTGACGTTGGCGGTGGCTCCCGTCCCTGACGTTGGCGGTGGCTCCCGTCCCTGACGTTGGCGGTGGCTCCCGTCCCTGACGTTGGCGGTGGCTCCCGTCCCTGACGTTGGCTCCCGTCCCTGACGTTGGCTCCTGTCCCTGACGTTGGCTCCCGTCCCTGACGTTGGCTCCCGTCCCTGACGTTGGCGGTGGCTCCCGTCCCTGACGTTGGCGGTGGCTCCCGTCCCTGACGTTGGCGGTGGCTCCGGTCCCTGACGTTGGCGGTGGCTCCGGTCCCTGACGTTGGCGGTGGCTCCGGTCCCTGACGTTGGCGGTGGCTCCGGTCCCTGACGTTGGCGGTGGCTCCGGTCCCTGACGTTGGCGGTGGCTCCCGTCCCTGGCGGTGGCTCCCGTCCCTGACGTTGGCGGTGGCTCCCGTCCCTGACGTTGGCGGTGGCTCCCGTCCCTGACGTTGGCGGTGGCTCCCGTCCCTGACGTTGGCTCCCGTCCCTGACGTTGGCTCCCGTCCCTGACGTTGGCTCCCGTCCCTGACGTTGGCTCCCGTCCCTGACGTTGGCTCCGGTCCCTGACGGTGGCTCCGGTCCCTGACGTTGGCGGTGGCTCCGGTCCCTGACGTTGGCGGTGGCTCCGGTCCCTGACGTTGGCGGTGGCTCCCGTCCCTGACGTTGGCATTAGCACTCTGTACCTTTCTGTGATTCACCCTTTGCCTGGCGTTGACAGTACCCAGTACCAGTGATGCCAGTCTGCCCTGTACATAGTGACGGCGGTGCGCCCTGTGCCATGCGATGCCACTTTGCGCTGTGCCGTGTGTTTGCAGCCTCGGACTTTGCGCCCTGTTGGAGCCGGGGATGGGGGCTTATTGACTGTTGCATTGTGCTGCTGCTTTTCTCATGGCTCTCCGTGTTCTATAATGGTCTTTGTGTTTGCCAGCGGCTGGGGTGGTCTTCATTGGGGGGCACTGAGGTGTAAACATTGCTGGTGTGTTGCATTGCGCTGGGAGGAAGTGAGGGCAGACCCCTAATCCCAGGTAGGTGTCATTGCCTTTGTTCCTGGCAGCTCAGGACTGAGATTGGCAGCAGTGGCCGGGCTGACCTCACACTACGGGGGATGGGGGAAGTAGTGGTCTCTAGATCTGGCTGCACTGAGGTGGTCCCATCAATAGCTGCACAGAACAAAGGGCTCGCCGTGCCCACCTGGGAGAGGGATTTGTCATCCAGTGCAGCCCCTCGTGTGTGTGCCCCTCGGATACACCTGGTTTACCTTGTATTGTGCAGCGGTGTCTCACCTGGGACCGTGCTGAGCCCCCAATACTGGGGATGTGGAGGGGGCTCTGCTGCCGATGATATACATCATTGTGTGAACATACAGCAATGTATACTGTGACATCCTGTAGGACTTCATGTCGCCAGCATATACCATAGCTCTGCCCCTTGTCCCAGGAGTGAAATTCGGCAAACTCCATTCCCCTGCAGACGTGATGTGAATGGGGTTTAGATTGTCAGCTCTTCCGTCGTGTTGTTGTACGCAGCTTATAATGCACATTAATCCTCGTTGTACAGCGCTGCGGACTACGCCGGTGCTATGAGGATGAGTTCTCCGCTGTGAAGAGGCTTTGTCTGAACAGTTGACTGTGAGCCTTGTAGTTCGGTTGGAGACCAATAGGGGGCAGCACCAGTCAGTGCTGAGGAGAATCCTGCTATATAATAAGCTGCCAGGACCGGCTGGGACTTGTAGTTCCACTGACTGTTTCCAGTGTTGGTGTCGAGGCCATAATGTTTCTATTCACAGTAAAGATCAGAGCAGATCCGGAAAAAAACGATTACCAGAGACCGGGGAAATGTCAGATAAGTCGAGGATCTGATTGATGCCATGTGGTTAATATTGTGTGAACTGGATAGAAAGGTACAAACCCTCAGCTGTGACCAGTACAACATCTGCGCAGCTGGCGAAATTACTGACAATGTGCAGAACTTCACAAATAGAAGCGGAGTGTGCATAAAACTTTCTGGATGTGTGTGTCTGCAGACTCCAACTACTGATGTACTGTGACTGCAGCTCTGGAGGTGGCTGGAGGATAAGACACGATGTAACAGCAGAATAGTGACTGGAGGATAAGACACGATGTAACAGCAGAATAGTGACCGCAGCTCTGGAGGTGACTGGAGGATAAGACAGGATGTAACAGCAGAATAGTGACTGGAGGATAAGACACGATGTAACAGCAGAATAGTGACCGCAGCTCTGGAGGTGACTGGAGGATAAGACAGGATGTAACAGCAGAATAGTGACTGGAGGATAAGACACGATGTAACAGCAGAATAGTGACCGCAGCTCTGGAGGTGACTGGAGGATAAGACAGGATGGAACAGCAGAATAGTGACCGCAGCTCTGGAGGTGACTGGAGGATAAGACAGGATGGAACAGCAGAATAGTGACTGCAGCTCTGGAGGTGACTGGAGGATAAGACAGGATGTAACAGCAGAATAGTGACTGCAGCTCTGGAGGTGACTGGAGGATAATACACGGTGTAACGGCAGAATAGTGACTGCAGCTCTGGAGGTGACTGGAGGATAAGACATGATGTAACAGCAGAATAGTGACTGCAGCTCTGGAGATGACTGGAGGATAAGACAGGATGGAACAGCAGAATAGTGACTGCAGCTCTGGAGGTGACTGGAGGATAAGACAGGATGGAACAGCAGAATAGTGACTGCAGCTCTGGAGGTGACTGGAGGATAAGACAGGATGGAACAGCAGAATAGTGACTTCAGCTCTGGAGGTGACTGGAGGATAAGACAGGATGTAACAGCAGAATAGTGACTGCAGCTCTGGGGGTGTCTGGAGTATACAGTGTATGATGGTGGCCTGGGTAGGTTGTGGATCTCTGTGCAGCGTAAACATCTGTATCTGTCTGTTTATTCTTCAGATTTGTGTGATATTGGGATGTTGAAACATTGTCCTCTTTCAGGTGGGGTCTGTGAGTGGATCTGGTGGGGGTCTGTGAGTGGATCTGGTGGGGTCTGTGAGTGGATCTGGTGGGGTCTGTGAGTGGATCTGGTGGGGTCTGTGAGTGGATCTGGTGGGGGTCTGTGAGTGGATCTGGTGGGGTCTGTCAGTGGATCTGGTGGGGTCTGTCAGTGGATCTGGTGGGGTCTGTCAGTGGATCTGGTGGGGGTCTGTGAGTGGATCTGGTGGGGGTCTGTGAGTGGATCTGGTGGGGGTCTGTGAGTGGATCTGGTGGGGGTCTGTGAGTGGAGCCGGGGGTCTGTGAGTGGAGCCGGCACTGATTGGGTTTTGCTCCTTGTTGTGTGCAGTGTGACGGTTGTGTTGTTCTTGTTACATTGTATCGGCCGTGCTCCTGTGCTCATGTATGTATCTGTGCAGGAATATCCTGGTGATGTGGGCGCACCCCCGGCCTCCGCTACCAGCCCCAGTCTCGGGGTCATTCTAGACCGGCAGCTTTTCTGTTGACTGTGATTAAAGTCTGGAATCACTACAATGGCGGCTCCTTTTCTATTCCACAGTCTCACGATCCCTATCACCTTATTTGTACAGTCCTCAGACCTCTCTATTCTCTTTCCCTCGCCCCCATCACCTTGGTCCTCAGTCCCGATAGATTGTCCAGTTCCCATCCTCAGTCCTAGTCCTCTCCATCTATATCTCCACTGTTGCCCATGTTCCTGTCCTCTCCGTCCCCATATTCTGTCCTCATAGTTTGTTCCCTTGGTCCCCCCATGTGATAAAGTCCTGATTTCCTGTGTCTTGGTCCACCTGAATTCTTTGTTTTCGATCCCCATGGTTTGTTCGGTCTTGGCCCTTTCAGTCCTGTTTCCCTCGTTTCGTTGGTTGCGGTCCCCTCAGTGCTCATAGTCCCCCTATTTTCTTTGGTCCTGATCCCTTCAGCCCTTGCTTCCCCAACCCAGATCCCCCCCCCCGATTTTTTTGGTCTCACCTTTCCTGGTTTCTTTGGTCCTGGCCTCCTCCGTCCTCGCAGCCCCCCTGGTTTCTTTGTTTCCAGCCCCCTCAATCCTTGCGGCCACCCTGGTTTCTTTGGTCCCAGTCCTCGGGGTTCCCCTTATTTTATTTGGTCCCCGTCGCCTCAATCCTCACAGCTCCTCTTGTCTTTTTGGTCCCCATTGCCTCAGTCCTCGCGGCTCCCCTGTTTTCTTAGGTCCCGGCCCCTTCAGTCCTCATGGTCCCTCTGTTTTCTTTCATCCTGATCCCCTCAGCCCTCACTATCCCCCTTGATTTTTTTTTATTACGCCTCCCGTGGTTTCTTTGCTCCTGACCCCCTCAGTCCTCAGGGTATCTCTGCTTTATTTGGTCCTGGTCCCCTCAGTCCTCGGAAACTCTCTGGTTTCTTTGGTCCCCATTGCCTTAGTTCTCGCGGCTCCCCTGGTTTCTCTGGTCAGAGCCCCCTAAGTCCTCGGGGTCCCCCTGGTTTCTTTGCTCCTGGTCCCCTCAAGGTATCTCTGGTTTCTTTGTTCTTGGCCCTCTGTCCTTGCGCCTCCCTCCCCTGGTTTTTTGGTCCAGTCCCCTCAGTCCTCGCAGCCCCCCAATTTCTTTGGTACTGGTCCCCACAGTCCTCGGGGTCTCTGATTTTTGTACATGGTCCCCTCAGTCCTCGCAGCCCCCCAGTTTCTTTGGTTCTGGTCATCGGGGTTTCTCTGATTTTTGTTCCTGGTCCCCTCGGTCCTCGCAGCCCATCTTGTTTCTTTGGTCCCGGGTCTCTGTCCTCGCGGCCTCTTGGTTTCTTTGGTCCTGGTCCCCTCAGTTCTCGCAGCCCCCCTGGTTTTAGCCCCCTCAGTCTTCGCAGCCCCCCTGGTTTTAGCCCCCTCAGTCCTCGTGGTCCTTGACGTTTCTCCTCGCATTGTTCTGGCGGTCGCGGCCTCTCGTGTTGCTGTGAGTTATGGTAATGGACGGAGACCAGAACATGGAGATTTCACAGGGAATTGAGCGACCAGCAGCCGATGTGAGCGGCTCATTCAGATGCGCTGAGGATCCGCCGCTCCCGGTAATTGCCGTCTTCTCTCCAGGTGGATAATTAAAACTCTCAAGTCTGTTTTGTTCTTAAAGATGAGAAATCGCAGCACGAAGAGGCTCGTATGTAACTTGTATGAATCACCAAGACCGTATATATCCGGTATACAGAGAGCGGACGCCGTATATATCCGGTATACAGAGAGCGGACGCCGTATATATCCGGTATACAGAGAGCGGACGCCGTATATATCCAGTATACAGAGAGCGGACGCCGTATATATCCAGTATACAGAGAGCGGACGCCGTATATATCCAGTATACAGAGAGCGGGCGCCGCATAGGTCCGGTATGCAGAGAGCGGGCGCCGCATAGGTCCGGTATGCAGAGAGCGGGCGCCGCATAGGTCCGGTATGCAGAGAGCGGGCGCCGCATAGGTCCGGTATGCAGAGAGCGGGCGCCGCATAGGTCCGGTATGCAGAGAGCGGGCGCCGCATAGGTCCGGTATGCAGAGAGCGGGCGCCGCATAGGTCCGGTATGCAGAGAGCGGGCGCCGCATATGTCCGGTATGCAGAGAGCGGGCGCCGCATATGTCCGGTATGCAGAGAGCGGGCGCCGCATAGGTCCGGTATGCAGAGAGCGGGCGCCGCATAGGTCCGGTATGCAGAGAGCGGGCGCCGCATAGGTCCGGTATGCAGAGAGCGGGCGCCGCATAGGTCCGGTATGCAGAGAGCGGGCGCCGCATATGTCCGGTATACCAGGGGTGAAATCGAACAGCGATGTATATAACATTTATAGAAATCAAGCTGTGGGACGTCTGATGTATAGATCACATAGGGGACACAAGACTGCTGTATATACATCACATAGGGGACACAAGACTGCTGTATATACATCACATAGGGGACACAAGACTGCTGTATATACATCACATAGGGGACACAAGACTGCTGTATATACATCACATAGGGGACACAAGACTGCTGTATATACATCACATAGGGGACACAAGACTGCTGTATATACTCACATAGGGGACACAAGGCTGCTGTACATACATCACATAGGGGACACAAGGCTGCTGTATATACATCACAGGGGACACAAGGCTGCTGTATATATATCACATAGGGGACACAGAGACCGCCGTGTTTATCTCACATAAGATACATGAGACTGCTGTATATATAAATATAGACAGAGACTGCTGTCTATACATCACATAGTATACATGAGACTCGGCTGTCTATACATCACATAGGAGACACTGAGGCTGCTGTCTATACATCACATAGTATACATGAGACTCTGCTGTCTATACATCACATAGGAGACTCCGAGGCTGCTGTCTATACATCACATAGTATACATGAGACTCTGCTGTCTATACATCACATAGTATACATGACTCGGCTGTCTATACATCACATAGGAGACTCCGAGGCTGCTGTCTATACATCACATAGTATACATGAGACTCTGCTGTCTATACATCACATAGGAGACTCCGAGGCTGCTGTCTATACATCACATAGTATACATGAGACTCGGCTGTCTATACATCACATAGGAGACCCTGAGGCTGCTGTCTATACATCACATAGGAGACCCTGAGGCTGCTGTCTATACATCACATAGTATACATGAGACTCGGCTGTCCATACATCACATAGGAGACCCTGAGGCTGCTGTCTATACATCACATAGTATACATGAGACTCGGCTGTCCATACATCACATAGGAGACCCTGAGGCTGCTGTCTATACATCACATAGTATACATGAGACTCGGCTGTCTATACATCACATAGGAGACTCCGAGGCTGCTGTCTATACATCACATAGTATACATGAGACTCGGCTGTCTATACATCACATAGGAGACTCTGAGACTGCTGTCTATACATCACATAGGAGACTCTGAGGTTGCTGTCTATACATCACATAGTATACATGAGACTCGGCTGTCTATACATCACATAGGAGACTCTGAGGCTGCTGGATTCATCATTAGAGTGTCGGGAGTGCAGCGTGCATTAACTCTGCCCACAAAGAACCTGGCGAGCATCGGGACATAATTCTTCATTGCATGCGGCACAGCGTTGAGTAGTGAATCCTGCGTGTGAATGCTCGTGCAGTATATTGAGTAATTAAAGGGCCAGCAAATTGGGTTCGGTGGCTGAAGCACTGCGGTTCCTGGGCATCTTCCCAATGGGCCAGAGAAGCTGACATTGTGAGCCAGAGGTTCCCACGCCCCTTGCTGTATTCAAAGAGGGGAATCCCTATAGATCTGTTTATAGATAGCAGGGATCCAATTGGTCCTATATTGTGTTTTCCTGATCCATTGCTCCAGATCCGCTGCTTATTATAGTTTCTGAGTTATCCCGTCCATTGCTCGGCCCTTTTTAGTTTTTCTGCGCTTTGGTTGAAGGTGATGCAGCGGAGACGACATTAATGGAGGTGACCAGAAATCTGCATGGCCGCCGGTGCCGGTGACATTCGACTTAAGTAAATTGGAATTTTCTCTCTGAAGTGATTGATGTGCGGTGCTCGGAGCCTGTGGGGAGCGCGGTGTATCGTACGGCCGGGCAGTGGCGGTCTGGGGGCCGGTGACTGCGCTCTGCATAGTTCATGAACCCGGAGGTTCAGGATGAGCAATTCTGTGGGTGCTGATAGAAGACCTGGTGATCATCGCTAATCCACGGGGGTCCTGGGAGCCTCAGTACTGGATTATTGCTGGAGCTGCCGGGTTATCAGGTTACGGGAGTTTTCTGAGCGGCTTTTTGTCCTTTTCGCCCCGGTCCTGCCCGGCGGCCGCAGATTCTGGCAGCGTGTGGTGCGATGTGTTCAGGAGGGAATAGAAGAAGATGGACTCGGGAATGAGCAGGTTTCTGAATGTCTCGGTTGGATAATGTCATTTTGCAGCTGCCGGAACGAGCGCTGCCAGAATCACTCAGCTCCGCGGCCGTTCCAGAAAGCGCTCAGCTGGGCCTCGCCGGCGGATCAGCGCTCGCTCACACCGACTTGTGGTTGTAACATGCGCCAAAACTCACAGGCGCAAAACCTCTAATAACTGGCGGCCACATCCACTAACCTCAGTGCTGCGCTTCAGTCTGGCACTGGGAGGGTTAATAGGAGATTCCTGGGGCTTCTGTATGGAGGTCTCACAATGCACAAAACTGTGGCCTGCAAGACCCCACACACTTCCAGTTCTGCTACACTCCACTCACATCCAGAGCTGCAGCGGCCTCCCTTACTTTTTGTCACGTTGCTGCTGGTGAACCTATGAGGGCATTATCTGTGCTAAGTCCAAGTGGCAGCCAGTGGTCAGCGCTGAATGTAGGTCTCGACCCCAGCAGGTTTGGGGTTAATAAGGCCAGTGGTCAGTGCTGAATGTAGGGTCGACCCCAGCAGGTTTGGGGTTAATAAGGCCAGTGGTCAGTGCTGCATGTAGGGCTCGGCCCCAGCAGGTTCAGGGTTAATAAGGCCAGTGGTCAGTGCTGAATGTAGGGTCGACCCCAGCAGGTTTGGGGTTAATAAGGCCAGTGGTCAGCACTGAATGTAGGTCTCGGCCCCAGCAGGTTCGGGGTTAATAAGGCCAGTGGTCAGTGCTGAATGTAGGCTCGGCCCCAGCAGGTTCGGGGTTAATAAGGCCAGTGGTCAGTGCTGAATGTAGGCTCGGCCCCAGCAGGTTCGGGGTTAATAAGGCCAGTGGTCAGTGCTGAATGTAGGCTCTGCCCCAGCATGTTCGGGGTTAATAAGGCCAGTGGTCAGTGCTGAATGTAGGCTCGGCCCCAGCATGTTCAGGGTTAATAAGGCCAGTGGTCAGTGCTGAATGTAGGGTCGACCCCAGCAGGTTTGGGGTTAATAAGGCCAGTGGTCAGTGCTGAATGTAGGCTCGGCCCCAGCATGTTCAGGGTTAATAAGGCCAGTGGTCAGTGCTGAATGTAGGGTCGACCCCAGCAGGTTTGGGGTTAATAAGGCCAGTGGTCAGTGCTGAATGTAGGTCTCGGCCCCAGCAGGTTCGGGGTTAATAAGGCCAGTGGTCAGTGCTGCATGTAGGGCTCGGCCCCAGCAGGTTCGGGGTTAATAAGGCCAGTGGTCAGTGCTGAATGTAGGGTCGACCCCAGCAGGTTTGGGGTTAATAAGGCCAGTGGTCAGTGCTGAATGTAGGGCTCGGCCCCAGCAGGTTCGGGGTTAATAGGGCCAGTGGTCAGTGCTGAATGTAGGGCTCGGCCCCAGCAGGTTTGGGGTTAATAAGGCCAGTGGTCAGTGCTGAATGTAGGGTCGGCCCCAGCAGGTTCGGGGTTAATAGGGCCAGTGGTCAGTGCTGAATGTAGGGTCGGCCCCAGCAGGTTCGGGGTTAATAGGGCCAGTGGTCAGTGCTGAATGTAGGGTCGGCCCCAGCAGGTTTGGGGTTAATAGGGCCAGTGGTCAGTGCTGAATGTAGGCTCGGCCCCAGCAGGTTCGGGGTTAGTAAGGCCAGTGGTCAGTGCTGCCTATAGGGTCGGCCCCAGCAGGTTCGGGGTTAATAAGGCCAGTGGTCAGTGCTGAATGTAGGCTCGGCCCCAGCAGGTTCGGGGTTAGTAAGGCCAGTGGTCAGTGCTGAATGTAGGCTTGGCCCCAGCAGGTTCGGGGTTAATAGGGCCAGTGGTCAGTGCTGAATGTAGGGTCGGCCCCAGCAGGTTCGGGGTTAATAGGGCCAGTGGTCAGTGCTGAATGTAGGGTCGGCCCCAGCAGGTTTGGGGTTAGTAAGGCCAGTGGTCAGTGCTGCCTATAGGGTCGGCCCCAGCAGGTTCGGGGTTAATAAGGCCAGTGGTCAGTGCTGAATGTAGGCTCGGCCCCAGCAGGTTCGGGGTTAGTAAGGCCAGTGGTCAGTGCTGCCTATAGGGTCGGCCCCAGCAGGTTCGGGGTTAATAAGGCCAGTGGTCAGTGCTGAATGTTGGGTCGGCCCCAGCAGGTTCGGGGTTAATAGGGCCAGTGGTCAGTGCTGAATGTAGGGTCGGCCCCAGCAGGTTTGGGGTTAGTAAGGCCAGTGGTCAGTGCTGCCTATAGGGTCGGCCCCAGCAGGTTCGGGGTTAATAAGGCCAGTGGTCAGTGCTGAATGTAGGCTTGGCCCCAGCAGGTTCGGGGTTAATAAGGCCAGTGGTCAGTGCTGAATGTAGGGTCGGCCCCAGCAGGTTCGGGGTTAGTAAGGCCAGTGGTCAGTGCTGAATGTAGGCTCGGCCCCAGCAGGTTCGGGGTTAGTAAGGCCAGTGGTCAGTGCTGAATGTAGGCTCGGCCCCAGCAGGTTCGGGGTTAATAGGGCCAGTGGTCAGTGCTGCCTATAGGCTCGGCCCCAGCAGGTTCGGGGTTAATAAGGCCAGTGGTCAGTGTTGCCCATACGGTTGGTTCTCCAGGTGTCCTCCGCCATTCCTCTGTTTCCCGGTTCCTGTTCCCGCTGCCGTTTGACCTGTGACCCGCGGATTCTTGGCGTTGGCCCGGTGCCCGCTCATCTGCTCGCGGCCTGAGCCCAGAATCTCAGGGTCGTTTTCTTTTCCTGCTCCTCGGTCACATCCCAGGTGTTGACAGCTGGAAACAGTCAGCAATTCCTGCCGTGCCCACGCCCCGGACCCCCGGCCTGGTCCTCCTCCGCCCTCGGTGCTGTCCAGGTGACATCCTGGGGATTCTGGTCCCCCCGGGCCACCAGGGCGGCTTGTTTTTTCTTGTGGACACTGGATTGTTGCCGGCCTCCGTCATGTACGGGATGAGTGAAGGGGCCGAGAGGTCGTCAACCCCAAAATGAAAAACAGGATGATTCTGGGTTTGATCCGAGCTGGGAATCGTCCGTTCATTTCGTGGAGCGTTCACTTTTCGCGGCGCCGTGTATTAATCAGTTCCGTGCTGCCGGGCACAGATGGCGCTGACAATCTTGAGTAAACGGCAACTGTCTGAGCTGGCAGCGCCGCCGCACATGAGACGCATGGCAGTCGTGTAGTAATGGAGGTGCGCCCGGCTGTGCACATGGAGGGACCGCGTTTATTCCGCATCCTCGGTCGTTCTCTGCCGCTGCCGTCTGTCACCTCCGCGATTTCTACGACTGACGAGACTTAAATAACGGAGCATCAAACCTTGTCTGACATTGTAGACGGTCCGGCGGCTGCAGAGCGCGGCGAGCGTCTCCGGCACATCACATCTCACACTTACTGTCTGCTCTGCCTGCTGATAACAGAGGACAAAAGCTCGTCATGGGGACAGACACCGGAATTTATCACTTCTACCTGCTCTGGTGACGGCCGGGGATGTATCTCAGTCACGGGTTTGGATTTGTCACGTATTGCCAGTGCCAGCCTGGATGCCCTCGTCAGCCGTAGCCGGAGGCCCCCATTGTCAATCATGGAGCTGTGAATAAGCCACATTGCCAGATAGATACCATGTCACTGCTATGCTTCCAGTGTTCAGTGCCAGCCGTGGTGCCGTATGTTCAGCCGTGGTGCCGTATGTTCAGCCGTGGTGCCGTGTGATGAGGCGTGGTGCCGTATGATCAGCCGTAGTGCCGTATGATCATCCGTGGTGCCGTGTGATCAGCCGTGGTGCCGTGTGATGAGCCGTGGTGCCGTGTGATCAGCCGTGGTGCCGTGTGATCATCCGTGGTGCCGTGTGATCAGCCGTGGTGCCGTGTGATCAGCCGTGGTGCCGTGTGATGAGGCGTGGTGCCGTGTGATGAGGCGTGGTGCCGTGTGATGAGGCGTGGTGCCGTGTGACGAGGCGTGGTGCCGTGTGACGAGGCGTGTTGCCCTGTGCTGAGCCGTGGTGCCCTTTGTTGTTGACCACTGTACGGTGCCCCCTGTCCTCCCATGCCTGTGCCAGCTTGTGTCTGATCTGAGGACTTTGGGTGTTGTTGATAATTTGGGAAGCTCCTTATTTGTAAGTTTGATGCCCGTTTTTGCATCGGGTTGGCCCCGTGTGAACCCATCTCAGGGGCCCTTGTAAATAGCAGCCCCCCTATTGTATTCCCCGCCGGGTGTTCGCGGACCCCTTTTCCGGTGGCATGGAAGCCTGCTCATTTATGTACGATCACATCACTACGGGTGCGGCGGCCCCCTGAGGTTATCGTTCGGGGGTCTCTAGTCTTCCCCGTCAGTCTCCGGGTTTTATTTGATTCTCGTCTTCAGTTTCCGGATGATTGAGGCGTCACGGCGGTCGGCCGCTCGGGGTGATGAGAAATAACCGCGCAGGTTGCCGGAGTTAGTAATTTGCCGGCTTCATCTGTCATCTGTGGGATTGTGCGCTGCGCCGGGCGGATTGTGCCAGGCAAGCTGCTGCTCACAGGGGCGACGCTGCCAGCGGAATCACTTATGGGGGTCTCCTGCAGCAGAAGCCCATTAACAGTGGGCAGAGCTCGCTCCTCCATCAGCCCTCGTGCCACCGGGCTCCGCTACAAGAACCAGGAGCCCCATCACCCGCCTGCAGGTCTGTGTGGCCCCCCAGCTGCACACTATACACAGGCAGGAGCCCCCCACACGGGATAGCAAGTTACTACTGGAACGTAAAGGGCCGGAGTGCAATAAATAAACCTTAGGAAACTTTCCCGAAAATGTTTCATCCCCTACTTCAGTGTTATTAACAGCAATGTCCCAGAGGTGAGAGAACCCCTGAGGACGGACGCGGCGCCCCTCATTCTCCATCCGCCCATTTACTTAAGATATAACCACCCAGTCACCATTCCAGCAGAGGGCGACACACACCCGGAGCAAATCCAGACAATATATCTTCATGGCAGACTTCTCTTCAGATAGAGGTCCAACCCCGCAGACAGGATCGTATGTATCAGTATACAGGGAGCTCCCCCTACAGGTGGCTGCAGACAGGATCTTATCATGTATCTCTGTATACAGGGAGCTCCCCCTAGTGGTGGCCGCAGACAGGATCTTATCATGTATCTCTGTATACAGGGAGCTCCCCCTAGTGATGGCTGCAGGCAGGATCTTATCATGTATCTCTGTATACAGGGAGCTCCCCCTAGTGGTGGCTGCAGACAGGATCTTATCATGTATCTCTGTATACAGGGAGCTCCCCCTAGTGGTGGCTGCAGACAGGATCTTATCATGTATCTCTATATACAGGGAGCTCCCCCTAGTGGTGGCTGCAGACAGGATCTTATCATGTATCTGTATACAGGGAGCTCCCCCTAGTGGTGGCTGCAGACAGGATCTTATCATGTATCTCTGTATACAGGGAGCTCCCCCTAGTGGTGGCTGCAGACAGGATCTTATCATGTATCTCTATATACAGGGAGCTCCCCCTAGTGGTGGCTGCAGACAGGATCTTATCATGTATCTCTGTATACAGGGAGCTCCCCCTAGTGGAGGCTGCAGACAGGATCTTATCATGTATCTCGGTATACAGGGAGCTCCCCCTAGTGGTGACTGCAGACAGGATCTTATCATGTATCTCTATATACAGGGAGCTCCCCCTAGTGGTGGCTGCAGACAGGATCTTATCATGTATCTCTATATACAGGGAGCTCCCCCTACAGGTGGCTGCAGACAGGATCTTATCATGTATCTCTGTATACAAGGAGCTCCCCCTAGTGGTGGCTGCAGACAGGATCTTATCATGTATCTCTGTATACAGGGAGCTCCCCCTAGTGGTGGCTGCAGACAGGATCTTATCATGTATCTCTATATACAGGGAGCTCCCCCTACAGGTGGCTGCAGACAGGATCTTATCATGTATCTCTGTATACATGGAGCTCCTCCTAGTGGTGGCTGCAGATAGAATCTTATCATGTATCTCTGTATACAGTGAGCTCCCCCTAGTGGTGGCTGCAGACAGGATCTTATCATGTATCTCTGTATACAGGGAGCTCCCTCTAGTGGTGGCTGCAGACAGGATCTTATCATGTATCTCTGTATACAGGGAGCTCCCCCTAGTGGTGGCTGCAGACAGGATCTTATCATGTATCTCTGTATACAGGGAGCTCCCCCTAGTGGTGGCTGCAGACAGGATCTTATCATGTATCTCTGTATACAGGGAGCTCCCCGTAGTGGTGGCTGCAGACAGGATCTTATCATGTATCTCTGTATACAGGGAGCTCCCCCTAGTGGTGACTGCAGACAGGATCTTATCATGTATCTCTGTATACAGGGAGCTCCCCCTAGTGGTGACTGCAGACAGGATCTTATCATGTATCTCTGTGTACAGGGAGCTCCCCCTACAGGTGGCTGCAGACAGGATCTTATCATGTATCTCTGTATACAGGGAGCTCCCCCTAGTGGTGGCTGCAGACAGGATCTTATCATGTATCTCTGTATACAGGGAGCTCCCTCTAGTGGTGGCTGCAGACAGGATCTTATCATGTATCTCTGTATACAGGGAGCTCCCCCTAGTGGTGACTGCAGACAGGATCTTATCATGTATCTCTGTATACAAGGAGCTCCCCCTAGTGGTGGCTGCAGACAGGACCTTATCATGTATCTCTGTATACAGGGAGCTCCCCCTAGTGGTGACTGCAGACAGGATCTTATCATATATCTCTGTATACAGGGAGCTCCCCCTAGTGGTGACTGCAGACAGGATCTTATCATGTATCTCTGTATACAGGGAGCTCCCCCTAGTGGTGGCTGCAGACAGGATCTTATCATGTATCTCTGTATACAGGGAGCTCCCCCTAGTGGTGGCTGCAGACAGGATCTTATCATGTATCTGTATACAGGGAGCTCCCCCTAGTGGTGGCTGCAGACAGGATCTTATCATGTATCTCTGTATACAAGGAGCTCCCCCTAGTGGTGGCTGCAGACAGGACCTTATCATGTATCTCTGTATACAGGGAGCTCCCCCTAGTGGTGACTGCAGACAGGATCTTATCATGTATCTGTATACAGGGAGCTCCCCCTAGTGGTGGCTGCAGACAGGATCTTATCATGTATATCTGTATATAGGGAGCTCCCCCTAGTGGTGGCTGCAGACAGGATCTTATCATGTATCTCTGTATACGGGGAGCTCCCCCTAGTGGTGGCTGCAGACAGGATATTATCATGTATCTCTGTATACGGGGAGCTCCCCCTAGTGGTGACTGCAGACAGGATATTATCATGTATCTCTGTATACAGGGAGCTCCCCCTAGTGGTGGCTGCAGACAGGACCTTATCATGTATCTCTGTATACAAGGAGCTCCCCCTAGTGGTGGCTGCAGACAGGACCTTATCATGTATCTCTGTATACAGGGAGCTCCCCCTAGTGGTGGCTGCAGACAGGATCTTATCATGTATCTGTATACAGGGAGCTCCCCCTAGTGGTGGCTGCAGACAGGATCTTATCATGTATATCTGTATATAGGGAGCTCCCCCTAGTGGTGGCTGCAGACAGGATCTTATCATGTATCTCTGTATACGGGGAGCTCCCCCTAGTGGTGGCTGCAGACAGGATATTATCATGTATCTCTGTATACGGGGAGCTCCCCCTAGTGGTGACTGCAGACAGGATATTATCATGTATCTCTGTATACAGGGAGCTCCCCCTAGTGGTGGCTGCAGACAGGATCTTATCATGTATCTCTGTATACAGGGAGCTCCCCGTAGTGGTGGCTGCAGACAGGATGTTCTCATGTATCTCTGTATACAGGGAGCTCCCCCTAGTGGTGACTGCAGACAGGATCTTATCATGTATCTCTGTATACAGGGAGCTCCCCCTAGTGGTGGCTGCAGACAGGATCTTATCATGTATCTCTGTGTACAGGGAGCTCCCCCTAGTGGTGGCTGCAGACAGGATCTTATTATGTATCTCTGTGTACAGGGAGCTCCCCCTAGTGGTGGCTGCAGACAGGATCTTATCATGTATCTCTGTATACAGGGAGCTCCCCCTAGTGGTGACAGCAGACAGGATCTTATCATGTATCTCTGTATACAGGGAGCTTCCCCTAGTGGTGGCTGCAGACAGGATCTTATCATGTATCTCTGTATACAGGGAGCTCCCCCTAGTGGTGGCTGCAGACAGGATCTTATCATATATCTCTGTATACAGGGAGCTCCCCCTAGTGGTGGCTGCAGACAGGATCTTATTATGTATCTCTGTGTACAGGGAGCTCCCCCTAGTGGTGGCTGCAGACAGGATCTTATCATGTATCTCTGTATACAGGGAGCTCCCCCTAGTGGTGACAGCAGACAGGATCTTATCATGTATCTCTGTATACAGGGAGCTCCCCCTAGTGGTGACTGCAGATAGGATCTTATCATGTATCTCTGTATACAGGGAGCTCCCCTAGTGGTGGCTGCAGACAGGATCTTATCATATATCTTTGTATACAGGAGCTCCCCCTAGTGGTGGCTGCAGACAGGATCTTATCATGTATCTCTGTATACAGGGAGCTCCCCCTAGTGGTGACTGCAGATAGGATCTTATCATGTATCTCTGTATACAGGGAGCTCCCTCTAGTGGTGGCTGCAGACAGGATCTTATCATGTATCTCTGTATGCAGGGAGCTCCCCCTAGTGGTGACTGCAGACCGGACCTTATCATGTATCTCTGTATACAGGGAGCTCCCCCTAGTGGTGACTGCAGACAGGATCTTATCATGTATCTCTGTATACAGGGAGCTCCCCCTAGTGATGGCTGCAGACTGGATCTTATCATGTATCTCTGTATACAGGGAGCTCCCCCTAGTGGTGGCTGCAGACAGGATCTGATCATGTATGTCTGTATACAGGGAGCTCCCCCTAGTGGTGGCTGCAGACAGGATCTCATCATGTATCTCTGTATACAGGGAGCTCCCCCTAGTGGTGGCTGCAGACAGGATCTTATCATGTATCTCTGTATACAGGGAGCTCCCCCTAGTGGTGGCTGCAGACAGGATCTTATCATGTATCTCTGTATACAGGGAGCTCCCCCTAGTGGTGGCTGCAGACAGGATATTATCATGTATCTCTGTGTACAGGGAGCTCCCCCTAGTGGTGGCTGCAGACAGGATCTTATCATGTATCTCTGTATACAGGGAGCTCCCCCTAGTGGTGGCTGCAGACAGGATCTTATCATATATCTTTGTATACAGGAGCTCCCCCTAGTGGTGGCTGCAGACAGGATCTTATCATTTATCTCTGTATACAGGGAGCTCCCCCTAGTGGTGACTGCAGATAGGATCTTATCATGTATCTCTGTATACAGGGAGCTCCCTCTAGTGGTGGCTGCAGACAGGATCTTATCATGTATCTCTGTATACAGGGATCTCCCCCTAGTGGTGGCTGCAGACAGGATCTTATCATGTATCTCTGTATGCAGGGAGCTCCCCCTAGTGGTGACTGCAGACCGGACCTTATCATGTATCTCTGTATACAGGGAGCTCCCCCTAGTGGTGACTGCAGACAGGATCTTATCATGTATCTCTCTATACAGGGAGCTCCCCCTAGTGGTGACTGCAGACAGGATCTTATCATGTATCTCTGTATACAGGGAGCTCCCCCTAGTGGTGGCTGCAGACAGGATCTCATCATGTATCTCTGTATACAGGGAGCTCCCCCTAGTGGTGACTGCAGACCGGACCTTATCATGTATCTCTGTATACAGGGAGCTCCCCCTAGTGGTGACTGCAGACAGGATCTTATCATGTATCTCTGTATACAGGGAGCTCCCACTAGTGGTGACTGCAGACAGGATCTTATCATGTATCTCTGTATACAGGGAGCTCCCCCTAGTGGTGACTGCAGACAGGATCTTATCATGTATTTCTGTATACAGGGAGCTCCCCCTAGTGGTGACTGCGGACAGGATCTTATCATGTATCTCTGTTTACAGGGAGCTCCCCCTAGTGGTGGCTGCAGACAGAATCTCATCATGTATCTCTGTATACAGGGAGCTCCCCCTAGTGGTGGCTGCAGACAGGATCTTATCATGTATGTCTGTATACAGGGAGCTCCCCCTAGTGGTGGCTGCAGACAGGATCTTATCATGTATCTCTGTATACAGGGAGCTCCCCCTAGTGGTGGCTGCAGACAGGATCTTATCATGTATCTCTGTATACAGGGAGCTCCCCCTAGTGGTGGCTGCAGACAGGATCTTATCATGTATCTCTGTATACAGGGAGCTCCCCCTAGTGGTGACTGCAGACAAAATCTTATCATGTATCTCTGTATACAGGGAGCTCCCCCTAGTGGTGGCTCAGGACAGGATCTTATCATGTATCTCTGACCTTGTGCTTGGTGTAGGGGTGAAGATCTGGGGAAGATCACCGACCTGTCACCCTTGTGAGTTTTTCTTATTTTCTGCGCTCAAGAAATAAGAGTGGCGCCATGTTTTGGACATTTTAGTTCAGGTGATTATTGGGCCCCGGTGCTCGGCCTCTAGAGTCTTGTATCTGTTTCTGATGACAGCCTCCATCTTGAGCTCTCGTTTGCCTTCTCACAGTCTAGAGAGCGACTGACTCTTTATTTTTCTGCATTTATCAAATAATTAAAAAGGGAAAATTACAATAAATAGGAATGAGAATGCTATCCCTCCCGCCATGAGCGTGCTCCGCGGCCTGTGACTTGTCGCCTCTCCCCTCCCCCCAGGGCCCCTTGTTGCCATTTCCCCAGCTTGTTTTAAATTGCATTTAATCTGGAGCTGTAATAAAGTATCGGGCGGCGCGGGCATCCATCTTCCCGTTTCGCGTGTTGTGGTTTTTTTTTTTCCTAACTGGTAAAGCAATTTAAAAATTAAATGTAAAATGCATGAACATTAAGCGTCGCGCGTTCGCCGCTGCTCCCATTTAATTCATGCTGAATACATTATATTTACTGTTGCGGCAGAATTTCAGTAATGAATAAACCTTGTGATAGATTCTCCTTAATGGTTTAATTAGCGGCGTGCGCGGATTGTGCCCAGGGATCGGGTGGGGTCCGCGGAATGGGATCGGGGATCGCTGCAGGCGGCGACCTCTGACCTCTTGTTTATCAGGATTTGCGCTGTGGCTCTCGGCTCCGTTCTGCCGTATTCATCTTCTGCCGTGTGTCCGATTCTGCTGTTAGTAAATCGAGGAGATAAAGGAGAGGAACCGCTCTATTCACCGACGTCCATCAGAGGCGCCGGGCAGCAGAGATAACGCAGAGCTGGCACTGCGCAGGAGCGCGACACGGTCAGCGGCTTCATTCTGTGTAATTGGCGGAGGTGGGAAATGAACGGGAATGAAATGTGACAAATGGGCGGAGCTTGTTTATTACACGCACTGTAGTAGTAGTCAACTGATTCCTGGATTTTCCTTCACGTTTGTCTGTAAAAACTGAATTCACAGATGGAGAAAATCCTATAATTTATCATATTCTATTAACATAAATGCAAGCACACCGTGGAATCTAAGAGCGCTCCTTATGGATTCTCTACAGTAAGTGCGCGCCTTATGGATTCTCTACTGTAAGAGCGCTCACTATGGATTCTCTACTGTAAGAGCGCTCCTTATGGATTCTCTACTGTAAGAGCGCTCACTATGGATTCTCTACTGTAAGAGCGCTCACTAAGGATTCTCTACTGGAAGAGCGCTCACTATGGATTCTCTACTGTAAGAGCTCACTATGGATTCTCTACTGTAAGAGCGCTCACTAAGGATTCTCTACTGTAAGAGCGCTCACTATGGATTCTCTACTGTAAGAGCGCTCACTAAGGATTCTCTACTGGAAGAGCGCTCACTATGGATTCTCTACTGTAAGAGCTCACTATGGATTCTCTACTGTAAGAGCGCTCACTAAGGATTCTCTACTGTAAGAGCGCTCACTATGGATTCTCTACTGTAAGAGCGCTCACTAAGGATTCTCTACTGGAAGAGCGCTCACTATGGATTCTCTACTGTAAGAGCGCACACTATGGATTCTCTACTGTAAGAGCTCACTATGGATTCTCTATTGTAAGAGCACTCACTAAGGATTCTCTACTGTAAGAGCGCTCACAATGGATTCTCTGCTGTAAGTGCGGTCATTCTGGATTCTGTGCTATAAGAGCGCTCACTATGGATTCTCTACTGTAAGAGCGCTCACTATGGATTCTCTACTGTAAGCGCTCACTATGGATTATCTACTGTAAGAGCGCTCACTATGGATTATCTACTGTAAGAGCGCTCACTATGGATTCTCTACTGTAAGAGCGCTCACTATGGATTCTCTACTGTAAGCGCTCACTATGGATTATCTACTGTAAGAGCGCTCACTATGGATTCTCTGCTATAAGAGCGCTCACTATGGATTCTCTACTGTAAGAGCACTCACACTATGGATTCTCTGCTATAAGAGAGCTCACTATGGATTCTACTGTAAGAGCGCTCACTATGGATTCTACTGTAAGAGCGCTCACTATGGATTCTCTACTGTAAGAGTGCTCACTAGGGATTATTTACTGTAAGTCACTGTGGATTCTCTGCTGTAAGAGCGCTCACTATGGATTCTCTACTGTAAGAGCGCTCACTATGGGTTCTCTGCTATAAGAGTGCTCACTATGGATTCTCTACTGTAAGAGCGCTCACTATGGATTCTCTACTGTAAGTCACTCTGGATTCTCTACTGTAAGAGCACGCACTATGGATTCTCTACTGTAAGAGCGCTCACACTATGGATTCTGCTATAAGAGCGCTCACTATGGATTCTACTATAAGAGCGCTCACTATGGATTCTCTGCTAGAAGAGCGCTCACCATGGATTCTCTACTGTAAGAGCGCACATTATGGATTCTCTGCTGTAAGAGCGCTCACTATGGATTCTCTGCTATAAGAGAGCTCACTATGGATTCTCTACTGTAGGAGTGCTCGCACTATGGATTCTCTGCTATAAGAGCGCTCACTATGGATTCTCTGCTAGAAGAGTGCTCACTATGGATTCTCTACTGTAAGAGCGCTCATGATGGATTCTCTACTGTAAGAGCGCTCAATATGGATTCTCTGCTGTAAGAGCGCTCACTATGGATTCTCTGCTGTAAGAGCTCCAACCATGGATTCTCTGCTGTAAGAGCTCCAACCATGGATTCTCTACTGTAAGAGCGATCGCACTATGGATTCTCTGCTATGAGTGCTCACTATGGATTCTCTGCTATAAGAGCACTCACTATGGATTCTCTACTGTAAGAGCATTCTCACTGTGAATTTTCTACTGTAAGAGCGCCTACACTGCGGATCTCTTTACTGTTATAGCGGTGACACTCTGGATTCTCTACCGTTACAGCGGTGACACTATGGTGCTCTGTACTGTTACCGCGGTGACATTGTGGATTTTTTACTGTTACAATGGTGACATTGTGGATTCTCTACTTTTACAGCTGTGATGTGGATTCTCTACTGTTACAGCAGTAAGACTGGTGCTCTGTACTGTTACAGCGGTGACATTGTAGATTCTCTACTGTTACAGCGGTGACACTCTGGTGCTCTGTAGTGTTACAGCAGTGACATTGTGGATTTTCTTCTGGTACAGCGGTGACGTTGTGGATTCTCTACTGTTACAGCGGTGACTCTCTGCTCCGTATGGTTACAGTGATGACATTGTGGATTCTCTACTGTTACACGGGTGACATTGTGGATTCTCTACTGTTACAGCGGTGACATTGTGGATTCCTTATGGTTACAGCGGTGACACTCTGGTGCTCTGTACTGCCACCACGGTGACACTGGTGCTGTGTACTGTTACAGCGGTGACGTTGTGGATTCTCTACTGTTACATCGGTGACACTCTGGTGCTCTGTACTGTTACAGCGGTTACGTGGATTCTCTACTGTTACATCGGTGACACTCTGGTGCTCTGTACTGTTACAGTGGTGACGTTGTGCATTCTCTACTGTTACATCGGTGACACTCTGGTGCTCTGTACTGTTACAGCAGTGACATTGTGGATTCTCTTCTGTTACAGCGGTGACACTGGTGCTGTGTGCTGTTACAGTGGTGATGTGGATTCTCTTCTGTTACAGCGGTGACACTGGGGCTCTGTACTGTTACAGCGGTGACGTTGTGGATTCTCTGCTGTTACAGCGGTGACACTCTGATCCTCTGTACTGCTACAGCGGTGACGTTGTGGATTCACTGCTGTTACAGCGGTGACACTCTGATCCTCTGTACTGCTACAGCGGTGATGTTGTGGATTCTCTGCTGTTACAGCGGTGACACTCTGGTGCTCTGTACTGTTACAGCGGTGACACTGGGGCTCTGTACTGTTACATCGGTGACATTGTGGATTCTCTTCTGTTACAGTGGTGACACTGGTGCTGTGTGCTGTTACAGCGGTGACGTGGATTCTCTTCTGTTACAGCGGTGACACTGTGGATTCTCTTCTGTTACAGCGGTGACACTAGTGCTCTGCACTGTAGAGGTTTTGGACTGCTTTCTGTCGTTCCCCTCCTCCTCTCCAGTTTGAGGCCACGCCAGGTTCATTGTGATAAGGAAGCGTGATCTTTGATCCTTGAGATCGATCAGGATCTGCGGATTCTCTTCTCCCCGCTCATGCTTCCGCACGCATGCCCCTGATTGGCTGGGAGCTGGTGATGACATTGGCTTTTGGAGATCATGATGAGGTCGCTCCCCCAGGGGCATAAGAGGGCGACTAGTCTGGGGAAGGAGCGACGCCGCATCGATGGATGTAGTGACGAGCAGTGCGGGGATACAGGTGCCTGCTGCTGGGCTGGAGGGAATGGAGGCCATGACTGGTTCCCTTCTAACTTTTGTCTTCCGCCTGTGAGATCTGGCGAAGACTCGGCCATTGCAGAATATTCTTTGCTTTCGCCGGATTTTTTGGGCCATTGTCCGCCTGTCCTGTGAAGCGTCGTCCAATCATCCTTGCTGCATTTGGGAGAATCTGAGCAGAAGGTCTCGTCCTGTTCACACAGGATCGGTCGCATCATCAGTGACCACTAGTGAATCGGTGCCATTGGAAGCCATGCATGTCCGCGCCGTTACACCGCCTCCACCATGTGCCTCCACCATGTGCCTCCACCATGTGCCTCCACCATGTGCCTCCACCATGAGCCTCCACCATGAGCCTCCACCATGTGCCTCCACCATGAGCCTCCACCATGTGCCTCCACCATGTGCCTCCACCATGAGCCTCCACCATGAGCCTCCACCATGAGCCTCCACCATGAGCCTCCACCATGAGCCTCCACCATGTGCCTCCACCATGTGCCTCCACCAGAGCCGCTCCTGCCTTCTGCAGACTTTCTTCTTCCATCATTTTGGGACAGGTTGATCTTAGTTGTTTTTTTTTTCCAGAACTTGGAGGCTTCTTTATATGTTTTTGGTAAAGTCTAATCTGACCTTTGTTTCCGGCTGATTAATGGTTTGCACCTTGTGGTGACCCCTCGGTATTTGCTCTAATGACGTCTTCTCTTTATTGTAGACTTAGATACTGAGACACCGACTTCCTAGAGAGTGGTCTTCACTTGGGTGGATGTTGTGAAGGGGTTTTTCTTCACCATGGGAAGGATTCTGCGATCATCCACCACTGTAGTCTTCTGGGGACGTCCAGACCCTTTTCAGTTCCCAGTTCACCAGTGCGCTCTTTTTTTTTATTTATTTTTTTTTATAGAAATTATGAGGAATTTTTTTTTGCAGCCTAATGATAGTCTGTTCCTCTTCTGACCACATGTTGTGGGTTCACAGCAACAGCTTCCAAATGCAAATACCTGGAATCTGCTCCAGACCTTTTACCTGCTTAATAGATCATGGATTAACGAGGGAATAGCCCATGCAGGCCATTGAAGAGCTTCTGAGATGATTGTCCAATTACTTGTGGTCCCTTTACGAAGAGGCAGCTCCATATTAAAGAGCTGTAATTCCCAAATTCTTCCCCCAATCAGGATGTGAATTGCCTCAGATTTAACTTGCGAGTCGGCACTTTCTGCCCTAATTGATTATAGGACTGGATCTGGAATATGTTTTGGTAAACGGCTAAAGTGTCAACACTTGTGTCACCGTCCAAATATTTCTGGACCCCACTGTATCTGCCGCTAGTTGTGCGCATCGTTCTTTGTCCCTCTCCCTCACCGCTGTCTTCTCCTTTGTACGTCTCCGTCCATTCAGTGCCGCTGCCCCCGTGGTCTCGGGTCCTTGGAGCCAGTGCGGGCGCCCAATCACCGGCATTTTGAGGCCTTTTCAGGACAATAAGTCCAGTGAGTTTTGCTGTTTCTCATGCACAAAGGCCTGAGCTGCATGGGAGCGAGCGCTGGATTCTTGGCAGAGCGCAGGAATGTGGCGAGCGCTCAGCAGAGACCTCAGCAGAGTCCGGGGAGAGAGGATTTATTTATTTAGCTCTGAATCAGCCCTTCTCCGTTCCAGGAGCACTGTCAAAACTCATTACACTGGACGGCCATTCAGGGCGAGGACAACTCCCAACATCTCCAGTGCTGGAGCCCAGGTCTGGAGCGTGTGACACCCGGGGGGCGAGCCGAAGAACATTCCCACCCCAAATCCCCCCGTGAATCGCTGTCCTCTTCCCTATGGTTCAGAAAAGACGTTTCTTGGTTGCATTACTTTCTCTAAAAACGAACATAGCCACAACTGCTACAGTCCCCGACAACCAGCATAGCCACAACTGCTACAGTCCCCGACAACCAACATAGCCACAACTGCTACAGTTCCTGACAACCAACATAGCCACAACTGCTACAGTTCCCGACAACCAACATAGCCACAACTGCTACAGTCCCCGACAACCAGCATAGCCACAACTGCTACAGTCCCCGACAACCAACATAGCCACAACTGCTACAGTTCCCGACAACCAACATAGCCACAACTGCTACAGTCCCTGACAACCAGCATAGCCACAACTGCTACAGTCCCCGACAACCAACATAGCCACAACTGCTACAGTTCCCGACAACCAACATAGCCACAACTGCTACAGTTCCCGACAACCAGCATAGCCAAAACTGCTACAGTCCCCGACAACCATCATAGCCACAACTGCTACAGTTCCCGACAACGAACATAGCCACAACTGCTACAGTCCCCGACAACCAACATAGCCACAACTGCTACAGTTCCCGACAACCAACATAGCCACTACTGTTAGTCCCCGACAACCAACATAGCCACAACTGCTACAGTCCCCGATAACCAACACAGCCACTACTGTTACAGTCCCCGACAACCAACATAGCCACAACTGCTACAGTCCCCGACAACCAACATAGCCACAACTGCTACAGTTCCCGACAACCAACATAGCCACAACTGCTACAGTTCCCGACAACCAGCATAGCCAAAACTGCTACAGTCCCCGACAACCATCATAGCCACAACTGCTACAGTTCCCGACAACGAACATAGCCACAACTGCTACAGTCCCCGACAACCAACATAGCCACAACTGCTACAGTTCCCGACAACCAACATAGCCACAACTGCTACAGTCCCCGACAACCAGCATAGCCACAACTGCTACAGTCCCCGACAACCAACATAGCCACAACTGCTACAGTTCCCGACAACCAACATAGCCACAACTGCTACAGTCCCCGACAACCAGCATAGCCACAACTGCTACAGTCCCCGACAACCAACATAGCCACAACTGCTACAGTTCCCGACAACCAACATAGCCACAACTGCTACAGTCCCCGACAACCAGCATAGCCACAACTGCTACAGTCCCCGACAACCAACATAGCCACAACTGCTACAGTTCCCGACAACCAACATAGCCACAACTGCTACAGTTCCCGACAACCAACATAGCCACAACTGCTACAGTCCCTGACAACCAGCATAGCCACAACTGCTACAGTTCCCGACAACCAACATAGCCACAACTGCTACAGTTCCCGACAACCAGCATAGCCAAAACTGCTACAGTCCCCGACAACCAACATAGCCACAACTGCTACAGTTCCCGACAACCAACATAGCCACAACTGCTACAGTTCCCGACAACCAGCATAGCCAAAACTGCTACAGTCCCCGACAACCATCATAGCCACAACTGCTACAGTTCCCAACAACCAACATAGCCACTACTGTTACAGTCCCCGACAACCAACATAGCCACTACTGTTACAGTCCCCGACAACCAACATTGCCACAACTGCTACAGTTCCCGACAACCAGCATAGCCACAACTGCTACAGTCCCCGACAACCAGCATAGCCACAACTGCTACAGTCCCCGACAACCAACATAGCCACAACTGCTACAGTCCCTGACAACCAACATAGCAACAACTGCTACAGTCCCCGACAACCAGCATAACCACTACTGATACAGTCCCCGACAACCAGCATAGCCAAAACTGCTACAGTCCCTGACAACCAGCATAGCCACTACTGATAGTCCCCGACAACCAGCATAGCCACTACTGCTACAGTCCCCGACAACCAGCATAGCCACTACTGATACAGTCCCCAACAACCAGCATAGCCACAACTGCTAAAGTCCCCGACAACCAGCATAGCCACAACTGCTACAGTCCCCGACAACCAGCATAGCCACAACTGCTACAGTCCCCGACAACCAGCATAGCCACAACTGCTACAGTCCCCGACAACCAGCATAGCCACAACTGCTACAGTCCCCGACAACCAGTGTGGTCTCTGGCAACCAACAACTCTGACCCCTGAGAATCATTGACTACTGACATTTTATATATTCTCTGGGGACCAGAATGGCCTCTGACTACCAGTATGGTCCCTGACAACCAATTGGCCACCATGAGACCACCGCTCCAGATTCTCCCACACATGGCTGAGTGACCACTTCTGGGGGCTGCCATACTGAATTCATTGGTTGTGGCTCCACTTTTCCTAGAAACAGATAAGATTTGGATTATTTCTGGTGATTGTGGGAGAAGTTTTGAGCTTGATGATTAAAAGGAGCCAGAGACCCCGGGGAGTGTACAGATCCCATGAGATGGGCCCCGGGGCCACAGTGCGGCCTGTGACGTCCTGCACATCTGGATCATGTCGTGCGTTTATCCACCTCCCGGGTCGCCGTGTAATCCGAGCCGATCGCTCAGGTTAGCGCCATTTCTAGGTGGCGGCGATCATTTCACGTGTATAAATAAGTGCGGCGAGCCGATGACGGCCGTCCCCCGAATTATCCCCATTATTGGGGAGATTTATGTTTACTAAATAAACTATGGGAATAAATGTGTCACGTGATGGACGGCGCTGCGCGATCATGGTGCAGGGAGCCGCTGCGCCTTGTCCCCTCCTCGCTGTAGTGTTGGCGCAGTGTCACATAACTTTCTGTTACAATGTTGCGTTTCTCTGCTTATTCCTCTGTGCTGCTGCATAGCTGCTTCCAGGATTATTACCCGGCTGATTAGGTTAGAAGGGTGGAATAATGAAGCATTGGAAAGGACGGTCGGGATTTAGGATGGACGGGACTATTGGGTGGGACATGGGGTCTATGAGTCCATGGTAATTCTGGAGAACAGCCGGGGACCTGTGGAGCCATTACTCCCTCTGACTGAGGAGCTGTTTTCTGGGGATTTGTCCTTTTTTTTTAATTTTTTTCCCCACTTGATACTTTGATTCCTCCATCAACTTCTCAGTGTATTGATGGCACTGTGTACTGTGTCCCGGGGAAAAATGGCACCTTGTGGTCTGTGCCCCCTGGGGGCGGATGGCACCTTGTGGTCGGTGCCCTGGGGGCGGATGGCACCTTGTGGTCGGTGCCCCCTGGGGGCGGATGGCACCTTGTGGTCGGTGCCCCCTGGGGGCGGATGGCACCTTGTGGTCGGTGCCCTGGGGGCGGATGGCACCTTGTGGTCGGTGCCCTGGGGGCGGATGGCACCTTGTGGTCGGTGCCCTGGGGGCGGATGGCACCTTGTGGTCTGTGCCCCTGGGGGCGGATGGCACCTTGTGGTCGGTGCCCTGGGGGCGGATGGCACCTTGTGGTCGGTGCCCTGGGGGCGGATGGCACCTTGTGGTCGGTGCCCTGGGGGCGGATGGCACCTTGTGGTCTGTGCCCCTGGGGGCGGATGGCACCTTGTGGTCGGTGCCCTGGGGGCGGATGGCACCTTGTGGTCGGTGCCCTGGGGGCGGATGGCACCTTGTGGTCTGTGCCCCTGGGGGCGGATGGCACCTTGTGGTCGGTGCCCTGGGGGCGGATGGCACCTTGTGGTCGGTGCCCTGGGGGCGGATGGCACCTTGTGGTCTGTGCCCCTGGGGGCGGATGGCACCTTGTGGTCTGTGCCCCTGGGGGCGGATGGCACCTTGTGGTCTGTGCCCCTGGGGGCGGATGGCACCTTGTGGTCTGTGCCCCTGGGGGCGGATGGCACCTTGTGGTCTGTGCCCCTGGGGGCGGATGGCACCTTGTGGTCTGTGCCCCTGGGGGCGGATGGCACCTTGTGGTCTGTGCCCCTGGGGGCGGATGGCACCTTGTGGTCTGTGCCCCTGGGGGCGGATGGCACCTTGTGGTCTGTGCCCCTGGGGGCGGATGGCACCTTGTGGTCTGTGCCCCTGGGGGCGGATGGCACCTTGTGGTCTGTGCCCCTGGGGGCGGATGGCACCTTGTGGTCTGTGCCCCTGGGGGCGGATGGCACCTTGTGGTCTGTGCCCCTGGGGGCGGATGGCACCTTGTAGTCTGTGCCCCTGGGGGCGGATGGCACCTTGTGGTCTGTGCCCCTGGGGGCGGATGGCACCTTGTAGTCTGTGCCCCTGGGGGCGGATGGCACCTTGTGGTCGGTGCCCCGGGGCGGATGGCACCTTGTGGTCGGTGCCCCGGGGCGGATGGCACCTTGTGGTCTTTGCCCCCGGGGGTGGATGGCACCTTGTGGTCGGTGCCCTGGGGGCGGATGGCACCTTGTGGTCTTTGCCCCCGGGGGCGGATGGCACCTTGTGGTCGGTGCCCTGGGGGCGGATGGCACCTTGTGGTCGGTGCCCTGGGGGCGGATGGCACCTTGTGGTCTGTGCCCCTGGGGGCGGATGGCACCTTGTGGTCGGTGCCCTGGGGGCGGATGGCACCTTGTGGTCGGTGCCCTGGGGGCGGATGGCACCTTGTGGTCTGTGCCCCTGGGGGCGGATGGCACCTTGTGGTCTGTGCCCCTGGGGGCGGATGGCACCTTGTGGTCTGTGCCCCTGGGGGCGGATGGCACCTTGTGGTCTGTGCCCCTGGGGGCGGATGGCACCTTGTGGTCGGTGCCCTGGGGGCGGATGGCACCTTGTGGTCGGTGCCCCCTGGGGGCGGATGGCACCTTGTGGTCGGTGCCCCCTGGGGGCGGATGGCACCTTGTGGTCGGTGCCCCCTGGGGGCGGATGGCACCTTGTGGTCGGTGCCCCCTGGGGGCGGATGGCACCTTGTGGTCGGTGCCCCCTGGGGGCGGATGGCACCTTGTGGTCGGTGCCCTGGGGGCGGATGGCACCTTGTGGTCGGTGCCCTGGGGGCGGATGGCACCTTGTGGTCGGTGCCCTGGGGGCGGATGGCACCTTGTGGTCGGTGCCCTGGGGGCGGATGGCACCTTGTGGTCGGTGCCCTGGGGGCGGATGGCACCTTGTGGTCTGTGCCCTGGGGGCGGATGGCACCTTGTGGTCTGTGCCCCTGGGGGGCGGATGGCACCTTGTGGTCTGTGCCCCTGGGGGGCGGATGGCACCTTGTTGTCTTTGCCCCCCCGGGGGTGGATGGCACCTTGTGGTCTGTGCCCCTGGGGGCGGATGGCACCTTGTGGTCTGTGCCCCTGGGGGCGGATGGCACCTTGTGGTCTGTGCCCCTGGGGGCGGATGGCACCTTGTGGTCTGTGCCCCTGGGGGCGGATGGCACCTTGTAGTCTGTGCCCCTGGGGGCGGATGGCACCTTGTGGTCTGTGCCCCTGGGGGCGGATGGCACCTTGTGGTCTGTGCCCCTGGGGGCGGATGGCACCTTGTGGTCGGTGCCCCGGGGCGGATGGCACCTTGTGGTCGGTGCCCCGGGGCGGATGGCACCTTGTGGTCTTTGCCCCCGGGGGTGGATGGCACCTTGTGGTCGGTGCCCCGGGGGTGGATGGCACCTTGTGGTCTGTGCCCCCGTCGCCCCTTTGCTTGACCTGTGTGGTCACAATCACTTATTTTCTTTGTATCCTGTAATTTGCGGATCCGTGTGCAGCGCTGAGGACCCCGCTGCGGCCGGTGGTGGTGGTCACCTCTCGCTCATTACCTGTTCCCCCCACTTCATGCCCTGGATGAGGAGTTATTGATCCTTACAGGAACCCTTTCTGGGTATCTGCCCTCCACTCTGGACCCGCCAGCGACATCCATCAGATTAATGTGTAAATCCGCGCCGCGAGCTGCAGAATTTCAGCATTCGGGCACGAGCTCACGTCACGGGCGACAGTATGCTCCGTCCATATGTCGCCCGGCCTCATGTGGTCCAGTCATCTGCTCCTCTGGGCTCCTGCTCCTCTTCTTCAGGGATTGTAAAGGAGAACTCCACCTTCCAAAGACCTGATGTGTCTGCACAATGTCAGGAGGCTGCGGGAAAGCCTGAGCTATAGAATACTGGGGTCTAATGTGACGGCAGATCAGGTGTAACATGGAGCCGGGTCTAGAATTAGGGTCTTCTGCTCCAATGTGAGATCGGTGCATTGTGGGGCCTCGTATCACTCAGATCTCTGGGGTTGCCTTATGGTGTCAGGAAGCAGCTAGCAGAATTATGAATGCGGCTCTGGAGGAAAAACCAATCTCCTGCGCTGTTGGCTACAATGTATCCGCCTGGAGTCCGGCCTGGTTACTTCACAGGATTGTCCTGACTGGATACAATTGTAGCAGACCCTCAGCTGTGAGACGTTGGCTCTGCACAGGTTTTCAGCATCCCTATGTTGCTTTATGGCGGTGACCGGCAGAGTCTCTGCGTTCACACTTGCGTTTGGCTGGTCTGCGTACATCCTCCGTTAAGCTCCGCCCACTTCTGCATGTGTCCTGCGTACCGATCTTTAACATTGGGTACACAGGGACATGCGTTGGATGCGGATGCGTCCACATGCGGCATTTTGACGTGCGCCGACCGCACATGACCACAAAAAGTTGTGTTCCCCTTCACGTCAAAATGCCGCATGTGGACGCATCCGCATCCAACGCATGTCCCAGTGTACCCAATGTTAAAGATCGGTACGCAGGACACATGCAGAAGTGGGCGGAGCTTAACGGAGCATGTACGCAGCCAAACGCAAGTGTGAGCGCAGCGGATTCTGGGCCATTAACCCCTTACTGCCTGTCTGCTGTGCTCATTCTTTTCCGAATTTGTCCCCAAGCGGAATCCCCCCGAGTCGTCACATAGTGATTTACACCCGTCTGTTCCTTAAATGTCACCAACATATTTCATGGCGCGGTACAAAGATTGCACAAAATGTATCAATGAAGAGTGGAGGTCACGTGCCCAATATTAGTATCACACATTAGATACACAGCTCTGCAGACAGTATCACACATGGCTTAGATACACGGCTCAGCAGAGAGCATCACACATGATGGGATTAGATACACGGCTCTGCAGACAGTATCACACAGGATAGGATTAGATACACGGCTCAGCAGAGAGCATCACACATGATGGGATTAGATACACGGCTCTGCAGACAGTATCACACAGGATAGGATTAGATACACGGCTCAGCAGACAGTATCACACATGATAGGATTAGATACACAGCTCAGCAGTCAGTATCACACATGATAGGATTAGATACACAGCTCAGCAGTCAGTATCACACATGATGGGATTAGATACACGGCTCAGCAGACAGTATCACACATGATAGGATTAGATACACGGCTCAGCAGAGAGCATCACACATGATCGGATTAGATACACGGCTCAGCAGAGAGCATCACACATGATGGGATTAGATACACGGCTCTGCAGACAGTATCACACATGATAGGATTAGATACACGGCTCTGCAGACAGTATCACACATGATAGGATTAGATACACGGCTCAGCAGAGAGCATCACACATGATCGGATTAGATACACGGCTCAGCAGAGAGCATCACACATGATGGGATTAGATACACGGCTCTGCAGACAGTATCACACATGATAGGATTAGATACACGGCTCTGCAGACAGTATCACACAGGATAGGATTAGATACACGGCTCAGCAGACAGTATCACACAGGACAGGATTAGATACACGGCTCAGCAGACAGTATCACACATGATGGGATTAGATACACGGCTCAGCAGACAGTATCACACAGGAGAGGATTAGATACACGGCTCAGCAGACAGTATCACACAGGAGAGAATTAGATACACGACTCAGCAGACAGTATCACACAGGACAGGATTAGATACACGGCTCAGCAGACAGTATCACACATGATGGGATTAGATACACAGCTCAGCAGACAGTATCACACAGGAGAGGATTAGATACACGGCTCAGCAGACAGTATCACACAGGACAGGATTAGATACACGGCTCAGCAGACAGTATCACACATGATGGGATTAGATACACAGCTCAGCAGACAGTATCACACAGGAGAGGATTAGATACACGGCTCAGCAGACAGTATCACACAGGACAGGATTAGATACACGGCTCAGCAGACAGTATCACACATGATGGGATTAGATACACGGCTCAGCAGACAGTATCACACAGGATGGGATTAGATACACGGCTCAGCAGACAGTATCACACATGATGGGATTAGATACACAGCTCAGCAGACAGTATCACACAGGATAGGATTAGATACACGGCTCAGCAGACAGTATCACACAGGAGAGGATTAGATACACGGCTCAGCAGACAGTATCACACAGGACAGGATTAGATACACGGCTCAGCAGACAGTATCACACATGATGGGATTAGATACACAGCTCAGCAGACATTATCACACAGGAGAGGATTAGATACACAGCTCAGCAGTCAGTATCACACATGATGGGATTAGATACACAGCTCAGCAGACAGTATCACACATGATGGGATTAGATACACAGCTCAGCAGACAGTATCACACAGGAGAGGATTAGATACACAGCTCAGCAGACAGTATCACACAGGAGAGAATTAGATACACGGCTCAGCAGACAGTATCACACAGGAGAGGATTAGATACACGGCTCAGCAGACAGTATCACACAGGAGAGAATTAGATACACAGCTCAGCAGACATTATCACACAGGAGAGGATTAGATACACAGCTCAGCAGACAGTATCACACAGGAGAGGATTAGATACACGGCTCAGCAGTCAGTATCACACAGGAGAGGATTAGATACACGGCTCAGCAGACAGTATCACACAGGACAGGATTAGATACACGGCTCAGCAGACAGTATCACACATGATGGGATTAGATACACAACTCAGCAGACAGTATCACACAGGAGAGGATTAGATACACGGCTCAGCAGACAGTATCACACAGGAGAGGATTAGATACACGGCTCAGCAGGTGTCTTCCGGCGTTCGTCCTTTTCCTACGTTGTTGCGGACCCTGACGGTTAGGGTATGTGTCCACGTTCAGGATTGCATCAGGATTTGGTCAGGATTTTTCATCAGTGTTTGTAGCCAAAACCAGGAGTGGGTGATAATACAGAAGTGGTGCAGATGTTTCTATTATACTTTTCCTCTAATTGTTCCACTCCTGGTTTTGGCTTACAAATCCTGACCAAATCCTGATGCAATCCTGAACGTGGACACATACCCTTACAGAACCTTCCTCGTCTGTTAACCCCTCGCTGTCCGCAGGCCGATCGTGGCTCGTTAGCCGATCGTGGCTCGTTAGCCGATCGTGGCTCGTTAGCCGGTCCGTCTCATTGGCAGCACATACGGTTTCAGGACGTGTACAGTGGAATATACGGCGGCGTTTGCCATCTTGCATATTTCTCTCCCCGCCGCTACAGAGGCATTTTTATGGGCATGTTTTGGCCCCCGGGACTTGTGAAAAGTTTGGATTGTGAAGTTCTGGCATCAGATTGCTGCGCGCTCGCCAGGAGCCATTAATCAGCGCAGAGGTTACGTGAAGGTGCGTGCTGTGTACAGATGCGGTACAGGACGGAGCCGCCGCCGATTTATGGAAAAGACACTTAATTTCCAGCGCGGTGAGCGGAGCCGGAAACATCCGCTATTTATCTGCCGCCATCGTATTTATCACCGATTACCGCAGTCCTTCACAAATATATATACGCAGCGAGACGCGGAGGATCGACCCCAAATATACGACGCGTTATTTATTTACTGAGTCTGCGGCTTCTGGGGAGAATCATAAAGCAAGGATTTACGTCACCGGCGATACAGGAACGGTGTCTTATCCTCCAGTCACCTCCAGAGCTGCACTCACTATTCTGCTGTTACATCGTGTCTTACCCTCCAGTCACCTCCAGAGCTGCACTCACTATTCTGCTGTTACATCGTGTCTTACCCTCCAGTCACCTCCAGAGCTGCAGTCACTATTCTGCTGTTACGCCCTGTCTTATCCTCCATTCACCTCCAGAGCTGCACTCACTATTCTGCTGTTACATCGTGTGTTATCCTCCAGTCACCTCCAGAGCTGCACTCACTATTCTACTGTTACATAGTGTCTTATCCTCCAGTTACCTCCAGAGCTGCGGTCACTATTCTGCTGTTACATCATGTCTTATCCTCCAGTCACCTCCAGAGCTGCACTCACTATTCTGCTGTTACATCGTGTCTTATCCTCCAGTCACCTCCAGAGCTGCACTGACAGCTTGCAGATAATATTCAGTGCTCTCATCCACGTTTCCCCTGTTTGTCGCTTTTTATCGGATTTTCTCCATCCGCCAGAGATTGGTTCTCGGCAGATTGCGGTCCGAGCGCTGCAAATGCGGCCAAAATCCATGATTCCTGAGTGATTGTTATATGGTACTTGTGCCAGGAGAGGAAATGTTCTATGAAAAACCAATTAACCTCATTAATTACTATAAGATCTAACGAAGAGGAAATGGCGCAGCATGAAGCGATGACGATGTGATGCATCACCGCACCCAGGTATTGTGACCCCTGTACCACACAATGTGCGGAGAGAAGGGTTGTGAGAATAGTTCCCTGCTGTCCCAGGATATAAGCCCCCCGCACCCAGTGTATCACCTCAGCCCCCCGCACCCAGTGTATAACCTCAGCCCCCCACACCCAGTGTATAACCTCAGCCCCCCACACCCAGTGTATAACCTCGGGCCCCCCGCACCCAGTGTATAACCTCAGCCCCCCACACCCAGTGTATAACCTCAGGCCCCCCGCACCCAGTGTATAACCTCGGGCCCCCCGCACCCAGTGTATAACCTCAGCCCCCCACACCCAGTGTATAACCTCGGGCCCCCCGCACCCAGTGTATAACCTCAGCCCCCCACACCCAGTGTATAACCTCAGCCCCCCCGCACCCAGTGTATAACCTCAGCCCCCCACACCCAGTGTATAACCTCAGGCCCCCCGCACCCAGTGTATAACCTCAGCCCCCCCGCACCCAGTGTATAACCTCAGCCCCCCACACCCAGTGTATAACCTCAGGCCCCCCGCACCCAGTGTATAACCTCGGGCCCCCCGCACCCAGTGTATAACCTCAGCCCCCCACACCCAGTGTATAACCTCGGGCCCCCCGCACCCAGTGTATAACCTCGGGCCCCCCGCACCCAGTGTATAACCTCGGGCCCCCCGCACCCAGTGTATAACCTCGGGCCCCCCGCACCCAGTGTATAACCTCGGGCCCCCCGCACCCAGTGTATAACCTCGGCCCCCCCGCACCCAGTGTATAACCTCAGCCCCCCCGTACTCAGTGTATAACCTCGGGCCCCCCGCACCCAGTGTATAACCTCGGGCCCCCATGCCGCCATTACTACCATGTGGCAGAGCGGCCGGTGGTGCGCAGCTTCCTGATACCAGCGCGGTCCAGTAATAGGAGCCATCGGGGTAACACGTCCGTCCATGACATTTCTTCCTCCTGAATCTTCCCCATCACCTGTGAGTGAGAAGTGGAAGGAACCGCAGACACTCAGCCACAAAGTGGAGACCCCGTAACGTTACAGAGCGGACAGTTTAGTGATGTGACTTTGTGTCCTATGACCGCGTACACACTGAGGAGTCCTATGACCGCGTACACACTGAGGAGTCCTATGACCGCGTACACACTGAGGAGTCCTATGACCGCGTACACACTGAGGAGTCCTTTGACCGCGTACACACTGAGGAATCGTATGACCGCGTACACACTGAGGAGTCCTATGACCGCGTACACACTGAGGAGTCCTATGACCGCGTACACACTGAGGAATCGTATGACCGCGTACACACTGAGGAGTCCTATGACCGCGTACGCACTGAGGAGTCCTATGACCGCGTACGCACCGAGGAGTCCTATGACCGCGTACACACCGAGGAGTCCTATGACCGCGTACGCACTGAGGAGTCGTATGACCGCGTACACACTGAGGAGTCGTATGACCGCGTACACAGAGGAGTCCTATGACCGCGTACACAGAGGAGTCCTATGACCGCGTACACGCTGAGGAGTCCTATGACCGCGTACGCACCGAGGAGTCCTATGACCGCGTACACGCTGAGGAGTCCTATGACCGCGTACGCACCGAGGAGTCCTATGACCGCGTACACACCGAGGAGTCGTATGACCGCGTACACACCGAGGAGTCCTATGACCGCGTACACACCGAGGAGTCCTATGACCGCATACACGCTGAGGAGTCCTATGACCGCGTACACACTGAGGAGTCCTATGACCGCGTACACGCTGAGGAGTCCTATGACCGCATACACGCTGAGGAGTCCTATGACCGCGTACACACTGAGGAATCGTATGACCGCGTACACACTGAGGAGTCCTATGACCGCGTACACGCTGAGGAGTCGTATGACCGCGTACACGCTGAGGAGTCCTATGACCGCGTACACGCTGAGGAGTCCTATGACCGCGTACACGCTGAGGAGTCCTATGACCGCGTACACGCTGAGGAGTCCTATGACCGCGTACACACTGAGGATTCCTATGACCGTGTATTATTATTTATTATTATTTATTTATATAGCACCATTGATTCCATGGTGCTGTACATGAGAAGGGGTTTCATACAAGTTACAAATATCACATACAGTAAACATACTAACAATGACAGACTGGTACAGAGGTAGCTCCGGTGATGGTGAGGCGGTAGCTCCGGTGTTGGTGAGGCGGTAGCTCCGGTGTCTGTGAGGCGGTAGCTCCGGTGTCGGTGAGGCGGTAGCTCCGGTGTCTGTGAGGCGGTAGCTCCGGTGATGGTGAGGCGGTAGCTCCGGTGTTGATGAGGCGGTAGCTCCGGTGTCTGTGAGGCGGTAGCTCCGGTGATGGTGAGGCGGTAGCTCCGGTGTCTGTGAGGCGGTAGCTCCGGTGTCTGTGAGGCGGTAGCTCCGGTGTTGGTGAGGCGGTAGCTCCGGTGATGGTGAGGCGGTAGCTCCGGTGTCTGTGAGGCGGTAGCTCCGGTGATGGTGAGGCGGTAGCTCCGGTAGTGGTGAGGCGGTAGCTCCGGTGTTGGTGAGGCGGTAGCTCCGGTGTCTGTGAGGCGGTAGCTCCGGTGTCGGTGAGGCGGTAGCTCCGGTGTCTGTGAGGCGGTAGCTCCGGTGATGGTGAGGCGGTAGCTCCGGTGTTGATGAGGCGGTAGCTCCGGTGTCTGTGAGGCGGTAGCTCCGGTGATGGTGAGGCGGTAGCTCCGGTGTCTGTGAGGCGGTAGCTCCGGTGTCTGTGAGGCGGTAGCTCCGGTGTTGGTGAGGCGGTAGCTCCGGTGATGGTGAGGCGGTAGCTCCGGTGTCTGTGAGGCGGTAGCTCCGGTGATGGTGAGGCGGTAGCTCCGGTGTTGGTGAGGCGGTAGCTCCGGTGTTGGTGAGGCGGTAGCTCCGGTGTTGGTGAGGCGGTAGCTTCGATAGTGATGAGGCAGCAGCGGTGTCAGTGCAGGCTGCAGGCCTGAGTCCTGCGCAGCCGCGGGGAGCGCTGCTCTTATTGTGGATCGTCTTGCACGAGTGCGGCAGATGTGAAGCGCGGAGCGACAGCCGCGATATCAGACGGGAATCAGCGGGGAATTCATTTGACAAAATTGAGTCCTTTGTTTCTGCTTCGAATAAACGGTAGAGAAATGATCAGAGAATCTGCGCTCGGCATCAAAGCCGCAGTCCCAGGTCTGAGCGGAGAATTGTGAACCTGGTGAAGCGCTGCCACATTGTGAATGCAGCTCCGGATGTGACTAGATGATACTTGCCAGTAATCCGGATCCGTGCTGCCCCGGTGCGCCGGGTGCCTGTTCTGTACGGTGGTATATAGAGGACGACAAGTGATAAGTGCGGTTATAGGAAATTGGCAGAATGATGAACGCAGCTCTGAAGGTGACTGCATGGGGCACCTCCGATGTGTTCGGCCGGGGTCACAAGAGCTCAGAAGAACCAGTCCCGTTCTCCTCCAGAAAAGTGGGACCGTTGTTGTTCCTCTCGTCATCCATATGCGACTCTTCTGTTTATACTCGGAGGCTGTTAACCATTTACGGGTTTCCGTCTGTCAGAATCGTGGATGCCGCTCTGATGGTCCGTACGACATCGATTATTATTTTTTTCACTGTGCTGATTTCAGAGAGAATTCACAACATGCTGCAAATATTTCCTCTCCCCGAATACAGCTGAGAGAAATCCGCACATCTGCACGGCCTCATGGGGTGACATTGGTCCCAGTGCAATCCCTTTTTGTATCGCTTTATACGCTTGTGTCATTGAGCGCACACACATCTGGTGACATTTTGAATGCAGCTTTGGGTGTGACTAGAGGATTAGCCCTGGTGTAGATCGAGGTCAGCACCACTTTGGTCCACCTCTATATGGAGGGGTTCGGAGCTGGAGGGCAGGCTGGGCTGCGGATGTAGGTGCATGAAGGCACGTTAGTGATCTGTGCGCAGCGTATGCCTGTGTGCAGATACGCGTACGTCGTGCGTACCTACCTTTCACATTGTGTACGCAGGGACATGCATTTGGATCAGTTTGGGTGTATGCGTCCACATGCGTCATTTCGCCGCCGAACAGATGTTGCATTTTTTGTCGCGGTAAATATGTGCATGCGGATGAGAGCGTCAAAACAACGCAGTAATGTCTATGGAAATGCACTGGTGCACAAGGACGTGTGAGGATGTCCGGGAACTGACCGAGACTCGCCCACTGTGTGTGGCTGTCAAGGAAATCCTCCTGGAAATATTGAACGCATGCGCATAAACAACGCAAACGCATACAAAGGCATGCACACGCAGGGTATTTTTTGGCGTCATGCGTAAGATGATGCGGATAAAAGTGCAGCGCAAGCATGCGTTTAAATGCGTTTGTGCATGCAGGTAATACGCTGCGCACAGATGCGCTAATGTGCACTGAGCCTAACCCCGCGCTGCTGCTGCTGTCCGCTTCTTCCCGTCCCCGGGTCGCTCCGCGCGGTCTCTCACGAGGGCGGCCGGGCGCAGTGCGTTCCATCCTGCTCTGTACACACAGATGAAATATTTATGATCTCCAGATCCGGAGTCAATGAAGTTGGACCTTGTGGAAGATTCTGTGCGTCAGTAAAGGAGCGATCTCCTGGCGTCAGCAAGAAGGGACGAGTCACATAGAAAATGGAAAGTGCGCAAATCACTGGAGCCACTTCATCCCGTCACACACATCCTGAGCGCGGCGGAGAGATGGCGGACGTCCGTGACGAGAGCCATTACCGTGATTTACCGCCGCACTAACAGCTGATGAAATGTGAGGGTTGTCATGTGGCCGCTAAGTAATAAGGAGGAAAACAACTCTGCGAAGTTCATCTGGAGCCTCTTAACCCTTTGCCGTGGTGCCAGTCAGCGCTGCCGGCGCCTGCGTTACTTCACCAGGAGTTAATAAAAGCAGAAGCCGCTGATTTATCAGCATTTGGCAGCGCCCTGGTGTACTGGACGCCAACATGTCGCTGCCTGGATTCTGCAGCCTATCTGGGCAGAGAGGAGAGCGAACGCTAACATGGCGCCTAACATTGGTGGACGGGTCAGCGGTGACCCCGGGAGTCCGCACCTTGGATGGGTCGGTGGTGACCCTGTGAGTACGCACCTTGGATGGGTCGGCGGTGACCCCGGGAATCCGCACCTTGGACGCGTCAGCGGTGACCCCGGTAGGCCGCACCTTGGACGAGTCGGCAGTGACCCCGGGAGTCCACACCTTGGATGGGTCGGCAGTGACCCCGGGAGTCCGCACCTTGGATGGGTCGGCGGTGACCCCGGGAATCCCCACCTTGGACGGGTCAGCGGTGACCCCGGTAGGCCGCACCTTGGACGGGTCGGCGGTGACCCCGGGAATCCACACCTTGGACGGGTCAGCGGTGACCCCGGTAGGCCGCACCTTGGACGAGTCGGCAGTGACCCCGGGAGTCCACACCTTGGATGGGTCGGCAGTGACCCCGGGAGTCCGCACCTTGGATGGGTCAGCAGTGACCCCGGGAGTCCGCACCTTGGATGGGTCAGCAGTGACCCCGGTAGGCCGCACCTTGGATGGGTCAGCAGTGACCCCGGTAGGCCGCACCTTGGACGAGTCGGCAGTGACCCCGGGAGTCCACACCTTGGATGGGTCGGCAGTGACCCCGGGAGTCCGCACCTTGGATGGGTCAGCAGTGACCCCGGGAGTCCGCACCTTGGATGGGTCAGCAGTGACCCCGGTAGGCCGCACCTTGGACGAGTCGGCAGTGACCCCGGGAGTCCACACCTTGGATGGGTCGGCAGTGACCCCGGGAGTCCGCACCTTGGATGGGTCGGCGGTGACCCCGGCAGTTCGCTCCTCGGATTAGTTGGCGGTGACCCCGGGAGTCCGCACCTTGGAGGGGTCGGCGGTGACCCCGGGAGTCCGCACCTTGGAGGGGTCGGCGGTGACCCCGGGAGTCCGCACCTTGGAGGGGTCGGCGGTGACCCCGGGAGTCCGCACCTTGGAGGGGTCGGCGGTGACCCCGGGAGTCCGCACCTTGGACGGGTCGGCGGTGACCCCGGGAGTCCGCACCTTGGACCAAAACTCAACCTTCTTATAAATGCCGCTATTATGCCTCAGTATCTCCGCTTGCCATCAGTGAATGGAAGCAATTTAAAATCTGCCATCACCAAACAGTTGTGGGATTATTCACACATCGAGGATTTTGACTTTTTTTCTGAAATTATTGGTAAAATCACCATATTTAAAGTGAAATTTGAAACATTTTCAGCCGGAAGCGTAACATAACCCGAGTGAGAATAAACCTGACGATCCTCTGTGAGCCGAGCACAAGTGCCGCAGATCCCTCTGTTGCCAGGACCCGGAGCTTTCCTACACTGACACATTGTAACAAATCCTGCCCTACATGCAGCTGACCAGAGCCTGGCGCTGTTTCTCACATGGGTCCTATTCATCATTTGTGAGGTTTTTTAAGACCATTTTTCTTTTTGTTTTGGGGTATTCCTTGACATTTTTTTTTGCACTTTTTTTAGAGCGAGAAGTTGCATGTTCCACTAAAACATTTCAGACTTTACAGTTCCTGGACTGGAGGATTCTGGCACAAAACTTTTGTGAATTTCTGAAAAGTCACAATGGATGAATTGGCCGAAAACATCTGGAAACCCCAAATCCCGCGCACAATGGCGAACATAAGAAAAAACAGGCGAACACATAAAATAGACTTTACAAAAGGCGCAAATGAAAGGAAAATGATGGAAAACAGGTGAAAAGCTCAAAGGAATAATGAATGCGGCCGTCGTGTCGTGCAGAGTCGCAGCGCTCGTGCGGGAGGAATCGTCACTTGTGATCGCCAGCCTGCTGCTCATGGCAGTGAGTGACTGGTCAGAAGTCTGCCGTGTCTTTGGCGTGTTCCGGAGGCTCCGCCATGTACCAGCACCTTCTCTGTGAGACGTACCTGACCCCCATCCTTCAGCTCTTTCCTCCCCTCCCCCGGTCGCAGAACCTGCAGAGGCTTGTACTATTACTGCTGTTTGCATTTTGTCCTGGTTGCAGTGATGATCTGGCTGATAACTGCGAGCTTTAGTGTGACACTTTACTACAGCGAGCCTGGCATGCTGTTCATGAACCAGCAGGCTCAGGATGAGCTGATGAATTGGCCGCTCCAGTTATTCCTCCATGATCCGTGCAATTCTCCGACACTGTGGTTTGGATTTAGCAGGTTGTACTTTGTGCCACTTCTGGATCGTTCTCCGGTTGCCAATCTCCCCGAGTCCGGCCTGTGGCTCCTGGCACTTGTCTTGTGTCACTTCCAGCAGATTAGATTTTCCCAGAAATGATGAGAATGAGCTGAAGAGATTTCACTTCATAACCTCGAACAATTCACAGGACACCGTAGCGCGGATTATGTCCTGTCCCCGCTGATCACTGGGATCAAAACCGATCCTTCACCTGCTGCAGCATCGGGGAGCCCAGACCGCAACCAATCAGACTGATCGATTAGCGATAGTTCCTGCGGATCACATTGATCCAGGCTCGTCTGTCAATAAGAATTATTATTAGTATTGTCTGTCTAACCCCTTCTTTTTTTCTCCTCCTATTCTTCCTTCCTTCTTTATCCTCCTTTTTCCCCCCTTCTTTCTCCCCTCTGCTTGCCTTTCTCCCCTCTGCTTGCCTTTCTCCCTTCTGCTTGCCTTTCTCCACTCTGCTTGCCTTTCTCCCCTCTGCTTGCCTTTCTCCCCTCTCCTTGCCTTTCTCCCCTCTCCTTGCCTTTCTCCCCTCTCCTTGCCTTTCTCCCCTCTCCTTGCCTTTCTCCCCTCTCCTTGCCTTTCTCCCCTCTCCTTGCCTTTCTCCCCTCTCCATGGCCTTTCTCCCCTCTCCATGGCCTTTCTCCCCTCTCCATGGCCTTTCTCCCCTCTCCATGGCCTTTCTCCCCTCTCCATGGCCTTTCTCCCCTCTCCATGGCCTTTCTCCCCTCTCCCTTGCCTTTCTCCCCTCTCCCTTGCCTTTCTCCCCTCTCCCTTGCCTTTCTCCCCTCTCCCTTGCCTTTCTCCCCTCTCCATTGCCTTTCTCCCCTCTCCTTACCTTTCTCCCCTCTGCTTGCCTTTCTCCGCTCTCCATTGCCTTTCTCCCCTCTCCTTGCCTTTCTCCCCTCTCCTTGCCTTTCTCCCCTCTCCTTGCCTTTCTCTCCTCTGCTTGCCTTTCTCCCCTCTCCTTGCCTTTCTCCCCTCTCCTTGCTTTTCTCCCCTCTGCTTGCCTTTCTCCCCTCTCCTTGCCTTTCTCCCCTCTCCATGGCCTTTCTCCCCTCTCCATGGCCTTTCTCCCCTCTCCTTACCTTTCTCCCCTCTGCTTGCCTTTCTCCGCTCTCCATTGCCTTTCCCCCCTCTCCTTGCCTTTCTCCCCTCTCCTTGCCTTTCTCCCCTCTCCTTGCCTTTCTCCCCTCTCCTTGCCTTTCTCCCCTCTCCTTGCCTTTCTCCCCTCTCCTTGCCTTTCTCCCCTCTCCTTGCCTTTCTCCCCTCTCCTTGCCTTTCTCCCCTCTGCTTGTCTTTCTCCCCTTTGCTTGCCTTTCTCCCCTTTGCTTGCCTTTCTCCCCTCTGCTTGCCTTTCTCCCTTCCCCATGCTGTTCTCCCCTCTCCTTGCCTTTCTCCCCTCTGCTTGCCTTCCTCCCCTCTGCTTGCCTTTCTCCCTTCCCCTTGCCTTTCTCCCCTCTCCTTGCCTTTCTCCCCTCTGCTTGCCTTTCTCCCTTCCCCATGCCTTTCTCCCCTCTCCTTGCCTTTCTCCCCTCTCCTTGCCTTTCTCCCCTCTGCTTGCCTTTATCCCCTCTGCTTGCCTTTCTCCCCTCTGCTTGCCTTTCTCCCTTCCCCTTGCCTTTCTCCCATCTCCTTGCCTTTCTCCCCTCTCCTTGCCTTTCTCCCCTCTGCTTGCCTTTCTCCCCTCTGCTTGCCTTTCTCCCCTCTCCTTGCCTTTCTCCCCTCTGCTTGCCTTTCTCCCCTCTGCTTGCCTTTCTCCCCTCTGCTTGCCTTTCTCCCCTCTGCTTGCCTTTCTCCCTTCCCCATGCCTTTCTCCCCTCTCCTTGCCTTTCTCCCCTCTGCTTGCCTTTCTCCCCTCTGCTTGCCTTTCTCCCTTCCCCTTGCCTTTCTCCCCTCTCCTTGCCTTTCTCCCCTCTGCTTGCCTTTCTCCCCTCTGCTTGCCTTTCTCCCCTCTGTTTGCCTTTCTCCCCTCTGCTTGCCTTTCTCTCCTCTGCTTGCCTTTCTCCCCTCTGCTTGCCTTTCTCCCTTCCCCTTGCCTTTCTCCCCTCTGCTTGCCTTTCTCCCCTCTGCTTGCCTTTCTCCCCTCTGCTTGCCTTTCTCCCCTCTCCTTGCCTTTCTCCCCTCTCCTTGCCTTTCTCTCCTCTGCTTGCCTTTCTCCCCTCTGCTTGCCTTTCTCCCTTCCCCTTGCCTTTCTCCCCTCTGCTTGCCTTTCTCCCCTCTGCTTGCCTTTCTCCCCTCTCCTTGCCTTTCTCCCCTCTCCTTGCCTTTCTCCCCTCTGCTTGCCTTTCTCCCCTCTGCTTGCCTTTCTCCCCTCTGCTTGCCTTTCTCCCCTCTGCTTGCCTTTCTCCCCTCTGCTTGCCTTTCTCCCCTCTGTTTGCCTTTCTCCCCTCTGTTTGCCTTTCTCCCCTCTGTTTGCCTTTCTCCCCTCTGCTTGCCTTTCTCCCCTCTGCTTGCCTTTCTCCCCTCTCCTTGCCTTTCTCCCCTCTGCTTGCCTTTCTCCCCTCTGCTTGCCTTTCTCCCTTCCCCTTGCCTTTTTCCCCTCTCCTTGCCTTTCTCCCCTCTGCTTGCCTTTCTCCCCTCTGCTTGCCTTTCTCCCCTCTGTTTGCCTTTCTCCCCTCTGTTTGCCTTTCTCTCCTCTGCTTGCCTTTCTCTCCTCTGCTTGCCTTTCTCCCCTCTGCTTGCCTTTCTCCCTTCCCCTTGCCTTTCTCCCCTCTGCTTGCCTTTCTCCCCTCTGCTTGCCTTTCTCCCCTCTGCTTGCCTTTCTCCCCTCTCCTTGCCTTTCTCCCCTCTCCTTGCCTTTCTCCCCTCTGCTTGCCTTTCTCCCTTCCCCTTGCCTTTCTCCCTTCCCCTTGCCTTTCTCCCCTCTCCTTGCCTTTCTCCCCTCTGCTTGCCTTTCTCCCCTCTGCTTGCCTTTCTCCACTCTGTTTGCCTTTCTCCCCTCTGTTTGCCTTTCTCCCCTCTGCTTGCCTTTCTCTCCTCTGCTTGCCTTTCTCTCCTCTGCTTGCCTTTCTCCCCTCTGCTTGCCTTTCTCCCTTCCCCTTGCCTTTCTCCCCTCTCCTTGCCTTTCTCCCCTCTGCTTGCCTTTCTCCCCTCTGCTTGCCTTTCTCCCCTCTCCTTGCCTTTCTCCCCTCTCCTTGCCTTTTCTCCCCTCTCCTTGCCTTTCTCCCCTCTCCTTGCCTTTCTCCCCTCTCCTTGCCTTTTCTCCCCTCTCCTTGCCTTTCTCCCCTCTCCTTGCCTTTCTCCCCTCTCCTTGCCTTTCTCCCCTCTGCTTGCCTTTCTCCCCTCTGCTTGCCTTTCTCCCCTCTGCTTGCCTTTCTCCCCTCTGCTTCCCTTTCTCCCCTCTGCTTGCCTTTCTCGCTTCCCCTTGCCTTTCTCCCCTCTGCTTGCCTTTCTCCCCTCTGCCTGCTTGCCTTTCTCCCCTCTCCTTGCCTTTCTCCCCTCTCCTTACCTTTCTCCCCTCTGCTTGCCTTTCTCCCTTCTCCTTGCCTTTCTCCCCTCTGCTTGCCTTTCTCCCCTCTGCTTGCCTTTCTCCCCTCTGCTTGCCTTTCTCCCCTCTCCTTGCCTTCCTTCTGTTTTTATTTTTGCTTCTGAGAGTTATAAGCGGGCGGACACGTTCCCACTAAGGCTAGGGTCACATTGCGTTAGTGCAATCCGTTTAGCGCTAGCGGATTGCGCTAACGCAATGTTTTCTATGGGGCTGCGGTCGGGGTCGCGGTAACGTCCCCGCTCTCGCAGATCCCCGATCTGCGAGAGCGGGGAACGGACCGCGGGCGCGCCTCGGACGCTGCAAGCAGCGTCCGCGGCGCGCCAGGAATCACCGGCGCGTCGCTAGCGCGTGCCGAACATGACACGCGCTAGTGAAGCGCGTTCCCATTGCCTTCAATGGGCGCGTTAACGGCCGCGTTGCACGGCGTTAATTTCGCCGTGCAACGCTGTCCGTTTAACGCGGTCCCATAACGCAATGGGAACCCAGCCTAAAGGCCGAGCACCTTTCCACACCTGTTCTAAATCATGAAATGACTTAAATAGGACCTGCCTGAGAAAGTGAAGTAGACTGAAACATCCTGAAAAAGCTAGGCATCATGCACAGATCACAAAGAATTCTGGAACAAAAAAAAAAAAAAAAAAAAAAAGTAATCGATCGATCACTTTAAAAACAGTTATAAAGCCAGGTTAGGCTGGTTTCACATTTGCGTTTTTTTGGCGCTGCGTTTTAGCGCAAAAAAAGCATGCGTTTTTTCCCTATATTTAACATTAAAAACTCATGCGTTTTTTTTGTATGCGTTTTGTATGCGTTTTGCCGCGTTTGACGACGCATGCGTCGTTTCTATGCTTGCATTTTGTTGCAGAAATGCAACATATAGTAATTTCTAGAGGCGTTTTTTTTGCCGCAAAAAAACGCATTGCTGTCTATGTAAACGCATGCGTTTTTAAGCACATGCGTTTGGTTGCGTTTTTAAACGCATGCATTTCCATAGAAAAAAACAAGTCTACACACTGATAAGCCACCCACCACCATCAAGGTGATAAAGGGATCCAAACCCTAACCCTAACCCCCCACCATCAAGGTGATAAAGGGACCGTAACCCTAACCCCCCACCATCAAGGTGATAAAGGGACTCTAACCCTAACCCCCCACCATCAAGGTGATAAAGGGACTCTAACCCTAACCCCCCACCATCAAGGTGATAAAGGGACTCTAACCATAGCTATTTCTATTTATAGTGGGTTTTCTAGTTGATTTTGATGATTGGCAGCTGTCACACACTTCTCATCATGCGTTTCAAAAACGCAAACGCAGGAAAAAATGCATGTAAACGCGTCAAAACGCCGCATTTTTTTTTACCGCATACGAAAACGCATACGTTTAAAAACGCAACGTTTGCGCGCGTTTACATGCGTTTTTTTCACCAACTGCGTTTGTGTTTTTAACGCTGTGTTTTTAAATGCAAATGTGAAACTAGCCTTATAACGGCTGAGCATGCTCGCTCATCATTAATCACACTAACTCTCTGCTGCTTTGCAACAATGTATCAGTCCATTTCCAAGTGAGGACAGCGCTGGCATTGAAGGCACATCGTGAAGAGTCCAGACCTTCAATTAGTTCTCCTCTGTCCACAGAATATCCTTTATTGGCCACGTATCAACCTACGCAGGGGTCTGTGTGAATTGCTGTGCTCATCAGCTTAAAGGGGATGTCCATTGGAAAGATGTTATCGCCTATCCATGGGCTTGGTGGGGTCCAGCCTGTGAGATCCGCACTGATGGACAGTACGGAGGGCTTTTATGTTCGTTGTTGCGTGCACCTCCGTCCTGCGCTGATTTTGTACAAATGACCCGGTGCAGGTCGCAGTGATCTGAAAGTTGTGATAACTTGTTCTCGCTGGACAACCCCTTTAAATGTAAAAGCGTGACAGTAGGGGTTTGTAGTCCTGTCCGCTCCCAGGAAAGCTTGGTGACTGCCCCCACTACGTTCCCAAATGTGGTGCTTTGTTCCTGGGGAGAACATGGGGGGCTGCTGTTGCCCACCGCGCACACGGAGTCTTGCATTTGTTGCGTCGTCTTTGCCATTTTTCATCAGGCTTTAACCCTTGCTGTGCGGAGTTCTCATTATGCTCCTATCATGAATTAGATGACGTTCTTTGGCGCGGAGAGGGTCATTAGCGGCCAATTGGGGGGACCCTCTAATAATGGCGCTGACCAGAATGACTTGGATAATCCGTTTTATTGGGTCACAGTGGGCACGGCGGACGTTACGGCTAATTCTTCATTTACTGGCTGGATTTTCTGTGTTTGCTTTTTGTCTGGTGCTGAGTTATTGTGCGGGATAACGACGGGTGCCGGGCGCTCATAAAAGAGAGGAGGTCCTAATCCCCCTGTGCCCCCCAGCCCTGGCGCGCACACACCGTGCCCGAGGTAAGGCGACGTCCCAGCGCCGGCCACAGAATGCAGCTTTGTTACCTTTCACTTAGGTTTCCTGACATGGAATCACAAACACGGGGGATCAGTGAGCCCCATGGATCCCGATCGGGTCCGGATGACAAGTCGTCCAGCAGAACCTGCAGCTGCCAATCCATTCCCTCATCAGTTTCTTTCTATTCAGATGGAAGGATTTTAATTGGTGGGTTTTCTTAGGCGAATGAAGCATTATAACATGCTCACGTGCTGTTTGAAGGTTACTGGCCCTTTAAGGGAGAATATTATTTTCCCTCCTTTTATGAGAATAATATTCATAGGAGCAGAGACTTTATTTCAAAACAAGTGCAGAGAGTGGAGGACTGTGCCAGGAGGAGTACGGAGGAGTCGCAGTGTCCCACGGCCGCCCATCTGTTCCTGGAGCCGTGGGTTACATCCAGCTCTGTGCACAGGATGTTCTGCTACATTGTATCACAGCTTCCTCCCTGATCGGCCGCAGACCTGGATCCGGCTACTGCCGAGCAACCGGTGCCGGCTCTGGCGTAGGGGATCTGACTGGTGGGTGCATGGTCTCCTAACCGAGCGACCACAAACCAATAAATTGTCAGAAAGAAGAAGACTGGAAGGTGTGACTCTGGAGATTGCTTCTACTTGGAGGTGTCTTTTGTTGCATTTTGTTGAAATTGATTGAGCAGCCCGGGGCCCATCAGTCATGTCGGTGATCTGTGGCCGCTGAACGGCAGCCCTGAGACCCCGCTCCTTACAGGATGGCATTGTGTGACCACCATGTAATGTCACTCCAGGAGAGCTGCAGGTGCCGTCAGGCAGAAAGGAAATGGGTCTCACTAACATGGCTGATGGGCCCGCTCCTGTGAATAGATGAACACCAACTCTAGAGCTCAGATAATACGACCATATAATGTTACCATATGGCGATGGCACGATACTATCCGGCGGTGTCCCTACAATGGTACCCAGTGGCTCCCCCACCCTTCTACCCAGCAACCTCCCCATGATACTACCCAGCGGCACCCCCATGATACTTCCCTGCGGCTCCCCCACGATACTACCCAGCGGCTCCCCCACGATACTACCCAGCGGCTCCCCCACGATACTACCCAGCAGCACCCCCACGATACTACTCAGCGGCTCCCCCACGATACTACTCAGCGGCTCCCCCACGATACTACCCAGCGGCTCCCCCACGATACTACTCAGCGGCTCCCCCACGATACTACTCAGCGGCTCCCCCACGATACTACCCAGCGTCTCCCCAACAATACAACCCAGAGGCTCCCCCACGATACTACTCAGCGGCTCCCCCGCGATACTACCCAGTGGCTCCCCACAATAATACCCAGCGGCTCCCCACACGATACTACCCAGCGGCTCCCCCACGATACTACCCAGCGGCTCCCCACACGATACTACCCAACGGCTCCCCCACGATACTACCCAGTGGCTCCCCAACGATACAACCCAGCGGCTCCCCCACGATACTACCCAACGGCTCCCCATTTTACACTACCCAGCGGCTCCCCCACAATAATACCCAGCGGCTCCCCCACGGTACTACCCAACGGATCCCCCAGGATACTGCCCAATGGATCCCCCACGATACTGCCCAATGGATCCCCCACGATGCTACCCAGCGGCTCCCCCACGATGCTACCCAGCGGCTCCCCCACGATACTACTCAGCGGCTCCCCCACGATACTACCCAGTGGCTCCTCACACGACACTACTCAGCGGCTCCCCCACGATACTACCCAGCGGCTCCTCACACGACACTACCCAGTGGCTCCCCCACAATAATACCCAGCGGCTCCCCACACGATACTACCCAGCGGCTCCCCCACGATACTACCCAGCGGCTCCCCCACGATACTACCCAGCGGCTTTCCCACGATACTACCCACTGGATCCCCCACGATACAACCCAGCGGCTCCCCACACAAAACTACCCAGCGGCTCCCCACAATATACTACCCAGCGGCTCCCCCACGATACTACCCAGCGGCTCCCCCACGATACTACCCAGCGGCTCCCCCACGATACTACCCAGCGGCTCCCCCACGATACTACCCAGCGGCTCCCCCACGATACTACCCAGCGGCTCCCGCACGATACTACCCAGCGGCTCCCCCACAATACTACCCAATGGATCCCCCACGATGCTACCCAGCGGCTCTCCCACGATACTACCCAATGGATCCCCCACGATACTACCCAGCGGCTCCCCACAATATACTACCCAGCGGCTCCCCCACGATACTACCCAGCGGCTCCCCCACGATACTACCCAGCGGCTCCCCCACGATACTACCCAGCGGCTTTCCCACGATACTACCCACTGGATCCCCCACGATACAACCCAGCGGCTCCCCACACAAAACTACCCAGCGGCTCCCCACAATATATTACCCAGCGGCTCCCCACGATACTACCCAGCGGCTCCCCACGATACTACCCAGCGGCTCCCCCACGATACTACCCAGCGGCTCCCCCACGATACTACCCAGCGGCTCCCCCACGATACTACCCAGCGGCTCCCCCACGATACTACCCAGCGGCTCCCGCACGATACTACCCAGCGGCTCCCGCACGATACTACCCAGCGGCTCCCCCACGATACTACCCAGCGGCTCCCCCACAATACTACCCAATGGATCCCCCACGATGCTACCCAGCGGCTCTCCCACGATACTACCCAATGGATCCCCCACGATACTACCCAGCGGCTCCCCACAATATACTACCCAGCGGCTCCCCACAATATACTACCCAGCGGCTCCCCCACGATACTACCCAGCGGCTCCCCCACGATACTACCCAGCGGCTCCCCCACGATACTACCCAGCGGCTCCCCCACGATACTACCCAGCGGCTCCCCCACGATACTACCCAGCGGCTCCCCCACGATACTACCCAGCGGCTCCCCCACGATACTACCCAGCGGCTCCCCCACGATACTACCCAGCGGCTCCCCCACGATACTACCCAGCGGCTCCCCCACGATACTACCCAGCGGCTCCCCCACGATACTACCCAGCGGCTCCCCCACGATACTACCCAGCGGCTCCCCCACGATACTACCCAGCGGCTCCCCCACGATACTACCCAGCGGCTCCCCCACGATACTACCCAGCGGCTCCCCCACGATACTACCCAGCGGCTCCCCCACGATACTACCCAGCGGCTCCCCCACGATACTACCCAGCGGCTCCCCCACGATACTACCCAGCGGCTCCCCCACGATACTACCCAGCGGCTCCCCCACGATACTACCCAGCGGCTCCCCCACGATACTACCCAGCGGCTCCCCCACGATACTACCCAGCGGCTCCCCCACGATACTACCCAGCGGCTCCCCCACGATACTACCCAGCGGCTCCCCCACGATACTACCCAGCGGCTCCCCCACGATACTACCCAGCGGCTCCCCCACGATACTACCCAGCGGCTCCCCCACGATACTACCCAGCGGCTCCCCCACGATACTACCCAGCGGCTCCCCCACGATACTACCCAGCGGCTCCCCCACGATACTACCCAGCGGCTCCCCCACGATACTACCCAGCGGCTCCCCCACGATACTACCCAGCGGCTCCCCCAGGATACTACCCAGCGGCACTCCCACGATAATACCCAGCGGCACTCCCAAGATACTACCCAGCGGCACTCCCACGATACTACCCAGCGGCACTCCCACGATACTACCCAGCGTCACTCCCACGATACTACCCAGCGGCACTCCCACGATACTACCCAGCGGCTCCCCCACGATACTACCCAATGGATCCCCCACGATACTACCCAGCGGCTCCCCCAGGATACTACCCAACGGCTCCCCCAGGATACTACCCAGCGGCACTCCCACGATAATACCCAGTGGCACTCCCACGATACTACCCAGCGGCACTCCCACGATACTACCCAGCGGCACTCCCACGATACTACCCAGCGGCACTCCCACGATACTACCCAGCGGCACTCCCACGATACTACCCATCGGCTCCCCCACGATACTACCCAATGGATCCCCCACGATACTACCCAGCGGCTCCCCCACGATACTACCCAGCGGCTCCCCCACGATACTACCCAGCGGCTCCCCCACGATACTACCCAGCGGCTCCCCCACGATACTACCCAGCGGCTCCCCCACGATACTACCCAGCGGCTCCCCCACGATACTACCCAGCGGCTCCCCCACGATACTACCCAGCGGCTCCCCCACGATACTACCATATAATGTTGCCATCCCGTTCTCATATTCAGCGGTTTCCAGTTCCGATGTTTCTATCATGCCGCTGGTGAGGACGTTTATCGTGTGCCGTGCACGATGGGACCTGGTGGCAGTCGCCTCCTTCTTGTGATGGAATCCGCCGAAGATGAGTTCGGGTGGAGTTCCCCTTTAAGTGCTCCATGGAGGGAACGGGTCTGGTCTCTGTGTGGTGTAATCGTCGGCTTCTAGAAAATGTAGCATCGTATTGGAAAATGTCTGTTCGGAGGTGATGGAAGCTGCAGCTTCGCTTTTGTCGCTTTATTTTCATCTATTTAATCAGAGCAGAAAGAGGGAAAGATTCACTTAAAGGGACGTTTACCTGTAGAATTCTCATCCCTTTTCTGCAATTTGGATGTTTAGAATAACTGATGCTGGTGACGGCTGCGGTCAATATCGGGGCGAGAAACTTCCAGAAATATTTTGTTGTTTTTGTCCCATTGATTGAAGCGATGGAAATCATCTCCCAGGAGCCACAGGTGATCTATTATATTACAGGTGGTCTATTATAGATCAGTAATGTAATGTATGTACAGAGTGACTGCACCAGCAGAACAGTGAGTGCAGCTCTGGGGTATAATACAGGATGTAACTCAGGATCAGTAATGTAATGTATGTACACAGTGACTGCACCAGCAGAATAGTGAGTGCAGCTCTGGGGTATAATACAGGATGTTACTCAGGATCAGTAATGTAATGTATGTACACAGTGACTGCACCAGCAGAATAGTGAGTGCAGCTCTGGAGTATAATACAGGAGGTAACTCAGGATCAGTAATGTAATGTATGTACACAGTGACTGCACCAGCAGAATAGTGAGTGCAGCTCTGGGGTATAATACAGGATGTAACTCCGGATCAGTAATGTAATGTATGTACATAGTAACTGCACCAGCAGAATAGTGAGTGCAGCTCTGGGGTATAATACAGGATGTAACTCAGGATCAGTAATGTATGTACACAGTGACTGCACCAGCAGAATAGTGAGTGCAGCTCTGGGGTATAATACAGGATGTAACTCAGGATCAGTAATGTATGTACACAGTGACTGCACCAGCAGAATAGTGAGTGCAGCTCTGGAGTATAATACAGGATGTTACTCAGGATCAGTAATGTAATGTATGTACACAGTGACTGCACCAGCAGAATAGTGAGTGCAGCTCTGGGGTATAATACAGGATGTTACTCAGGATCAGTAATGTAATGTATGTACACAGTGACTGCACCAGCAGAATAGTGAGTGCAGCTCTGGGGTATAATACAGGATGTAACTCAGGATCAGTAATGTATGTACACAGTGACTGCACCAGCAGAATAGTGAGTGCAGCTCTGGGGTATATTACAGGATGTAACTCAGGATCAGTTATGTAATGTATGTACACAATGACTGCACCAGCAGAATAGTGAGTGCAGCTCTGGGGTATAATACAGGATGTAACTCAGGATCAGTAATGTAATGTATGTACACAGTGACTGCACCAGCAGAATAGTGAGTGCAGCTCTGGGGTATAATACAGGATGTAACACCGGATCAGTAATGTAATGTATGTACACAGTGACTACACCAGCAGAATAGTGAGTGCAGCTCTGGAGTATAATACAGGATGTAACTCAGGATCAGTAATGTATGTACACAGTGATTGCACCAGCAGAATAGTGAGTGCAGCTCTGGGGTATAATACAGGATGTAACTCAGGATCAGTAATGTATGTACACAGTGATTGCACCAGCAGAATAGTGAGTGCAGCTCTGGGGTATAATACAGGATGTAACTCAGGGTCAGTAATGTAATGTATGTACACAGTGACTGCACCAGCAGAATAGTGAGTGCAGCTCTGGGGTATAATACAGGATGTAACTCAGGATCAGTAATGTAATCTATGTACACAGTGACTGCACCAGCAGAATAGTGAGTGCAGCTCTGGAGTATAATACAGGATGTAACTCAGGATCAGTAATGTATGTACACAGTGATTGCACCAGCAGAATAGTGAGTGCAGCTCTGGGGTATAATACAGGATGTAACTCAGGATCAGTAATGTATGTACACAGTGATTGCACCAGCAGAATAGTGAGTGCAGCTCTGGGGTATAATACAGGATGTAACTCAGGATCAGTAATGTAATGTATGTACACAGTGACTGCACCAGCAGAATAGTGAGTGCAGCTCTGAAGAATAATACAGGATGTAACTCAGGATCAGTAATGTAATGTGTGTACACAGTGACTGCACCAGCAGAATAGTGAGTGCAGCTCCGGAGTATAATACAGGATGTAACTCAGGATCAGTAATGTAATGTATGTACACAGTGACTGCACCAGCAGAATAGTGAGTGCAGCTCTGGGGTATAATACAGGATGTTACTCAGGATCAGTAATGTAATGTATGTACACAGTGACTGCACCAGCAGAATAGTGAGTGCAGCTCTGGGGTATAATACAGGATGTAACTCAGGATCAGTAATGTATGTACACAGTGACTGCACCAGCAGAATAGTGAGTGCAGCTCTGGGGTATATTACAGGATGTAACTCAGGATCAGTTATGTAATGTATGTACACAATGACTGCACCAGCAGAATAGTGAGTGCAGCTCTGGGGTATAATACAGGATGTAACTCAGGATCAGTAATGTAATGTATGTACACAGTGACTGCACCAGCAGAATAGTGAGTGCAGCTCTGGGGTATAATACAGGATGTAACACCGGATCAGTAATGTAATGTATGTACACAGTGACTGCACCAGCAGAATAGTGAGTGCAGCTCTGGAGTATAATACAGGATGTAACTCAGGATCAGTAATGTATGTACACAGTGATTGCACCAGCAGAATAGTGAGTGCAGCTCTGGGGTATAATACAGGATGTAACTCAGGATCAGTAATGTATGTACACAGTGATTGCACCAGCAGAATAGTGAGTGCAGCTCTGGGGTATAATACAGGATGTAACTCAGGGTCAGTAATGTAATGTATGTACACAGTGACTGCACCAGCAGAATAGTGAGTGCAGCTCTGGGGTATAATACAGGATGTAACTCAGGATCAGTAATGTAATGTATGTACACAGTGACTGCACCAGCAGAATAGTGAGTGCAGCTCTGGAGTATAATACAGGATGTAACTCAGGATCAGTAATGTATGTACACAGTGATTGCACCAGCAGAATAGTGAGTGCAGCTCTGGGGTATAATACAGGATGTAACTCAGGATCAGTAATGTATGTACACAGTGATTGCACCAGCAGAATAGTGAGTGCAGCTCTGGGGTATAATACAGGATGTAACTCAGGATCAGTAATGTAATGTATGTACACAGTGACTGCACCAGCAGAATAGTGAGTGCAGCTCTGGGGTATAATACAGGATGTAACTCAGGATCAGTAATGTAATGTATGTACACAGTGACTGCACCAGCAGAATAGTGAGTGCAGCTCTGAAGAATAATACAGGATGTAACTCAGGATCAGTAATGTAATGTGTGTACACAGTGACTGCACCAGCAGAATAGTGAGTGCAGCTCTGGAGTATAATACAGGATGTAACTCAGGATCAGTAATGTAATGTATGTACACAGTGACTGCACCAGCAGAATAGTGAGTGCAGCTCTGGGGTATAATACAGGATATAACTCAGGATCAGTAATGTAATGTATGTACACAGTGACTGCACCAGCAGAATAGTGAGTGCAGCTCTGGAGTATAATGCGGGATGTAACTCAGGATCAGTAATGTAATGTATGTACACAGTGACTGCACCAGCAGAATAGTGAGTGCAGCTCTGGAGTATAATACAGGATGTAACTCAGGATCAGTAATGTAATGTATGTACACAGTGACTGCACCAGCAGAATAGTGAGTGCAGCTCTGGAGTATAATACAGGATGTAACTCAGGATCAGTAATGTATGTACACAGTGACTGCACCAGCAGAATAGTGAGTACAGCTCTGGAGTATAATACAGGATGTAACTCAGGATCAGTAATGTATGTACACAGTGACTGCACCAGCAGAATAGTGAGTGCAGCTCTGGGGTATATTACAGGATGTAACTCAGGGTCAGTAATGTAATGTATGTACACAGTGACTGCACCAGCAGAATAGTGAGTGCAGCTCTGGAGTATAATACAGGATGTAACTCAGGATCAGTAATGTATGTACACAGTGATTGCACCAGCAGAATAGTGAGTGCAGCTCTGGGGTATAATACAGGATGTAACTCAGGATCAGTAATGTATGTACACAGTGATTGCACCAGCAGAATAGTGAGTGCAGCTCTGGGGTATAATACAGGATGTAACTCAGGGTCAGTAATGTAATGTATGTACACAGTGACTGCACCAGCAGAATAGTGAGTGCAGCTCTGGGGTATAATACAGGATGTAACTCAGGATCAGTAATGTAATGTATGTACACAGTGACTGCACCAGCAGAATAGTGAGTGCAGCTCTGGAGTATAATACAGGATGTAACTCAGGATCAGTAATGTATGTACACAGTGATTGCACCAGCAGAATAGTGAGTGCAGCTCTGGGGTATAATACAGGATGTAACTCAGGATCAGTAATGTATGTACACAGTGATTGCACCAGCAGAATAGTGAGTGCAGCTCTGGGGTATAATACAGGATGTAACTCAGGATCAGTAATGTAATGTATGTACACAGTGACTGCACCAGCAGAATAGTGAGTGCAGCTCTGGGGTATAATACAGGATGTAACTCAGGATCAGTAATGTATGTACACAGTGACTGCACCAGCAGAATAGTGAGTGCAGCTCTGAAGAATAATACAGGATGTAACTCAGGATCAGTAATGTAATGTGTGTACACAGTGACTGCACCAGCAGAATAGTGAGTGCAGCTCCGGAGTATAATACAGGATGTAACTCAGGATCAGTAATGTAATGTATGTACACAGTGACTGCACCAGCAGAATAGTGAGTGCAGCTCTGGGGTATAATACAGGATATAACTCAGGATCAGTAATGTAATGTATGTACACAGTGACTGCACCAGCAGAATAGTGAGTGCAGCTCTGGAGTATAATGCGGGATGTAACTCAGGATCAGTAATGTAATGTATGTACACAGTGACTGCACCAGCAGAATAGTGAGTGCAGCTCTGGAGTATAATACAGGATGTAACTCAGGATCAGTAATGTAATGTATGTACACAGTGACTGCACCAGCAGAATAGTGAGTGCAGCTCTGGAGTATAATACAGGATGTAACTCAGGATCAGTAATGTATGTACACAGTGACTGCACCAGCAGAATAGTGAGTACAGCTCTGGAGTATAACGGAGGATATAATCGTGCATTGATATTCATTTTTATCATGTGCTTTTCTACAGCCTCATCCAGAGTGAAGTTCACAGTTCTGCCCTCTTTCCTGTGGCTGTTCCTCTGCACTGTGCCCCTGTGCGGTTCCGCGCGCTGCTCAGGCTCCGTATTTCGGGTCCTCGGTGCAGTTTCTGCCTGTCACAATGTGGCGCGGACTCTTTCATCCTCGGCAGTCGGAGCTGCAGGTGTTTGATCTTTACAGAGATCGGGGATGAAGAGCGCCTGTGACGGACGGGGGTCGGATCACTCCGATTCTTTCAGTCTTTATAGAATTTATCTGCTCCCGGCTTCTCGTAATATTTTTAGAAAACAAAGCCGCGGTTCCCAATGCACGGAGGTAATTTCTGCTTTCAGTGGATTTTGTAATTTATATCTGAACCTTCCTCTCCCGGGGATTTTTCTCACATGTTTAGTTACTGCTCCGTCTGTTGGATGCGAGAATGAACCAGGTGTAATCCTGAGAGTACAGGGATCGGAGCTGGAGCGAGGACACGGGGCGCAAACACGGAGCGAGGACACGGAGCTGGAACACGGAGCTGGAACACGGAGCTGGAACACGGAGCTGGAACACGGAGCTGGAACACGGAGCTGGAACACGGAGCTGGAACACGGAGCTGGAACACGGAGCTGGAACACGGAGCTGGAACACGGAGCTGGAACACGGAGCTGGAACACGGAGCTGGAACACGGAGCTGGAACACGGAGCTGGAACACGGAGCTGGAACACGGGAGCGAGGATAAGGGAGCGAGGACACGGGGCAGGAACATGGAGCGAGGACACGGGGCAGGAACACACGGGGCAGAAACACGGAGCGAGGACACTGAGCTGGAACACGTAGCGAGGACACGGAGCTGGAACACGGGAGCGAGGACACGGAGCGAGGACACTGAGCTGGAACACGGAGCTGGAACACTGAGCTGGAACACTGAGCTGGAACACTGAGCTGGAACACGGAGCTGGAACACGGAGCTGGAACACGGAGCTGGAACACGGAGCTGGAACACGGAGCTGGAACACGGAGCTGGAACACGGAGCTGGAACACGGAGCTGGAACACGGAGCTGGAACACGGAGCTGGAACACGGAGCTGGAACACGGAGCTGGAACACGGAGCTGGAACACGGGAGCGAGGATAAGGGAGCGAGGACACGGGGCAGGAACATGGAGCGAGGACACGGGGCAGGAACATGGAGCGAGGACACGGGGCAGGAACACACGGGGCAGGAACACGGAGCGAGGACACTGAGCTGGAACACGTAGCGAGGACACGGAGCGAGGACACGGAGCGAGGACACTGAGCTGGAACACGGAGCTGGAACACTGAGCTGGAACACGGAGCTGGAACACGGAGCTGGAACACTGAGCTGGAACACGGAGCTGGAACACGGAGCTGGAACACGGAGCTGGAACACGGAGCTGGAACACGGAGCTGGAACACGGAGCTGGAACACGGAGCTGGAACACGGTGCAGGAACACGAGAGCGAGGATATGGGAACGAGGACACGGGGCAGGAACATGGAGCGAGGACACTGGGCAGGAACACGGAGCTGGAACACGGAGCTGGAACACGGGGCAGGAACACGGGAGCGAGGACACGGGGCAGGAACACGGGAGCGAGGACACGGGGCAGGAACACGGAGCGAGGACACGGAGCTGGAACACGGGAGCGAGGACACGGGGCAGGAACACGGGAGCGGGAACATGGGAGCGAGGACACGGAGCGGGAACACGGGAGCACGGAGATAGGGCAAGAAGACTGTAATGAGGACATGGAGCTGGAATACGGGAGCGAGGACACGGAGCGGGAATATGGAAGCGAGGACACTGAGCGAGGGGACGGGAATACGGAGCGAGGACATGGGACGGGAACACGGGAGCGGGAACACGGGAGCGAGGACACGGGAGCGAGAACACAGAGCGAAGACATTGGATGAGGACACGGAGCGAGAACACGGGAGCGAGGACACGGAGCGGGAACACGGGAGCGAGGACACGGAGCGGGAACACGGGAGCGAGAACACGGGATCGAGGACACGGAGCGGGAACACGTGAGCACGGAGACGGAGCTGTAGCACTGGAGCGAGGACGCGGGAGTAAGAACATGGATGTTCTCTTCATTGCATTTTGACCTTTTATTATTCGTAATTTGTGACTTTCCATTTGCAGCCGATTTGTCTTTTTCCCGTTGTCTTTTGTGGTTCGTTTTCTGATCTTTCCGTCTCTGCGGCTTTTTCCAGATGTTTCAGACGAATTCATCAAATGTGACTTTTGACAAGTTGCTATGTTCCCTCCTCTTATGTATCCGGGCTCTTCTGCAGCCAATTACTTGTGCACCGTGACATCTATTAAATTGATACTTTGTGAAACGTGACACTTTTTGCGCTAGTCACAAAAAGCTGAGCGACAACAGCGATAATAGATAATTTATTTTTATTTTTACCTTTTTTTTTACCCTGTGGAACATTCTTGAGTTTTGTGCAACATATTAAAGAATTTGGTGAAAAAAAATAAACATCAGTAAATACAACAAGACAAAAACTAAAAGTGACAAAAATAATGAAAATGGTGAATCGTGGTCATTGTGCCCCCACTAGCCTTCTAAAAACGTATTAACAGGAATATCTAGGTGCAGTTGCCCTTTCAGTATTATTCGAGGCCGATCCTTGGAGCTTCCTGTCCTTTGCCGTTTGCTGCCATAAATGCCTGATAGGAGCTGGACCCCTGGAATGGAGCGGGCCGGTGGTCTCAATGCCCATTTTACAAATTCCCGGCTGCCATGTTTGCTTCCTCTATTGGCATATATGAGAGTTCAGCCAGTGCCCCCTATAATTACCCCCCGGGGTAGGTCGCATTTGCCGGCCATTGCCCTGTGTGACCATGAGATAGTGTCCCCCCCCCCCCGGGCTGCAGCGTGGGGGGCTCGGTGATGGGATTTTCACTCCCTGTAATTGGCGGCCATTAGTTAGGACGGATTTGGTTTGTAGCTGATTATACATAAAACCCTTAGGAATTCGGCGAGTCCAAGTGTAAAGCAGCCGCCCCCAGAGCGTTGGCTCCACGCGTCTCCGATCTGTGGGCCGCGGTCCGAGGACTGTAATGAGGGCGAAACCTGGATGTGGCAGAAGGAATAACGACTCCTATGTGACGCGGCCCCTCATCACATGCTGCGTGGGTTCAGTCTATTGCTCTCTGTTATCAGCCATCCCTCTCTTGGACCGTGGTTTCTACCAGCCGCTTCTCTGCGCTTATGGAACCAGTTTTGTTTTTGTCTCAATTTCGTGCCATTTTCAATATCTCTGCTGGTAGTGAGTGGGGATATTCTCATATACATCCAAATTCAGTAAACTTTCCCTGACCCAATACTATTTATTGGGAATCTTACCAGATTTTTTTTTCTCCATTTTAGAACAGCAGAATGTAGGGTGAGAGACCCTGATTCCAGCGATGTCACTTATTGGGCTGTTTGCTGCAGTTGTGATAAAGTCCCTGTTTTCTTTGCTGCAGATTAAGCAGTTTTATGAATGCTGAGCCATGTATAACCCTGCCCACATCAGTGACAGCTCTGTATACACTGTGCATAGGCAGAAAGTGTAGTCGGTGGTAGGGGCGGGGTTACACCGAGCTCATGAATATGGAGGATACAGGGCTGCAGGTTTGAGTCGTGTAATGATAATTTTTTGTTGATAAAACTAATTTGATCAAAACTGCAGCAAGCAGCCCAGTAAGTGACACAGCGCTGGAATCAGGATCTCTGCCTCTACATTATGCTAATCTCAGTTTAGGTGCCAAAAACCTGCTGACAGATTCTCTTTTTAGATTTTACAATGTACCCAGGTTAGACAATCATCAGAGACAAAATCGCATCAGCAAATCTCCCTCCTGTGCGGACAACTTGTTACAATGTATCAGTCTGGAAGGTTAATTTCCCACCTCCCCCAACCCTTCAAACATGTTTAGACTGTGTGCAATTGTACCAAACCCTCAGGTGTGGAGTTATAGGTCAGGATGGGTCTTCAGCTTCTGCAATCGGGGGCTCCTGAAGACGGGGGGGGGGGGGGGGGGGGAGACGGGAACAGTTGGGGCTGATTCATCATTTGCATTTTTTTAAGTCACTTTTCCTTTTTTTGTCTGTTTTTGTTGTCGTTTTTGGATCAAATTGTTCAAAACTGGCGCAGACAGGATGGATTTTGCAAAAAAAGCAAAGATGTTTCTTTTTCTCTCGTCACATTTCCAGAGAAAAATGTCGCACACAACTCGTAACATGTGCAAACATTTCTGCCTAACAAATCCCTGGGATGTGAGCGGGGGAGGGGGGCTGGAGCTTATTATTAAAAAAGGTTGCGACTTTTCAAAAGAGAATCGGCTGCAAACCTGGATAATGAAACCCACCCTCACAACGAAGAACAAAGAGACGAACAAGTAACAACTGGACTTCACCACAGGCGAAGAAAGGAAAGAAGATCGCAATGAATGAGGCCCAGAAAGTCGCACAACGTAACAAGGATTGACCGTTATTTACATAGGACTGCTGCGGCACCCTGGCACATTTGTCTCCTTTTCTGACATCGTTGAGTCTTCAAACCTCATCCCGGCCGCTCGGGGGCTGAGTGTTCTGCAGCGCACGATGGGTTAACGCTCGCCGGCTGCCAAATCAATTGTCTCCGAGTATTGAGGAAAACAAACAGTTTGATTTTCTCGGTTAATTTTGTGCCTGAGGCTTCGTCAGATAAAATAAAAACCTTGTTAATCAGAAGTACTGCCTTTATCTGGGATCGTTATTCCTCGCGGCAGCAGACGGCGAGCGATGTATCACCGTAAATAATGTGTCCGGACGCCGTCCTATAAATCTCGCGCATGAATTACCGTGGGATAGACTGTAAATGGCGCAGAGCGAGCCGGGTCGGACGCTGTAGCACCTGACACCAGGGGCGAAGCCAGAACTCGTCCGTTATCTCATTATTCCCACCATCTGACTTTGTTCCTTCTTCCGCTGGTTTTGGCGTAAGCTGGCGATGGCGGCTCCGGAGACCCAGGGTAAATGATGAGGAATGATCTGTGGCCCCGGCGGTCTCCATATTGTAATGGCGCTCTGGACTAATGGGACATGGCTCGGAGATGGATGTCTGCGGCCTGAACCTACTGATCCATGGGAGAGAAGTGGTTCCCGAGATGTCTGGCGGCCGCTGCTCGGCCCTGGTACACATGTTCGTCTGTCTCTGGCGGCAGCGCTGCGCAGAGGTCATCGCGCTGTTGCACTTTGCGGTTCTGCTGTTCCAGTCTTCTATTTAGTTCGGGCAATCTGTTTATGAACTAGGAGGTCCTGGATGAGCAGACTCGTACATTCCCAGGGAATTATCTGTTTCTGTAACATGAAGCAGTCATCTGACTCTGGGGTACCACTGTCGGCGCCAAGTACTAAGCATTGTAGTACCACAAGTCTCATGTAGAACCCTCTCTTTCAGAATATTGGGTAAATGTGATGAGTGCTGGGGGCGCGAGTCTGTTAGTTTGTATGGAGAAGAAAGAAGAAAAATATCGTAGTGTAGTCAGAACCCCCATTACCTGCAGTGGAACGTTCCTGGACTTCTCCAGCTGGCTGCATCATTGTGGAGCAGACCACTGTTCATAGATAATAGGGACTCTGACTACAATAGCAAGAAGGCAGCGTAGTCTGATCTCAGGAGATTAGTATTATTTTTATTTTTCTTTCATTTCCTCCCAGTTTATTGAGTGACTTAGAACTTGATGCCCTCGGTGTATCTAGAGGGGCATTTTGGGGCAATCCCAATCTATTCCCCTCTACAAATCACCATCCTGGCTAGATGGGCTCCGCAGCTCGCAGTACAGTTTGGGACCAGCCATAGTGAATCTTTGCCCCCACCATGTCCAGCTTTCCTTTTCCCCCCGCTGTCTTGTGCTCGTCACGTCATTGCATCATAATTTTTCCTTTTGTATTTCACCTAGTTTCCGGACTTGCATCTGACACAGATTTGAATGATAAAGGGCGCGGAACGGGGGTCCGCTCTGCCGGGACGGGGGTCCGCTCTGCCGGGACGGGGGGCTGCACTGCTGGGACAGGAGGGGGATGCTCTGCCAGGACAGGAGGCCACTCTGCCGGGACGGGGGGGCCGTTCTGCCGGGACGGGGGGCCGCTCTGCTGGGACAGGAGGCTGCTCTGCCAGGAAGGGAGGGGGCCGCTCTGCCGGGACAGGAGGCTGCTCTGCCGGGACGGGGGGCCGCTCTGCCGGGACGGGGGGGCCGCTCTGCTGGGACGGGGGGCCGCTCTGCCAGGAAGGGAGGGGGCCGCTCTGCCGGGACAGGAGGCTGCTCTGCCTGGACGGGGGGCCGCTCTGCCGGGACGGGGGGGCCGCTCTGCCGGGACGGGGGGCCGCTCTGCCGGGACGGGGGGCCGCTCTGCCGGGACAGGAGGCTGCTCTGCCAGGACGGGAGGGGGACGCTCTGCCGGGATGGGGGGGTACTCTGCATGGGGGGGGGGGGATGTGCTCTGCTGGGACGGTGCTGTGTGCTCCGCATGGGCGGAGCTGCTCCTGCAGGAAGGGACGCATTTTTTTTGTGTGCAAATCCTGATCATCTTCTATTATCATTCCAGCATCATATCCAAAAAGTCTCTTCTTTCGGGCGCCGTCCCCCAATCTCAAGAAAAACAGCGAGTTCAGCTGTATGTTCCTGACACTGAAATTGGGTCACGTTCCTTGACCAGGTAGAATGGGGGGGGGGGGGGGGAGAATCCACTTTTCAAAGTCCCTGAATGCCCTTTATAAATGGAATCCCTATTCTGTCCGGCTCCTTCTCGTCTCCTGACGCTCAGTTAATGAAGCGGGTAGCTCAGGATGAGCAGATCCCAGGGAGTGGCACAGGTCACACTTGTTATATGATACATTGTATATGGAGGTGATGATTTCGGACCCAGGCAGATGCTCCCAGGAGCCCCCTGCTCCCGGACTGTTAACCCTTCATCCTCTCAGGCTGCAGCGTCCTTATAAGGAGGGAATTCTCCATAGGGAATTGTCCAAATCGTGGAAACTTCCAAGAAAGTATCAGTCCGAGCCCAAAATAAACAGCCAGGGATCGTGGGAAGAAAGCGATGAAAATCGGGGAATTTACACTGAGTGTCCACGATGGAGACGAGAGCAGATATACATCTATATGTGCCCTAACGTAGACCAGGCCTGGTATAACCCGGGCATCTCCTGTGTACGATTATATATGTACAGCCGGTATAACCTGGGTATCTCCTGTATACGATTATATATGTACAGCTGGTATAACCTGGGCATCTCCTGTATACGATTATATATGTACAGCTGGTATAACCTGGGCATCTCCTGTATACGATTATATATGTACAGCTGGTATAACCTGGGTATCTCCTGTATACGATTATATATGTACAGCTGGTATAACCTGGGCATCTCCTGTATATGATTATATATGTACAGCTGGTATAACCTGGGTATCTCCTGTATGTGATTATATATGTACAGCTGGTATAACCGGGGCATCTCCTGTATATAATTATATATGTACAGCCGGTATAACCTGGGCATCTCCTGTATACGATTATATATGTACAGCCGGTATAACCTGGCTATCTCCTGTATATAATTATATATGTTCAGCCGGTATAACCTGGGTATGTCCTGTATGTAATTATATATGTACAGCTGGTATAACCTGGGTATCTCCTGCATATAATGCTATATGTACAGCTGCTATAACCGGAGCATCTCCTGTATATAATTATATATGTACAGCTGCTATAACCTGGGTATCTCCTGTATATAATTATATATGTACAGCCGGTATAACCTGGGTATCTCCTGTATATGATTATATATGTACAGCTGGTATAACCTGGGTATCTCCTGTATGTAATGCTATATGTACAGCTGGTATAACCGGGGCATCTCCTGTATATAATTATATATGTACAGCCGGTATAACCTGGGCATCTCCTGTATACGATTATATATGTACAGCCGGTATAACCTGGCTATCTCCTGTATATAATTATATATGTTCAGCCGGTATAACCTGGGTATGTCCTGTATGTAATTATATATGTACAGCTGGTATAACCTGGGTATCTCCTGCATATAATGCTATATGTACAGCTGCTATAACCGGAGCATCTCCTGTATATAATTATATATGTACAGGTGCTATAACCTGGGTATCTCCTGTATATAATTATATATGTACAGCCGGTATAACCTGGGTATCTCCTGTATATGATTATATATGTACAGCTGGTATAACCTGGGTATCTCCTGTATGTAATGCTATATGTACAGCTGGTATAACCGGGGCATCTCCTGTATATAATTATATATGTACAGCCGGTATAACCTGGGTATCTCCTGTATATGATTATATATGTACAGCTGGTATAACCTGGGTATCTCCTGTATGTAATGCTATATGTACAGCTGGTATAACCGGAGCATCTCCTGTATATACGGTAATTATATAAGTACAGCTGGTATAACCTGGACATCTCCTGTATATAGTTATATATGTACAGCTGGTATAACCTGGGTATCTCCTGTATATAATTATATATGTACAGCCGGTATAACCTGGGTCTCTCCTGTATATAATCATATATGTACAGCTGGTATAACCTGGGCATTATTGATAACAAGTCTGCATGGGTTACAGACATTAATCACCCGCTTTCCTCTCTCCTCAGGTTGCTGTGGTTGACCCCCGGCCCTGGCAGTGATGATGAGCGCCCCCCAGTGATGCTGTGCTGGTAGGTGATGCTTTGTGCCTCCTTTGTTGCTGCTCCTCCTCTTCCTCAGCAGTTGTTGCGCCACCTTGTGGCCGGTGATTGTCAGCTCTGTGGGGCCAAACCTTTGTTGCGCTTTTCCTAGATTTGATATTTACTTGCATGTTTGTGTCATTGATGACTGGAGATAAAGGGGGCCAGGGACGGTGTTGGGGGGTTATAAACTGGGCAGTTTCCCAGTGCCCTCTACCACAAAGGGCCCCCGCGTCCGCAGCCTCTTCATGAAGTGGACAGAGGATTTCTTCTTTTTTGATACTTTGTTTCCTGTTTGTATCTTGTTACGTTACACGCAGCTGATCCAGTGTCAATGACTTTTGTGTTTGGTAGTTTCTGCCTGTGACTTCCTTCTGATCGGGGCAGTGGTCGTATGTCTGACCTGTGTCTGGCTGTAGGAGAGCGGAGTCCTCTAGGTTGTTACACCCTGCGTCCTGGATGCCACACCGCGTGACACACATGACATGTAACGGACGAGAATTGTTGTATGTGGCGTCTCCCGGACCCCCAGTAACCGTCCTAAGACCTCCACTTGCTGTGTGTAGAGTGATGGATCTCGGCATTCGGCGCTGACCTCTTCCTGCTCTCACTGCTGATGAGTTTGTTACAATGTATCAGGCAGGTGCTCTCAGCCCGGAGTCCTGGAGGCTGACAGAGGATTGTCTGCAGCGGTCGGTCCATGGTGACAGCTCATTAGGTGAGACCGGCTCTACAACCTCCGGAGGAGCGCTCACTGTCCTCATCCTCCGGTCCTAGAAGAAGTTGGTGGTGATAGTCCGTCAGCCGGCGAGGGCCCTTCCAGGTTCTGTCCGGGATTGACCCAGTGTAATGTTTAGGCACATTAGAGACGAGCGCAGAGCGGGAAGAGTTAATGGCGCGGCGCCCCCTCCCTGCGAATAATAGGCACATTATGGAGTTTCTGTATGGGGCCGGCATGGCGCATTATGGACGCGGATCCTCTGCGACAACACGGCCCATTGTGCTGCAGGTTGGGGCCTCATCGGCAATTCTTTGGCGTGTCAAACACAGGCAGCGTTGAAGGACAGGGTGGGTCACCTCTGCCCGCACTGCATCCTGGGTAGGGGTCCGGGACAAAGGTGCAGGAATGGCTGACTTGCCCTCGTTCGCAGTGTTTTATAAACGTGGTGTTTCCGCTGAAGATACAATGTATCAGGGATGGAATTCTGGGAGCGATGACTGAGGCTCTTGGAGGGCACAGCGCAGGAATGATAAGGGTGGTGGCGCTGAGGGTGGTGGCGCTGAGGGTGGTGGCGCTGAGGGTGGTGGCGCTGAGGGTGGTGGCGCTGAGGGTGGTGGCGCTGAGGGTGGTGGCGCTGAGGGTGGTGGCGCTGAGGGTGGTGGCGCTGAGGGTGGTGGCGCTGAGGGTGGCGGCGCTGAGGGTGGCGGCGCTGAGGGTGGCGGCGCTGAGGGTGGCGGCGCTGGCGCTGAGGGTGCTGGCGCTGAGGGTGCTGGCGCTGAGGGTGGCGGCGCTGAGGGTGGCGGCGCTGAGGGTGGCGGCGCTGAGGGTGGCGGCGCTGAGGGTGGCGGCGCTGAGGGTGGCGGCGCTGAGGGTGGCGGCGCTGAGGGTGGCGGCGCTGTGGGTGGCGGCGCTGTGGGTGGCGGCGCTGAGGGTGGTGGTGCTGGCGCTGAGGGTGGTGGTGCTGGCGCTGAGGGTGGTGGCGCTGAGGGTGGTGGCGCTGAGGGTGGTGGCGCTGTGGGTGGTGGCGCTGTGGGTGGTGGCGCTGAGGGTGGTGGCGCTGAGAGTGGTGGCGCTGTGGGTGGTGGCGCTGAGGGTGGTGGCGCTGGCGCTGAGGGTGCTGGCGCTGAGGGTGCTGGTGCTGAGGGTGGCGGCGCTGAGGGTGGTGGTGCTGGCGCTGAGGGTGGTGGCGCTGAGGGTGGTGGCGCTGAGGGTGGTGGCGCTGAGGGTGGTGGCGCTGAGGGTGGTGGCGCTGAGGGTGGTGGCGCTGAGGGTGGTGGCGCTGAGGGTGGTGGCGCTGTGGGTGCTGGCGCTGAGGGTGGCGGCGCTGAGGGTGGCGGCGCTGAGGGTGCTGGCGCTGAGGGTGCTGGCGCTGAGGGTGCTGGCGCTGAGGGTGGCGGCGCTGAGGGTGGCGGCGCTGAGGGTGGCGGCGCTGAGGGTGGCGGCGCTGAGGGTGCTGGCGCTGAGGGTGGCGGCGCTGAGGGTGGCGGCGCTGAGGGTGGCGGCGCTGTGGGTGCTGGCGCTGAGGGTGGTGGCGCTGAGGGTGGTGGCGCTGGCGCTGAGGGTGCTGGCGCTGAGGGTGCTGGCGCTGAGGGTGCTGGCGCTGAGGGTGCTGGCGCTGAGGGTGGCGGCGCTGAGGGTGGCGGCGCTGAGGGTGGCGGCGCTGTGGGTGCTGGCGCTGAGGGTGATGGCGCTGAGGGTGCTGGTGCTGAGGGTGGCGGCGCTGAGGGTGGTGGTGCTGGCGCTGAGGGTGGTGGTGCTGAGGGTGGTGGTGCTGAGGGTGGTGGTGCTGAGGGTGGTGGCGCTGAGGGTGGCGGCGCTGAGGGTGGCGGCGCTGAGGGTGCTGGCGCTGAGGGTGGCGGCGCTGAGGGTGCTGGCGCTGAGGGTGCTGGCGCTGAGGGTGGTGGCGCTGAGGGTGGCGGCGCTGAGGGTGGCGGCGCTGAGGGTGCTGGCGCTGAGGGTGGTGGCGCTGAGGGTGGTGGCGCTGGCGCTGAGGGTGCTGGCGCTGAGGGTGCTGGCGCTGAGGGTGGTGGCGCTGAGGGTGGTGGCGCTGAGGGTGGTGGCGCTGAGGGTGGTGGCGCTGAGGGTGGTGGTCTCCGCGCGCTTCACCGCTCACTAGGGGGACTTGTCAGGGAGTCACAAAAACATTGAACTTTAGGAAGGCAAAGTTTGACCAGCTTAGAGATGCCCTTAATCTGGTAGACTGGGACAATATCCTCAGAAATGAGAATACAGATAATAAATGGGAAATGTTTAAGAACATCCTAAATAGGCAGTGTAAGCGGTTTATACCTTGTGGGAATAAAAGGACTAGAAATAGGAAAAACCCAATGTGGCTAAACAAAGAAGTAAGACAGGCAATTAACAGTAAAAAGAAAGCATTTGCACTACTAAAGCAGGATGGCACCATTGAAGCTCTAAAAAACTATAGGGAGAAAAATACTTTATCTAAAAAACTAATTAAAGCTGCCAAAAAGGAAACAGAGAAGCACATTGCTAAGGAGAGTAAAACTAATCCCAAACTGTTCTTCAACTATATCAATAGTAAAAGAATAAAAACTGAAAATGTAGGCCCCTTAAAAAATAGTGAGGAAAGAATGGTTGTAGATGACGAGGAAAAAGCTAACATATTAAACACCTTCTTCTCCACGGTATTCACGGTGGAAAATGAAATGCTAGGTGAAATCCCAAGAAACAATGAAAACCCTATATTAAGGGTCACCAATCTAACCCAAGAAGAGGTGCGAAACCGGCTAAATAAGATTAAAATAGATAAATCTCCGGGTCCGGATGGCATACACCCACGAGTACTAAGAGAACTAAGTAATGTAATAGATAAACCATTATTTCTTATTTTTAGGGACTCTATAGCGACCGGGTCTGTTCCGCAGGACTGGCGCATAGCAAATGTGGTGCCAATATTCAAAAAGGGCTCTAAAAGTGAACCTGGAAATTATAGGCCAGTAAGTCTAACCTCTATTGTTGGTAAAATATTTGAAGGGTTTCTGAGGGATGTTATTCTGGATTATCTCAATGAGAATAACTGTTTAACTCCATATCAGCATGGGTTTATGAGAAATCGCTCCTGTCAAACCAATCTAATCAGTTTTTATGAAGAGGTAAGCTATAGACTGGACCACGGTGAGTCATTGGACGTGGTATATCTCGATTTTTCCAAAGCGTTTGATACCGTGCCGCACAAGAGGTTGGTACACAAAATGAGAATGCTTGGTCTGGGGGAAAATGTGTGTAAATGGGTTAGTAACTGGCTTAGTGATAGAAAGCAGAGGGTGGTTATAAATGGTATAGTCTCTAACTGGGTCGCTGTGACCAGTGGGGTACCGCAGGGGTCAGTATTGGGACCTGTTCTCTTCAACATATTCATTAATGATCTGGTAGAAGGTTTACACAGTAAAATATCGATATTTGCAGATGATACAAAACTATGTAAAGCAGTTAATACAAGAGAAGATAGTATTCTGCTACAGATGGATCTGGATAAGTTGGAAACTTGGGCTGAAAGGTGGCAGATGAGGTTTAACAATGATAAATGTAAGGTTATACACATGGGAAGAAGGAATCAATGTCACCATTACACACTGAATGGGAAACCACTGGGTAAATCTGACAGGGAGAAGGACTTGGGGATCCTAGTTAATGATAAACTTACCTGGAGCAGCCAGTGCCAGGCAGCAGCTGCCAAGGCAAACAGGATCATGGGGTGCATTAAAAGAGGTCTGGATACACATGATGAGAGCATTATACTGCCTCTGTACAAATCCCTAGTTAGACCGCACATGGAGTACTGTGTCCAGTTTTGGGCACCGGTGCTCAGGAAGGATATAATGGAACTAGAGAGAGTACAAAGGAGGGCAACAAAATTAATAAAGGGGATGGGAGAACTACAATACCCAGATAGATTAGCGAAATTAGGATTATTTAGTCTAGAAAAAAGACGACTGAGGGGCGATCTAATAACCATGTATAAGTATATAAGGGGACAATACAAATATCTCGCTGAGGATCTGTTTATACCAAGGAAGGTGATGGGCACAAGGGGGCATTCTTTGCGTCTGGAGGAGAGAAGGTTTTTCCACCAACATAGAAGAGGATTCTTTACTGTTAGGGCAGTGAGAATCTGGAATTGCTTGCCTGAGGAGGTGGTGATGGCGAACTCAGTCGAGGGGTTCAAGAGAGGCCTGGATGTCTTCCTGGAGCAGAACAATATTGTATCATACAATTATTAGGTTCTGTAAAAGGACGTAGATCTGGGGATTTATTATGACGGAATATAGGCTGAACTGGATGGACAAATGTCTTTTTTCGGCCTTACTAACTATGTTACTATGTCCACCAGAAGTGCAAGCTCTGTAAATCAGCGCTTTATTACCTGTTACTAGTGGACAGGAGCGGAGCGACCTCCTGAAAGAAACACTCCTGCCATCCCGGGACTGGATACATTGTATCACTACATCAGCCCTGGTGGGCCCTTACCTAAGCCGATGGACGGGTCATCACATAACCGACCTGTAAGTGATAAATCACTGGTGACCGCTGCGATCCCCACAATCAGGAGAGCAAGGTCCATGTCCCCTGTGAGAATAAAGTGATAGTGCTCATGCACCCCACTGGCCCATCGACCCTCGGCCCATGGAAGTGGATGGAGCGCAGCTCACGTACAGAATCCGATTTACCATGATCTGTGTGAATGTGGCCTAATCGACATCCCAGTGATCATCCTTGTGATTGGTCAACATCCCAGTAGTCAGACCCAGTGATCACCCTTGTGATTGGTCGCCATCCCAGTGGTCAGATCCAATGATCACCCTTGTGATTGGTCGCCATCCCAGTGATCAGATCCAATGATCATCCTTGTGATTGGTCAACATCCCAGTGATCACCCTTGTGAATGGTTGCCGTCCCAGTGGTCAGACCCAGCGATCTTCCTTATGATTGGTTCATTGGTCATCCTTGAGATTGGTCGACCTCTCGGGTCAGTCCCAGCATTGTGATGGTTCCACATTGCAGTGGTCCAGATCACAGTGATCATCCTTGTGATTGGTCAACATCCCAGTGGTCAGACCCAGTGACCTTCCTTGTGATTGGTCCACAGTGTAGTGGTCAGACCCAGTGACATTAGCTGGGATTTTTGGAACTTGTGATGTCACCTCGTTGGTCGTGTGATGTCACCTCGGTGGTCGTGTGATGTCACCTCGTTGGTCGTGTGATGTCACCTCGGTGGTCGTGTCATGTCACCTCGGTGGTCGTGTGATGTCACCTCGGTGGTCGTGTGATGTCACCTCGGTGGTCGTGTGATGTCACCTCGGTGGTCGTGTGATGTCACCTCGGTGGTCGTGTGATGTCACCTCGGTGGTCGTCTGATGTCACCTCGGTGGTCGTGTGATGTCACCTCGGTGGTCGTGTGATGTCACCTCGGTGGTCGTTGTGGCGCTGTGGGTGGTGGCGCTGAGGGTGGTGGCGCTGGCGCTGAGGGTGCTGGCGCTGAGGGTGCTGGTGCTGAGGGTGGCGGCGCTGAGGGTGGTGGTGCTGGCGCTGAGGGTGGTGGCGCTGAGGGTGGTGGCGCTGAGGGTGGTGGCGCTGAGGGTGGTGGCGCTGAGGGTGGTGGCGCTGAGGGTGGCGGCGCTGAGGGTGGCGGCGCTGAGGGTGGCGGCGCTGAGGGTGGCGGCGCTGAGGGTGGCGGCGCTGTGGGTGCTGGCGCTGAGGGTGGTGGCGCTGAGGGTGGCGGCGCTGAGGGTGCTGGCGCTGAGGGTGCTGGCGCTGAGGGTGCTGGCGCTGAGGGTGGCGGCGCTGAGGGTGGCGGCGCTGTGGGTGCTGGCGCTGAGGGTGGTGGCGCTGAGGGTGGTGGCGCTGGCGCTGAGGGTGCTGGCGCTGAGGGTGGTGGTGCTGGCGCTGAGGGTGGTGGCGCTGAGGGTGGTGGCGCTGAGGGTGGCGGCGCTGAGGGTGGTGGTGCTGGCGCTGAGGGTGGCGGCGCTGAGGGTGGCGGCGCTGAGGGTGGCGGCGCTGAGGGTGGCGGCGCTGAGGGTGGTGGCGCTGAGGGTGGTGGCGCTGTGGGTGCTGGCGCTGAGGGTGGCGGCGCTGAGGGTGCTGGCGCTGAGGGTGGCGGCGCTGAGGGTGGCGGCGCTGAGGGTGGCGGCGCTGAGGGTGGCGGCGCTGAGGGTGGCGGCGCTGAGGGTGCTGGCGCTGAGGGTGCTGGCGCTGAGGGTGCTGGCGCTGAGGTCGGGGGCTGCTCCCACTCTGCTGTGTACATTCCCGCTCTGTTCTGACTGCGGCTCAGATTGGATTCCTGCACCTCGAAGACGTCCTGATCATCTCCTGTAATTCCGGAGGCTTCACTTAATGCCGCTATGAAAGAAGCAATCTAAAATAATAGCGGCTCCCGCCACCTGATAAATAAAAGATCAATTACTATGGAAATGGCGCCGGATTATCGCCAAATTGTATTTCTGGGATTATCTCTGTAATTGAAGCCATAAATATGGCAAAGTGTATTATAAAAATTAATATTGCAGCGGGCGGAGGGCCGAGAGGGCAGGACGCAAAGTCTCCGCGCGCTTCACCGCTCACTATGTCCACCAGAAGTGCAAGCTCTGTAAATCAGCGCTTTATTACCTGTTACTAGTGGACAGGAGCGGAGCGACCTCCTGGAAGAAACACTCCTGCCATCCCGGGACTGGATACATTGTATCACTACATCAGCCCTGGTGGGCCCTTACCTAAGCCGATGGACGGGTCATCACATAACCGACCTGTAAGTGATAAATCACTGGTGACCGCTGCGATCCCCACAATCAGGAGAGCAAGGTCCATGTCCCCTTTGAGAATAAAGTGATAGTGCTCATGCACCCCACCGGCCCATCGACCCTCAGCCCATGGAAGTGGATGGAGCGCAGCTCACGTACAGAATCCGATTTACCATGATCTGTGTGAATGTGGCCTAATCGACATCCCAGTGATCATCCTTGTGATTGGTCAACATCCCAGTAGTCAGACCCAGTGATCACCCTTGTGATTGGTCGCCATCCCAGTGGTCAGATCCAATGATCACCCTTGTGATTGGTCGCCATCCCAGTGGTCAGATCCAATGATCATCCTTGTGATTGGTCAACATCCCAGTAGTCAGATCCAATGATCATCCTTGTGATTGGTCGCCATCTCAGTGGTCAGATCCAATGATCATCCTTGTGATTGGTCAACATCCCAGTGATCACCCTTGTGAATGGTTGCCGTCCCAGTGATCAGACCCAGCGATCTTCCTTGTGATTGGTCTACATCCCAGTTGTCCAACCCAGCATTGTGACTGGCTGACATCGCAGTGGTCAGACCCAGCGATCTTCCTTATGATTGGTTCATTGGTCATCCTTGAGATTGGTCGACCTCTCGGGTCAGTCCCAGCATTGTGATGGTTCCACATTGCAGTGGTCCAGATCACAGTGATCATCCTTGTGATTGGTCAACATCCAAGTGGTCAGACCCAGTGACCTTCCTTGTGATTGGTCCACAGTGTAGTGGTCAGACCCAGTGACATTAGCTGGGATTTTTGGAACTTGTGATGTCACCTCGTTGGTCGTGTGATGTCACCTCGGTGGTCGTGTGATGTCACCTCGGTGGTCGTGTGATGTCACCTCGGTGGTCGTGTGATGTCACCTCGGTGGTCGTGTGATGTCACCTCGGTGGTCGTGTGATGTCACCTCGGTGGTCGTGTGATGTCACCTCGGTGGTCGTGTGATGTCACCTCGGTGGTCGTCTGATGTCACCTCGGTGGTCGTGTGATGTCACCTCGGTGGTCGTTGTGGTGATGTCACCTCGTTGGTCGTGTGATGTCACCTCGTTGGTCGTGTGATGTCACCTCGTTGGTCTTGTGATGTCACCTCGTTGGTCTTGTGATGTCACCTCGGTGGTAGTCTGATGTCACCTCGGTGGTCGTCTGATGTCACCTCGTTGGTCGTCTGATGTCACCTCGTTGGTCGTCTGATGTCACCTCGTTGGTCGTCTGATGTCACCTCGTTGGTCGTGTGATGTCACCTCGTTGGTCGTGTGATGTCACCTCGTTGGTCGTGTGATGTCACCTCGTTGGTCGTGTCATGTCACCTCGGTGGTCGTGTCATGTCACCTCGGTGGTCGTGTGATGTCACCTCGGTGGTCGTGTGATGTCACCTCGGTGGTCGTGTGATGTCACCTCGGTGGTCGTGTGATGTCACCTCGGTGGTCGTGTGATGTCACCTCGGTGGTCGTGTGATGTCACCTCGGTGGTCGTGTGATGTCACTTCGGTGGTCGTGTGATGTCACTTCGGTGGTCGTGTGATGTCACCTCGGTCGTGTGATGTCACCTCGGTGGTAGTCTGATGTCACCTCGTTGGTCGTGTGATGTCACCTCGTTGGTCGTGTGATGTCACCTCGTTGGTCTTGTGATGTCACCTCGGTCGTGTGATGTCACCTCGGTGGTAGTCTGATGTCACCTCGTTGGTCGTCTGATGTCACCTCGTTGGTCGTCTGATGTCACCTCGTTGGTCGTCTGATGTCACCTCGTTGGTCGTGTGATGTCACCTCGTTGGTCGTGTGATGTCACCTCGTTGGTCGTGTGATGTCACTTCGTTGGTCGTGTGATGTCACTTCGTTGGTCGTGTGATGTCACTTCGTTGGTCGTGTGATGTCACCTCGTTGGTCTTGTGATGTCACCTCGGTCGTGTGATGTCACCTCGGTGGTAGTCTGATGTCACCTCGTTGGTCGTCTGATGTCACCTCGTTGGTCGTCTGATGTCACCTCGTTGGTCGTCTGATGTCACCTCGTTGGTCGTGTGATGTCACCTCGTTGGTCGTGTGATGTCACGTTGGTCGTGTGATGTCACTTCGTTGGTCGTGTGATGTCACCTCGTTGGTCGTGTGATGTCACTTCGTTGGTCGTGTGATGTCACCTCGTTGGTCGTGTGATGTCACCTCGGTCGTGTGATGTCACCTCGGTGGTAGTCTGATGTCACCTCGTTGGTCGTCTGATGTCACCTCGTTGGTCGTCTGATGTCACCTCGTTGGTCGTCTGATGTCACCTCGTTGGTCGTGTGATGTCACTTCGGTCGTGTGATGTCACCTCGTTGGTCGTCTGATGTCACCTCGTTGGTCGTGTGATGTCACCTCGTTGGTCGTGTGATGTCACCTCGTTGGGCGTGTGATGTCACTAGGTCGCAGATCAGTAAATCTGTAGTTTCCAGCCTGTTTTTGTAACCAGAACACTGGAAGCTCAGGACTTCGGTGAATGAGCGACACTTCTTCAGGTCAGTGCTGACGGCCACATTGGTTGTCAGCCAGGCTTTTGAGAAACAGATGTATCCAAGCACAGAATCTGTAGCCCCCGGGGGTCCTCTGTGTAATAACTTGTAAGTTTTGCTCTGTTTTTGTCTCCCCAGAGCAGATTTTGCAGCGATTTTCTGTGTTTTTACCGTCTCTTGCGTCTGTGGCTGCGGAATAATGGGGTCAGCCGATCCGGGGACGCTTTGTTTGCATCGGAGACGCTGGAGGTTTTGGCTCCGGAGCTCCAGGAGCGGGGGAGGGGAGGGATTGCTCTACAGGCCGCATTAGCTCCTTACACGGTCTGGCAGGATTGTTTTGCCAATTGCTGGATGCTGTAATACGTTTTAATTTAGTTTTCTTCTCCTGGGCCGCACGTGGATAACACCCATAAAATATCATTTGCAACAAATTGACGTTATAAATTGAAGCCGATGCCTTTCAGAGTCTGTCTGCTGCGCGCGATTTATGGCGTCTTTCGAGAAAGCCTCTGTCCGGCGGCTGCAGACGATCTCACTGCTGGAGAACAGGGGCAGCAGATAATTCGGGCGTCCACTGGACTGGTGAATGCGCGGAGCCGCCGCCGTCCTCCGCGGTGATCCGCGCTCCGCACCGTACCGTGGCGACTGTACGCCGCAGACCGGTGAGATTGCTCCGTAACCCTGAACCTGCTGATATCATCCCGGGTCCCCATAAATCACAAGTCCGTCACTTTCTGTGTCACTTTAAATAAAGCTCTGGAAACGTTACTTAAAAAGACCCCTGAAAAACGAGCGGACACCCTGAGTCCGTGAGATGATGGAGTATTCTTCGTTTATGGATGTGGAGGGATAATATCCATGAGAACGCCCATTTTACTGATTTCTAGTATTGTGAATGCGGCTGGTAAAGTCTGCGCCCGGGTCTCATGTGCAGCCCCCGGATGTCCCTGGTGGGCGCAGCGTTGTGGCAGGCGTCGGGCCCCCTGGAGTTCTGCAGGTGGGGGGCTCGCCCCTGGTTATGGGCTCAGTGTTCAGTAACGTTTCCCATTAATGCCGCGTCCTCTCCCCTGATGTAAGTTCACAGTAGAGTTCAGTAAATATGCCATCTGATCGTTTGACCTCCTGATGATCCAGCACGTGGCCAGAAGTGACTGGGTCACATAAGCCTCTATCCACACTGGACGCACGCTGCAGGTTTCACCCTCCATGATGTGCGGAGAAAATGCAGCGAGAAAATGAACTGAATGGCTCTGGCTCTGACGGCTCTCTGGCTCTGGTGGGTCTCTACCTAGCTCTGGCGGGGCTCTGTCTGGCTCTGGCGGCTCTCTGCCTGGCTCTGGCGGCTCTCTGCCTGCCTGGCTTGGGTGTCTCTCTAGCTCTGGCGGCTTTCTGCCTGGCTCTGGCGGCTCTCTGCCTTGCTCTGGCTGCTCTCTGCCTTGCTCTGGCTGCTCTCTGCCTGGCTCTGGCGGCTCTCTAGCTCTGGCGGCTCTCTAGCTCTGGCGGCTCTCTAGCTCTGGCGGCTCTCTGCCTGGCTCTGGCGGCTCTCTGCCTGGCTCTGGCGGCTCTCTGCCTTGCTCTGGCTGCTCTCTGCCTTGCTCTGGCTGCTCTCTGCCTTGCTCTGGCGGCTCTCTGCCTGGCTCTGGCGGCTCTCTGCCTGGCTCTGGCGGCTCTCTAGCTCTGTCGGCTCTCTAGCTCTGGCGGCTCTCTGCCTGGCTCTGGCGGCTCTCTAGCTCTGGCGGCTCTCTGCCTGGCTCTGGCGGCTCTCTGCCTGGCTCTGGCGGCTCTCTGCCTGGCTCTGGCGGCTCTCTGCCTGGCTCTGGCGGCTCTCTGCCAGGCTCTGGCGGCTCTCTGGCTCTGGCGGCTCTCTAGCTCTGGCGGCTCTCTAGCTCTGGCGGCTCTCTGCCTAGCTCTGGCGGCTCTCTAGCTCTGGCGGCTCTCTGCCTGGCTCTGGCGGCTCTCTGCCTGGCTCTGGCGGCTCTCTGCCTGGCTCTGGCGGCTCTCTGCCTGGCTCTGGCGGCTCTCTGCCTAGCTCTGGCGGCTCTCTGGCGGCTCTCTAGCTCTGGCGGCTCTCTGGCTCTGGCGGCTCTCTGCCTGGCTCTGGCGGCTCTCTGCCTAGCTCTGGCGGCTCTCTGCCTGGCTCTGGCGGCTCTCTGCCTGGCTCTGGCGGCTCTCTGCCTAGCTCTGGCGGCTCTCTAGCTCTGGCGGCTCTCTGCCTGGCTCTGGCGGCTCTCTGCCTGGCTCTGGCGGCTCTCTGCCTGGCTCTGGCGGCTCTCTGCTTGGCTCTGGCGGCTCTCTGCCTGGCTCTGGCGGCTCTGCCTAGCTCTGGCGGCTCTCTGGCGGCTCTCTAGCTCTGGCGGCTCTCTGCCTGGCTCTGGCGGCTCTCTGCTTGGCTCTGGCGGCTCTCTGCCTGGCTCTGGCGGCTCTCTGCTTGGCTCTGGCGGCTCTCTGCCTGGCTCTGGCGGCTCTCTGGCGGCTCTCTAGCTCTGGCGGCTCTCTGCCTGGCTCTGGCGGCTCTCTGCCTGGCTCTGGCGGCTCTCTGCCTGGCTCTGGCGGCTCTCTGGCGGCTCTCTAGCTCTGGCGGCTGTCTGCCTGGCTCTGGCGGCTCTCTGCCTGGCTCTGGCGGCTCTCTGGCGGCTCTCTAGCTCTGGCGGCTGTCTGCCTGGCTCTGGCGGCTCTCTGCCTGGCTCTGGCGGCTCTCTGGCGGCTCTCTAGCTCTGGCGGCTCTCTGCCTGGCTCTGGCGGCTCTCTGCCTGGCTCTGGCGGCTCTCTGGCGGCTCTCTAGCTCTGGCGGCTCTCTGGCTCTGGCGGCTCTCTGCCTGGCTCTGGCGGCTCTCTAGCTCTGGCGGCTGTCTGCCTGGCTCTGGCGGCTCTCTAGCTCTGGCGGCTCTCTGCCTGGCTCTGGCGGCTCTCTGGCGGCTCTCTAGCTCTGGCGGCTGTCTGCCTGGCTCTGGCGGCTCTCTGCCTGGCTCTGGCGGCTCTCTAGCTCTGGCGGCTGTCTGCCTGGCTCTGGCGGCTCTCTAGCTCTGGCGGCTCTCTGCCTGGCTCTGGCGGCTCTCTGGCGGCTCTCTAGCTCTGGCGGCTCTCTGCCTGGCTCTGGCGGCTCTCTGGCGGCTCTCTGCCTGGCGGCTCTCTGCCTGGCTCTGGCGGCTCTCTGCCTGGCTCTGGCGGCTCTCTGCCTGGCTCTGGCGGCTCTCTGCCTGGCTCTGGCGGCTCTCTGCCTGGCTCTGGCGGCTCTCTGGCGGCTCTCTAGCTCTGGCGGCTGTCTGCCTGGCTCTGGCGGCTCTCTGGCGGCTCTGGCGGCTCTCTGCCTGGCTCTGGCGGCTCTCTGCCTGGCTCTGGCGGCTCTCTGGCGGCTCTCTGCCTGGCTCTGGCGGCTCTCTGCCTGGCTCTGGCGGCTCTCTGCCTGGCTCTGGCGGCTCTCTGCCTGGCTCTGGCGGCTCTCTGCCTGGCTCTGGCGGCTCTCTGCCTGGCTCTGGCGGGTCCTGTAGGACTGTACTCGTTGTGAATGTGTCCACATCCCCGGCTCTTGCAGGTTTCACTCCATTCATCACATCAGAGACACCGGCTCCTCACCGCCTCCCCGGACGCTTTCATATATAAATATCGACGCTTCGCCTTCTGGAAATCGTGAGGCTATAAATCGCCCTGGATTTCAGTGACATGTCGCAGAGACTGACGACAGCTGATCAGTGCTGTGATGTCAGGATCGGCCCGTAATCCAGGTATAATGCCCGGTGCGGCGAGCGCGGTCACTTGTGAGGACGCGGAGTGTCTGCAGCTTTCATCTATCAGCGGAGGGGCCGCATATGGTTTGTATCTCCACGTCCTTTGTCTCCGCAGTGACGGGGTCTGGTCCCTTCTATAGACACCGGGAATAAAGGAGAAGATTATGGAGCGCAGATAATACAGCGCAGAGGCGAGCCGTTATGACCTCATAATCACTTCCATTCTTCTGCTTTTGTGCATTGATATGGCTGCCTGAGAAAGTGGGGCGGCCAATACCGTGCGCCCCCCGCGCCCCCGGCCTGTCGTGCACACACACAACTTGGAGAGGTCTTTTTTTTTTTTTGCTCCCATTATTCTGGGGATTGTTGGACTCTACACACGGGTTTTGTTCTCACAGGAAGAATTGGGGGGGAAAAAAGGAAATTCTGAAATTAAGCAGAAGATAAATGTTTGTGTGCAGAGCGGAGACGCGCGCAGAATGCACAAGGCCGGCTCTTTTCGCTCTGCGATCCGCTCTTTTCAGAGGCGACCAGCTGCACGCAGATTCCTGCGAGGTGACATCACTCGGGGTGACGATGGGAATCGGGGTTCTCCCTCCTCCGGCACCTGGGACCAAGCCGGGAACGTGGCGCAGCTTTCTGCCCTGACGTGTTCTCCGGGGACGACTCCGCCGACAATAAACTGCTCTTTATTATTACATTACTTTATTTACTCTGTAGATTAATGTTTTTTTCATCTCTAGTTATTTCTATAGTTCTAGATGTTTCAAGCTTTTATTTTCAGATTATTTGGCATTTTATTTAATAATGTTTTCATTTTATCTCGATATTTAGTTTATTATGTTTTTTTTTCGGTTTTGTTTCATTTTCATTTATGTTTTATGAATTATTTTATTATGATTTTCTAATCTTTTTCTTTCCTTTGTCTTTTTTTCTGTTGATTGTTATTTTACGCCCCCACGTTGCCGCTTTGCTGTAAGACAGATCATAAGGATTTTCATTGCTGAGGGATAATATTGTAATATTTCTATAAAGATTATAAAGTGTAAAAATGATACATTTCCGATCACTTTGTGTTTGGACGTCGGTCATGCGGCCCATTAGAATAAATGATTGCGTTAATTACGAAATCTATCGCTTCCTGTGTTTTTTATAGCGTCCGAGAATTCACCGCCGACTTTCCATATATAATCCAAGGTGAAACTTTGGGACGTCACGTGATGATCTCACAACGTGCCGGAACCTGGAACTGATCCGGACTGACTGCCGCTACTTTGTAGTGCCAGATTCCAAACCCTCTGCTTGCTCTCCATGAATGGAAACATTTATTGTCAACCACCCCCAGGCTGAAAACCTTTTCCCACCCGATGCTCCTCATTCCTGAGGGTTTGTTACAATGTGTTGTCTGGAGCAGCACAAGTCTCTGTCTGGATAGTCTGTAACAATGTATCAGTCCTGATTCCTGCCTGTTTGTGTAGAATGGATACACCCGGTGTTTCTGTTCACTGACTGCAAGCAGTAAATGGTGAGAAATTGAGAAGAGAAACAAGTGATAATGTTGTCAGTCATAAATTTTACAATGATCGACTTTTGTGTGCAGAAGACAGAGCCGGCCCTTTAATATTACTGACCGCAGTCCTCAGAAGTCCCTGATCAGAGCCATTGAAGGAAGTATTCTAGGGGGGATTGAGGAGCAGCAGATCTGCCCTGTCCCATGATTTTGTATGATCTGTCTGTGTATATACCGTTCCTGGGGTCACACCGACACCTGCAGCCGGAGAAGGGTTAATAGGGCCGATGCTGGACTTGTTTGCAGCCTCTTGACTCGCTGCCGGGCAGGAGGGGCGGATGGACTGACACCTCTCAGGATTTTGACTCAGATTGCTTTTCTAAAAATACTTGACTGATTTGCTTCTGAGAGTCCCAGAAGGTAATGATTGGCCTGCGGCGGTGCAATGGTTAATGAGACGGCGAGGCCGCGGGGAGAGAGATACTGGAAAGTCTCAGCAAGATTAGGAATTCCGGACCCTTCTGTGGGTAAGACGCCGAGACATCTGCAGGTGACAGTGCAGGAAATGCTGCCACATCCTCATACTGCGCTGCCGCCTGTCATTACTGCGGGGTATGAGGCCCTTGTTTCCATTATTAGCAGAAGCTGCAGATTTCCTGTTCCCTAAATTATTAGAAGAGGTCGACTTCCCGTTTCTTGAGTTGCTGCGATTATCCCATTTCCTCTGTAGCTACAATCAGTTGACTTCCCATTTCTTGTGTTATCGGCCGACTTCCCGTTTGTGTGTTGGCAATTTCCTGTGTCACAGCAATCAGCCGACTTCCCAGTTCCTCTGTTAGTTTGGCCGACTTTCCATTTCCTGTGTTTCCGCTATCGGCCTACTTCCCATTTCTCATGACCGGCTGACATCCTTTTCCTGTGTTGCAGTGACCGGCCGACTTCCCTTTTCCTGTGACCGGCCGACTTCCCTTTTCCTGTGACCGGCCGACTTCCCGTTTTCATGTGACCGGCCGACTTCCCGTTTCCTGTGACCGGCCAACTTCCCGTTTCCTGTGACCGGCCAACTTCCTGTTTCCTGTGACCGGCCAACTTCCTGTTTCCTGTGACCGGCCGACTTCCTGTTTCCTGTGACCGGCCAACTTCCTGTTTCCTGTGACCGGCCGACTTCCTGTTTCCTGTGACCGGCCGACTTCCTGTTTCCTGTGACCGGCCGACTTCCTGTTTCCTGTGACCGGCCAACTTCCTGTTTCCTGTGACCGGCCGACTTCCTGTTTCCTGTGACCGGCCAACTTCCTGTTTCCTGTGACCGGCCGACTTCCCGTTTCCTGTGTTCCTGCGATCGGCCGACTTCCCGTTTCCCGTGACCGTCTGACTTCCCGTTTCCCGTGACTCTGTGGGATGTGTTTTGGCGCCTCCTCTCCTGCTCCGCGGCTTCTGCCCGTTATTGCTGTGGCTCTTGTGTTTTTGTTGCGCGGTGAAGTCGTCTCTTCCCAGATCTGCGCGGCGGAGGCTTTCACTCCTCGTTCTATATTTTCAGGTTAACGAGACAAATTGGTTCAGCAGAACTCCATAAAAGCCGAGTGGCTGCGTGTAAATATTAGCCGGGCCGGAGGATTGCGCTGCGCTCCCTTTTATTCCCACTATAATTGGCTGCTCAGTAAGGCGTGCGCTCATTAATGGAGGTTTTCTGCACTTTGTATGCGGCGGCTTCCTGCACAATACACCATGGACGGTGCGGGGGTCTGCGCCCCTGATGCGTGCCCCCGCCGACGACTGACGGACACTTGGTGGCGATTTTCTTGTAAACTAACGATTAACGTGTCTTGTAGTTCTGAGACCCTTTTATGGCTCCAGTAATAAGTGACGTTCCCCCCCAGGGCTGCGGCCCCCTCTTCACAGCTGCTGGGACTCTTCATGTTATTGATTAGTGTGCCGGACGCCGATACTCTCCGCTCTTCTGGTGTCCTGTGGACGGCAGCGGGTGCGAGGTCTGGCAGATCTTCCCTTCCTCAGTATGGCGCCCGGCCTTCGTCCTCTATACTTCTGTGCCTTCCGCCCCCCGCTGTGCCTGCTGTCCCCGCCGCCCCCCGCTGTGCCTGCTGTGCCCGCCGCCCCCCGCTGTCCCCGCCGCCCCCCGCTGTGCCTGCTGTGCCCGCCCCCGCTGTGCCTGCTGTCCCCGCCGCCCCCCGCTGTGCCTGCTGTGCCCGCCGCCCCCCGCTGTGCCCGCCCCCGCTGTGCCTGTTGTGCCCGCCCCGCTGTGCCTGCTGTCCCCGCCGCCCCCCGCTGTGCCTGCTGTCCCCGCCGCCCCCCGCTGTGCCTGCTGTCCCCGCCGCCCCCCGCTGTGCCTGCTGTCCCCGCCGCCCCCTGCAGTGCCTGCTGTGCCCGCCCCCGCTGTGCCCGCTGTCCCCACTGTGCCCGTTTTCCGCATGTTATTGCTGTTTTATTGTAATTTTTAATGTGCAGAATATCAGAGGCGGAGGAGTCGTATTCGGAGATGTCGGGCGGTGCCGCTCTTCTCTGGTGTCTCCGGTTTATCGGGAGGGTGGGCAGGAAGTTCAGGATCCTCTCCAGGGGTCCACATTTTGGTGCCTCCCTTGTGTCGGTGACTTGGTTGTGGATGACCCGAGCCGATTGGTGTTGCGTCCGCCAGAGATCAGCGGCGGCGTGTTCTAGCCCCACGTCATCTGTTGTGGAACCAGCGCAGTATTGAGACGTTCTGCAGGAACGTCCTGATTTTGGGGGTCGCCCGTCGCAGCAGGTGGACGGTGGTGGCTCCGGCACGTTTTCCCTCATCCTGAGTGGAGGCGCTCGTTTTTTCATGGCTTCCTGCGAGCTGCAGAGTTGCTCGTCTAGAATACATTTTTCCTCATTAACAGCATCGTTTTAAGATCTCTATAAAATGCCGGTGATGCTTCGTGTGGGTTTTGATGAATGTGCAATTATCCTAAAAATAGCGGCTCTGTCACACAGCGTGATTTATCTCCAGTTTGGGGAACAGGAATTCGGATGGAGCGGAGCAGGCGGGAGACAAATTACCGCACCAGAGGGTATGGCGTGGTCTGAACTGGAGAGAGGGGGTCTCCGGGGCAGGTAAGGGGCAACATCGGGGTCAGGAGGAAAAGCAGGGTCACCTGGGTGTGGAGGGTGGTGAAGAGCAGGGTCACCTGGGTGTGGAGGGTGGTGAAGAGCAGGGTCACCTGGGTGTGGAGGGTGGTGAAGAGCAGGGTCACCTGGGTGTGGAGGGTGGTGAAGAGCAGGGTCACCTGGGTGTGGAGGGTGGTGAAGAGCAGGGTCACCTGGGTGTGGAGGGTGGTGAAGAGCAGGGTCACCTGGGTGTGGAGGGTGGTGAAGAGCAGGGTCACCTGGGTGTGGAGGGTGGTGAAGAGCAGGGTCACCTGGGTGTGGAGGGTGGTGAAGAGCAGGGTCACCTGGGTGTTGAAAGGGTAAGGGGACGGGTAGAGTAGAGTAACTCGGGTGTGGAGGCAGAAGGGCGTCTGAGCTGCAGAATGTTGCATCACCTGCATTTGTGCCTCTCAATGAGACGCGCCCGGCTCCACATCATAGTAATAATATAATAATAATCTTTATTTTTATATAGCGCTAACATATTCCGCAGCGCTTTACAGGTTGCACACATTATCATCGCTGTCCCCGATGGGGCTCACAATCTAAATTCCCTATCAGTATGTCTTTGGAGTGTGGGAGGAAACCGGAGAACCCGGAGGAAACCCACGCAAACACGGAGAGAACATACAGACTCCTTGCCGATGTTGTTCTTGGTGGGATTTGAACCCAGGACCCCAGCGCTGCAATGCTGCTGTGCTAACCACTGAGCCACCGTGCCGCCCAAGTCCGACCTCTCGTCCGTAGCGCCGCTCATCGTCCTGTAATCTCTCCGCTGGAGCGGCGCACATAGCCGGGGGTGTAGCTAGTGAGCGCAGCGGTTGCAGATCGCACCTGGGCCCTGGAGCTCGGGGGGATCACAATGAGACCCTTTGGCCCATGTGAGAAGACAAATACTATTAAAGAGTATAGTGGGGTCTGTTGCAGATGGTCACCGCGAGGGTGTGGGAGCAGGACACGTGGTCCTTCACCATCTGGGGGTACTGGGGTGAACCCCACCACACTGGATTCTGGCAGGATGCATACAGCCCCCCCCGATGTTCACTCTCCGTAGTCTCCGACATCATCCATAATAAATGGCGCAGTGTCCGTATAGCGGGCGGCGCTGGTGTTGTGCTGACTTCTTCCTAATGTCGGTAGCAGATGCCGGATAAATCGCGTCTGATCACAAGCGGCGGCCACTCGGCCTCCGGGATTAGTAACCATTCACACGTCCGGGGTGGAGGGTCCATACCCTGCGGATGAGCACCTGATCCTCGGGGGCTGGGATTGGAGGGGTCACTCTCCCCTTTAGGATGCTACGGCAGAGACGTTGGGACATGCGGAGTAATGGCGCTTTGTCTATCCGCGACAACTTCACAGCTGGAAAGTGGCTTTAAGTTTTCTATGACTTGACGCCGTGGAGCCTCGCACTGACCGGGGGGGGGTGACGGGGAGCAGCCGGGGGGGACGGGGGGCTGCCAGGGGTCTGTCACTTGCTGGGCATTAATATCACCTGTCCGAGTGCTGCGGTCTCTGAGGTCGCGATGCAGTGCGGTGGTGGCGGCTCGTCTGCTGCTGGTACTGAGCACCTGGCGACACCGAGCACGGACGTCGTTACCTCGCGCTCCCAGTGATGGGGTCGGGCGCATCGTTCTTACAGGTTTTCCCCTTTTTATTTTTGTCTATTCTCACTCCAGAACATAATTCTGTGATGTGGGGCGCTCTCTGCGCTGCGATATGGGGTGTGCTCTGGTATGGAGTGCGCTCTTTGCTGTGGTGCGGGGCGCGCTCTTTGCTGTGGTGCGGGGCGCGCTCTTTGCTGTGGTGCGGGGCGCGCTCTTTGCTGTGGTGCGGGGCGCGCTCTTTGCTGTGGTGCGGGGCGCGCTCTTTGCTGTGGTGCGGGGCGCGCTCTTTGCTGTGGTGCGGGGCGCGCTCTTTGCTGTGGTGCCGGGCGCGCTCTTTGCTGTGGTGCCGGGCGCGCTCTTTGCTGTGGTGCCGGGCGCGCTCTTTGCTGCGGTGCCGGGCGCGCTCTTTGCTGCGGTGCGGGGCGCGCTCTTTGCTGCGGTGCCGGGCGCGCTCTTTGCTGCGGTGCCGGGCGCGCTCTTTGCTGAGGTGCCGGGCGCGCTCTTTGCTGCGGTGCGGGGCGCGCTCTTTGCTGCGGTGCCGGGCGCGCTCTTTGCTGCGGTGCCGGGCGCGCTCTTTGCTGCGGTGCCGGGCGCGCTCTTTGCTGCGGTGCGGGGCGCGCTCTTTGCTGCGGTGCGGGGCGCGCTCTTTGCTGCGGTGCGGGGCGCGCTCTTTGCTGCGGTGCGGGGCGCGCTCTTTGCTGCGGTGCGGGGCGCGCTCTTTGCTGCGGTGCGGGGCGCGCTCTTTGCTGCGGTGCGGGGCGCGCTCTTTGCTGCGGTGCGGGGCGCGCTCTTTGCTGCGGTGCGGGGCGCGCTCTTTGCTGAGGTGCCGGGCGCGCTCTTTGCTGCGGTGCGGGGCGCGCTCTTTGCTGCGGTGCGGGGCGCGCTCTTTGCTGCGGTGCGGTGCGCGCTCTGCTGGATTGGAGGCGGTCCGCACTGGAGGTCAGGGCTCATCTGCTTTCCGTCCGTGTCGGCTTCTGCGGCTGCAGCCTCCTGGTGTCCTGCGTTTCAGCTCCGGGATGATAAATCCTTCGGATCCACAGATTACTCTGACATTTGATTTCTTAGCAGATAGAAGTCTGGGCCTGAAGTTTTTAGGGAGAAAGCGCAACGTGCGGAATGATAACGATCGTATTACCGCTACAATCCTGACAGCAGCGCGAATGTCTCAGGAAAGGAGCGAGCGCCAGATGGTAAATCTCACGGCCTTCACAGGACAAACACTGAGCGGATCATCACTGGGACCAAAGAAACGACGGCGAACAGACTGCAATCTCTAATTAACATCTGAAAGACTAACGAGCGGTGGGAGCTTCACCGAAACCCTGAGCTCGGAGTCACCGGAACAATCACATCCCCCCCCAACCTGACAAGTGGCGGGAGCATCAACGAAACCCTGAGCTCAGAGCCGCCTGGACCAGTCACATCCCCCCAACATGACGAGCGGCGGGAGCATCGCCGAAACCCTGAGCTCAGAGCCGCCTGGACCAGTCACATCCCCCCAACGTGAGGGGCGGCGGGAGCTTCACTGAAAGCCTGAGCTCGGAGTCACCGGACCAGTCACATCCCCCCAACCTGAGGATCATCGGGAGCTTCACCGAAACCCTGAGCTCGGAGTCACCGGAACAGTCACATCCCCCCAACCTGAGGACCGTCGGGAGCTTCACCGAAACCCTGAGCTCAGAGACACCGGAACAGTCACATCCCCCCAACATGACGAGTGGCGGGAGCTTCACCGAAACCCTGAGCTCAGTCACCGGGACAGTCACATCCCCCCAACATGACGAGTGGTGGGAGCTTCACCGAAACCCTGAGCTCGGAGTCACCGGAACAGTCACATCCCCCCAACCTGAGGACCGTCGGGAGCTTCACCGAAACCCTGAGCTCAGAGACACCGGAACAGTCACATCCCCCCAACATGACGAGTGGTGGGAGCTTCACCGAAACCCTGAGCTCAGTCACCGGAACAGTCACATCCCCCCAACATGACGAGTGGCGGGAGCTTCACCGAAACCCTGAGCTCAGTCACCGGGACAGTCACATCCCCCCAACATGACAAGTGGCGGGATCATCACCGAAACTCTGAGCTCGGAGTCACCGGAACAGTCACATCCCCCCAACATGACGAGTGGTGGGAGCTTCACTGAAACCCTGAGCTCGGAGTCACCGGACCAGTCACATCCCCCCAACCTGAGGATCATCGGGAGCTTCACCGAAACCCTGAGCTCGGAGTCACCGGAACAGTCACATCCCCCCAACCTGAGGACCGTCGGGAGCTTCACCGAAACCCTGAGCTCAGAGACACCCGAACAGTCACATCCCCCCAATGAGACCCGGCTAGAGACTCTGAGAGCCGCGTCCTGAGGAGCGGGGGTCACCTCAGCCAAGATACTGATGCTAGAACCTTCCCACTATCTGGTTGTCGTCCAGCAGCAGGACCCCCATAACCCAGAGAGCGAGGAGTCCCCTCACAGCCGGGTGGGTCGTTCTCCAATCTTTCCTTCTTTCCTATTACAGTCAGTGGGACCCGTCTCCTTCCTGGGACCCCTCATTTCCGGTTCACAGGGGTCTCAGTCACTGCATCGCCTCCATACTTTGCCGTCTTCTAGAATAACTGATAAATCTTCTTACAACCTGTGAATCCGATAACGCTGAGCGTATTGTGGCTTACGGCGCACCTGCCTGACATTGACCTTCCACCGTACCAGCTGCTCCAGCGCTGCCGCCCTCCGCAGTCCCGGTCCCGTCTGATACACTTTGTGTTTCGGTACCTCTGCTTGCTGTCAGTGATTGCTGCAGCTTATGACATGGAGGGCGGCTGCGCGCTTTGTCCTGATGAGGAATTGTCCGTGTACTGAGCCGGCTGGATGGTGGCACATTACTCCGCGGTAATGGCCGCTGCTTGTCAGCGGATGGTGATGGCTGCTCCGACCTTCCTTTGGCTGTGAAGGATATAAAAGACAATTCATTGGTTTTCTCAGAAAAAACCTCTGGGCCTATTGTGCGGAGCGCTGGGCAGGGGCGCGGGTGACAGACGGCGTCGTGTGGAAGAAGGATGCGTCTCCTGGGCACGCAGCGCAGACTCGTTCATCTTCTGGATGTCGCACATTACAGGTCGGATGGAACCTCGGGGAGAGGACAATGGACAAATCCAACATCGAGAGCCGCACTTATAACCCAGGAGCGCGCGCGCGTCCCGGGCCACACACCGCCATCGCTTCTCCTTAACTGCTGATTATCTGCAGCCGGGGAGGCTTAAAGGGATCTCCAGGAGAAGGCAGACAAAGCCTCACAATGAAGAGGCTTAAATCCTTCTGTCTTCAAGATCTCTGCTTGCTGTCAGTGAATTGGGACATATACCCTGCCCCCTCCTGAGCTGCACCTGCAGAGTAGACAATGCTCTGTGAGCTAAACGCCAGCGCCAATCGCTCCCCGTAGAGCTACAATGTATCAGTCTGCAGTCCAGGCTCACAGAGCAAAACCTACGACAGCCCCCAACTGCCTGCGGCCATTTCTGAGGGTCCGGAACTGGTGCCCGGCTGCCATCTCTACACTTGGACTGGCAGCAATGATTCTATTCACTGACAGCAGGCGGGTGCCTGGGGTAGTGAGACGTGTGGGGTAGTGGGGCGCCTGGGAGAATGAAAAGCCTGGGGTAGTGGGGGCTTCGGGCACCTGGGGGAGTGGGGGCTTCGGGTACCTGGGGGAGTGGGGGGCTTGGGGCGCCTGGGGGAGTGGGGGGCTTGGGGCGCCTGGGGGAGTGGGGGCTTGGGGCACCTGGGGAAGTGGGGCGCCAGGGGGAATGGGGGGCTTGGGGTGCCTGGGGGAGTGTGACTCCTGGAGGCTTGGGGCGTCTGGGGGCACGGGCTGCCTGGGGGAGTGGGGGGCTTGGGGTTCCTGGGGGAGTGTGACTCCAGGAGGCTTGGGGTGCCTGGGGGAGTGGGGGGCTTGGGGCGTCTGGGGGAGTGGGGGGCTTGGGGCACCTGGGGGAGTGGGGCGCCAGGGGGAATGGGGGGCTTGGGATGCCTGGGGGAGTGTGACTCCTGGAGGCTTGGGGCGTCTGGGGGCACGGGCTGCCTGGGGGAGTGGGGGGCTTGGGGTTCCTGGGGGAGTGTGACTCCAGGAGGCTTGGGGTGCCTGGGGGAGTGGGGGGCTTGGGGCGTCTGGGGGAGTGGGGGGCTTGGGGCACCTGGGGGAGTGGGGAGCCTGGGGGAGTGGGGGGCTTGGGGCGCCTGGGGGAGTGGGGGGCTTGGGGCGCCTGGGGGAGTGGGGGGCTTGGGGCGCCTGGGGGAGTGTGACTCCTGGAGGCTTGGGGCGCCTGGGGGAGTGGGGGGCTTGGGGCGCCTTGGGGAGTGTGACTCCTGGAGGCTTGGGGCGCCTGGGGGAGTGGGAGGCTTGGGGTGCCTGGGGGAGTGGGGGGCTTGGGGCGCCTGGGGGAGTGTGACTCCTGGAGGCTTGGGGCGCCTGGGGGAGTGGGGGGCTTGGGGCGCCTGGGGGGCTTGGGGCGTCTGGGGGCACGGGCTGCCTGGCGGAGCGAGGCATTTTGGATTATCTTTTTGGCCTTTTCCTGATTACACCTCGTCAGTTTTTGGAGACGTCTTCAGACATTTGCTTTCTTCACTTATGAAGATGTTTCTAAGGAAAAGCACCGAAACCTCAGAAAAGCTGTCAGGTGTGAAGAGCGCAGGATTCTGCTCGGATCGCGTTTGATGGGACGGCGCCGCATCCATCCTCGCGGTACGTGATCCTCATCCTGTGCAGGAGAATCACTCTCATTATCTGCTCCACTGCTGGAGGCCGGGGACGACGTCTGCAGAAGACTTTATTACATTCTTCCTCCGGAGCAGAAATCTAAGGCTATGTGCACACGTTACGGATTTCAGTGCGGATTGTTCCGCTAAATTTTTGAAAAATCTGCAGGTAAAACGCACTGTGTTTTACCTGCGGGTTTCCAGCGTTTTTTGTGCGGATTCCACCTGCGGATTCCTATTATGGAGCAGGTGTAAACCGCTGCGGGATCCGTACAAAGAATTGACATGCTGCGGAATAAACAACGCTAAGTTTCCGCGCATTTTTTTCCGCAGCATGTGCACTGTGGATTTGGTTTTCCATAGGTTTACATGGTTCTGTACAACACATGGAAAACTGCTGCGAATCCGCAGCCAAATCCGCAATGTGTGCACAGAGCCTTAACATAAGAAGCATCCTATTTACTGTGGGGGAACCGAGTTCATGCGCAGCGTTCACCACTAGGGGGAGCACAGCTGCCTCCTACTGATGGATTTCTGCTTCACCAGCTCCCCCTAGTGGTGACAGCCGGCAGACAGCACTAGGGTGCATTGATGTCCGTGTGAAGGGAGCAGAGGGTTCGGCGCAGTGTGTCAGGAATGATCAGGGCGACCTCCTGCAGTTGTCACAGTGAGAGGCAATCTGATTCCTGCCGATTGACCAGGCTACAATCTAATTTCTACATTACAATCCGCAGGGAAAAATCCGCATAAAGCCGATGTAAGCGCCCCATGGAGGGGTGTGAAGATATTTGGTGCGGTCAGATGCACCCGTGGTGATATGGAGCTTACATATATACTGCCACAGGTGGAGAGGGGGTCCCGGGGCAGGAAATTGTAACGTGGCTGACCTATTAGACCCTGTGCCCCACATCCGGCCCCCTGAGGGTGTGCGGGGCTTAATCCGCTTATTACTGCTGTGATTTATATTGCGGGCATAAATTAGACCCTACAAATTACCCCGTTCCCTCTCCGGGCTCCACACAAAGCCTCACTGTGCCCCCCGCATCCTCAGCTCGCAGCCCCTGCCCTCGTCCCCCCACAATCAGCTGCCATTATCCCCGCCGCAGCGGTCCGGGCAGCGAGGGGAATTATACAGAGCGAGTAAATGCAGGCCGCTGGCCCCATTCTGCTGTGTGAACACGGACAACACGACATTACTGGCTTGTGAGACCTGTGCGCTCTTAACCCCTTCATGATGACCCACCGGGCTGCGAAACGCGTCTGTGACCATACCCTGCAGATCCGCCAGCATCCAGGGGGTTAAGTGATCGTCAGACGTTGGGAATTTGAATTCTTTGTCCTGATCCCGCAGACGATCTGCAGCAGCTTCAGCTTCAGGGGCCGCGCCGCAGAGCCGGGTGAGCGCGACGTGCACAAGGGAAGGTGGATGTCATCTCCGCTGCTGTCACCGTCATCTCTGGACACACCAGAGGAAAATATTACTACCAGCCCGAAAACTGAGAACAAAGGAACCTGCACCCTCTATATGTGCTGTACCGTCCAAAAGTCTTAGGCAGGTGTGGGAGAAATACTGCAGAGTCAGAAGAAGAAAAGGCTTCCAGGATGACAAGGGTTAATACGTTATTTTATCAATGAATGACACCGTGATTTAGAAAAGACAAATGTAAATCCCCTCAGTATCTGGTGACCGCCCGTCTCCTCCATCATCAGTATCTGGTGACCGCCCGTCTCCTCCATCATCAGTATCTGGTGACCGCCCATCACCTCCATCATCAGTATCTGGTGACCGCCCGTCTCCTCCATCATCAGTATCTGGTGACCGCCCATCACCTCCATCATCAGTATCTGGTGACCGCCCGTCTCCTCCATCATCAGTATCTGGTGACCACCCGTCTCCTCCATCATCAGTATCTGGTGATCGCCCGTCTCCTCCATCAGTATCTGGTGACCGCCCATCTCCTCCATCATTAGTATCTGGTGACCGCCCATCTCCTCCATCATCAGTATCTGGTGACCGCCCGTCTCCTCCATCATCAGTATCTGGTGACCGCCCGTCTCCTCCATCATCAGTATCTGGTGACCGCCCGTCTGCTCCATCATCAGTATCTGGTGACTGCCCGTCTCCTCCATCATCAGTATCTGGTGACCGCCCGTCTCCTCAATCATCAGTATCTGGTGACCGCCCATCTCCTCCATCATCAGTATGTGGTGACCGCCCGTCACCTCCATCATCAGTATCTGGTGACCGCCCGTCGCCTCCATCATCAGTATCCGGTGACCGCCCGTCTCCTCCATCATCAGTATCTGGTGACTGCCCGTCTCCTCCATCATCAGTATCTGGTGACCGCCCGTCTCCTCCATCATCAGTATCTGGTGACCGCCCGTCTCCTCAATCATCAGTATCTGGTGACCGCCCATCTCCTCCATCATCAGTATGTGGTGACCGCCCGTCACCTCCATCATCAGTATCTGGTGACCGCCCGTCGCCTCCATCATCAGTATCCGGTGACCGCCCGTCTCCTCCATCATCAGTATCTGGTGACTGCCCGTCTCCTCCATCATCAGTATCTGGTGACCGCCCGTCTCCTCCATCATCAGTATCTGGTGACTGCCCGTCTCCTCCATCATCAGTATCTGGTGACTGCCCGTCTCCTCCATCAGTATCTGGTGACCGCCCGTCTCCTCCATCATCAGTATCTGGTGACCGCCCGTCTGCTCCATCATCAGTATCTGGTGACTGCCCGTCTCCTCCATCATCAGTATGAGGTGACCGCCCGTCACCTCCATCATCAGTATCTGGTGACCGCCCGTCGCCTCCATCATCAGTATCCGGTGACCGCCCGTCTCCTCCATCATCAGTATCTGGTGACCGCCCGTCTCCTCCATCATCAGTATCTGGTGACCGCCCGTCTCCTCCATCATCAGTATCCGGTGACCGCCCGTCGCCTCCATCATCAGTATCTGGTGACCGCCCATCTCCTCCATCATCAGTATCTGGTGACCGCCCGTCTCCTCCATCATCAGTATCCGGTGACCGCCCGTCTCCTCCATCATCCGTATCCGGTGACCGCCCGTCGCCTCCGTTATCCGCTATATCGGTGATGAAGCATAGTGGGCGGCTGGCATCGGTCACATACTCGCTCATGCACCGTGGAGCTTCCGGTGTTTTGGAGGTTTCCTCGCTGTGGCCTTTCTTGTTACTGTCCTAAATGGGCTGATAACAGAGAGCAGTTGCACCCTGTGAACAGTCAGTGTGGACCAGTTGCCGGTGTATTATCTGCACTCCCCGAACACTATTCGGTCCCTCCACACCTCCGTTTTTTAAGGGCTGAAAATACAGACGCGCTCCCATTACACTCAATGGTGGTGCGCACGTGTCAGGACTGTGTCCATGTGAAAAGCTGCAGACGTGTCCGTTTATCAGCAGCACGGACAGAATGTGCTGCACACTGATGACTCACGGATTATGTCTGTGTCATCAGTGTGACACGTACCGGCACCTGGGAACAGCAGAACAGTTCACGCTCCCCGAGATCAGCGCAACCAGGCGACAATGATGGGAGTTGTATCCAGCACCCGCTATGTCCCTCTTGTGTAAAATTAAACAATAAATAAAATGGTAACCAGCCGAGGGAAAGCAGACGGCCGCGGGCAGATGTTAATTTGGGAAAGGGGACAATATCCCATAAGGTCCCCAGGCTGTTACGAACAGCTGTATACTTAGCCTTTACTGGTAAATTTATGAGGGCCCCAATAAAAGGTAAAAAATAGCTTGGGGTCCCCCTATAAATTCAAGCCAGAAAAGGCTAAACAGACAGCTGTGGGCTGATATTAGTGACCTGGGAAGGGGTCAGAGATATTGCCCCCCCATCCCCATCGCTCTTCCCACTTGCCCTGTGGCGGTGGTAAGTGGGTTATAGGGTCGGGGTTGATGTCAGCTTTGTATTGTTAGCTGACATCGAGCCCAGGGGTTAGTAATGGAGAGGAGACTATAACACCCCACCATTACACTCTATTAAACATTTATTAAAAAACAAACTATTTTATACTCCGCTTTACGCCTAAAACCTATTGAAGTCCATGTCCCCGGTTAAACAAAATTAATAATCAACCTTTTTCCTCACCTGTGTGATGTGAAGATGATCCATACTGTCCCACGCCGTAATCCATCTCTGCTCCATCTGGTTTTCAAACTGGACGGCGCCGTGATGTGACCGCTCAGGATGAAGACTAGGAGACACTGAGCTGCTGCGAGCGGTGACGCCAGAGGTCACCGCCGGTCACTGAAGCTGCGTTCACACCCTCAGTTCACCGTGAGCCGAGATGATGAACTGCGGTGACCTCACTAAGCCCACGCCATTGTTTAGAATGAATTCTTTATTTTACGCACGATGGACATAGCGGGTGCTGATTACAACTCCCATCATTGTCGCCTGGTCGCGCGGATCACAGGGAGAACAGGAGGCTGAGATGAGAGCGAACTGTCGCGTACCGGCAGCACACGGATGTGACATACAGGGAGCACACAGATGTCGCGTACGGGCGGCACACGGATGTCGCGTACGGGGGGCACACGGATCTTCCCAGTACGGATTTTCCTGTACAGGAATCACCAGGGTGTGTGACGGAGCCGTAGACGGTGACCCCGGCCGCTCGCCCCGTTCTGCTGTTTCTCGTTCCTTCTACAGATGGGTGTTGTGATATTTGCAGACCCGCTGCCATATGTGATCGGTAATCCCGGATTAGCCGCCCCTCCCCCGCCACTGACCGATGTTTTCACATCTCCTTTATTTCCTGGTGTTTGTTTCCCTGTTGACTTTTAACCCCTCGCATCCTCATTTTCCTGATCTCTGGATTCTGCGGTCGGTGAGGAGCCGCGGCGTCATTTTTACTAAGTTTGCAAAAAAATGGAAAATCAAATCTAATAAGAACTTACGGCCTCACAAAAGCGAGAATAAACCTGGCGGTAAAATGTCGTATGAGTTATGATGGCGGCTGCTGAAGTCTCCAAAATCAGCCTGCGAATGACTGCGGGAAGGAAAGAAGTGCCGAAGCAGTCGTGTCCTGTGACTGCGACAGATCTGCAGATGAGCCCGTAGCACCACTCTTCCATAGTGCTTCCATAGCACCACCCCTGCCAGGTTCAAGAGAGGCCTGGATGTCTTCCTGGAGCAGAACAATATTGTATCATACAATTATTAGGTTCTGTAGAAGGACGTAGATCTGGGGATTTATTATGATGGAATATAGGCTGAACTGGATGGACAAATGTCTTTTTTCGGCCTTACTAACTATGTTACTATGTTACATAGTGTCTGAGCCCCCCACCCAACGGTGTAAGCACCTCCACTGCACAGGTGTGTGAGCTCCTCCCTCATATCCATGGGCATGTGAGCTCCTCCCCTGTGAGGCCACGTGAGCTCCTCCCCCGCGAGGCCACGTGAGCTCCTCCCCCGCGAGGCCACGTGAGCTCCTCCCCCGCAAGGCCATGTGAGCTCCTCCCCTGCGAGGTCATGTGAGCTCCTCCCCCACACAAGGGTGTAAGCGCCTCTCCTGCACAGGTGTGTGAGCTCCTCCCTCTTATCTATGGAGATGTGAGCTCCTCCTCATATCCATGGGCATGTGACCTCCCCCCGCGTGGCCATGTGAGCTCCTCCCCCACCCAACGGTGTAAGCACCTCCCTTTGCACAGGTGTGTGAACTCCTCCATCATATCTATGGACATGTGAGCTCTTCCCCCGCGAGGTCATGTGAACTCCTCCCACACCCAAGGGTGTAAGCGCCTCCCCTGCACAGGTGTGTGAGCTCCTCTCTCATATCCATGGGCATGTGAGCTCTTCTCCCCCGCGAGGCCATGTGAGCTCCTCCCCCACCCAAGGGTGTAAGCACCTCCCCTGCACAGGTGTGAGCTCCTCCCTCATATCCATGGGCATGTGACCTCCCCCACGTGGCCATGTGAGCTCCTCTCCCCGGCGAGGCCATGTGAGGTCCTCCCCCACCCAAGGGTGTAAGCACCTCCCCTGCACAGGTGTGTGAGCTCCTCCCTCATATCCATGGGCATGTGACCTCCCCTACGTCGCCATGTGAGCTCCTCCCCCACCCAAAGTTTGTAAGCACCTCCCCCTGCACAGGTTTGTGAGCTCCTCCCTCATATCCATGGGCATGTGAGCTCCTCCCCCACGAGGCCATGTGAGCTCCTCTCCCCGGCGAGGCCATGTGAGCTCCTCCCCCACCCAAGGGTGTAAGCGCCTCCCCTGCACAGGTGTGAGCTCCTCCCTTATATCCATGGGCATGTGACCTCCCCCGCGTGGCCATGTGAGCTCCTCCCCCACCAAAGGGTGTAAGCACCTCCCCCTGCACAGGAGTGTGAGCTCCTCCATCATATCTATGGACATGTGAGCTCCTCCCCCACGAGGCCATGTGAGCTCCTCCCCTGCGTGGCCATGTAAGCTCCTCCCCCATATAAGTGTATGATTCTTGTGCACAGTGATTTTCCTTTTGTTATTGTACTAACTCCTCCTCTGAATAGTGTATGCCCCTCCCCTGCTTAGTGACTCCTCCCTGACTGGAAGAGGTTTAGATGTCGGCAGTCGTAAATGATGCATCATGGGAAAATCATTCGTAGTTTATCTGCAGTTTTCAGGCGGGGGAGGGGGTGTCATCTTAACCTGAAGCCTCTTAAAGGGATATTTCATTTACATTTTATTTAATTTCCTTTTGGGTTTGGTGTTTTCAGGATCTCTGCTTGTTGAGTAGAAACCTTCATTTCCGGTAATTCTCCTCCTAATTGGAACTTTCCCTGCTGCTTCGTTATCAGTTTATGACATCATCACGAAGCCACTCCCCCATGGTGACCCGGGTCTGCAGAGGTCGGTGGTCCGGTCTCCCGTCACACCCATGAGTAGCTGCGGATGGATGAGATGCTGCGTCCTCGTCTCGCCTGTAATGAATTACACCGTTATCTTCCTTTTACCCTCGGGCTGTTTTTGGTGTTAATGTGCCGGTAACTTTATTGCATTGCCGATAAACAAATTGCTGCGAATAAAATTAACATATTCTCAATTAACTGTCAATCAGGTATGTTAACTCCGCGATGCCTGCCCTGCAAATAATGAACCGCTCCTGACTGATCATTGTGTCCTGCGCCTTTAAATATCAGCAGGTGCCCTGATCCCTCTCCCCGACCCTCACCCTGGTCATTTTCCCCAACTCCTTGCCCCTCCCCCTGACCCCTCGCCCTGATAACTCGCCCCAAATCCTCGCCTTGATCCCTCGCCATGATCTCTGGCCCTGATCTTTCACCCCGACTCCTTGCCCTGACCACTTAGCCCTGACCCCTCGCCCTGATCCCTCGACTCCTCACCCCGATCCCTTGCTCTGACCACACGCCACAACTCCTTGCCCTCACCCCTCGCTCTGACCCCTCTCCTTGACTCCTCGCCCTGACCCCTCGCCCTGACTCCTCGCCCTGACCCCTCTCCTCGACTCCTCTCCCAGATCCCTCGCCCCGACTCCTCGCCCTGACCCCTCGCTCCGATCCCTTGCCCCAACCCCTCGCCCTGACTCCTCTCCTCGATTCCTCTCCGAGATCCCTCACCCCGACTCCTCACCCTGACCCCTCGCCCTGACCCCTCGCTCCGATCCCTCGCTCCGATCCCTTGCCCCGACCCCTCGCTCTGACTCCTCGCCCCGACCCCTTGTCCTGACCCCTCACTCTGATCCCTCTACGTGACTCCTCACCCTGACCCCTCTCCTTAACTCCTCGCCCTGATCCCTCACTCTGACCCCTCACCCCGACCCCTCGCCCTGACCCCTCGCCCTGACCCCTCGCCCCGACCCCTCTCCTCAGCTTCTTGCCCCGACCCTCACCCTGACCCCTCACCCCGACACTTCGCCCTGACCCCTCACCCCGACACTTCGCTTTGACCCCTCACCCTGATCCCTCGTTTTGACCCCTCTCGACTCCTCGCCCCGACCCCTCGCCCTGACCCTTCTCGACTCCTCGCCCTGACCCCCTCGCCCTGACCCTTCTCGACTCCTCGCCCCGACCCCTCGCCCTGACCCTTCTCGACTCCTCGCCCTGAACCCTCACCCTGGTATGTTCCATCCTGGGTGATTTTGATGACCTGCAGATGTTAATAATTTATTCCTGTGCAGCGGTCGGCCGCAGCGCACCGTCACTCGCCATTTGCGTTCTGCGCCATAGCGGATTGCTGTGAATGATTTCTGCGGCGGCCCGCGACCGCGCTCCGATATCTGGCTGCTTTTATTTATGTACAACCTGCTTTCTCTGCGTCCTCAGCGATGAATTATTTAAGAAGCGCTCGTTTCCTGGGTCACGGGGCGCCGCCGAGCGAGAAAATATCATAAATCTCAGCAAACGGGGCCAGCGGCTTAAAGGGCAAAACCCCGAACATCCGAAAATCTCAGTCCTGAGTCGTCCTCTGCATTTAATGTTATCCTGCAAAAGCTGAGTGACCACCATCATGGCCGCACAGGGTCACACAGGCTGCAGCGTGGCATATGTACAGGAAGGGTTGTCATAGGGACGCAGGCAGAGCACTGAAATCAATGTGAAGCTGCGTTCTCGTGTGTTACACGTGGCAGCTCCTCCCTGAATTCTTCATTTAATTCCTCCATATCCGCTGGTTTGGCCCCGTGGCCGGGGTGGGGCGTGAATATTTCTGGAAAGAGTGCGTTTATTTGTTTTTATTGCCGTCATCTTGACTTTTTTCAGTCATGTCCCGAACAATCTACAGGGGGCAATGGGAGAGGGGCACAAACCTAATCATTAATGTGATATCATCGATTAATTGGGGTGTGAGAGTCTTATAGAGCGAGAACAGGACCACCGACACCGCGCCTGCAGAGCACGATGGCTGCGAACTCACTGACAACTGTTCACCAGATGAGGCCGCCGGGGCCCAAACGCGTCATCTGGAGGCAGCAGAGCTGGAAACGCTTCACTACATCAAGTCTGCCGACACAAAGACGTTCCCTGACCAGATAATAAGCTGGAATCAAGAGAAAGTAATAAAGTCCCTCTAAAAGGGGATGTCCACAGTCACACACCAGAGCCACTGCGTGTACACATTACATCACTGATCCTGTACTGATCCCGAATAACCTCCTGTACTATACTCCAGAGCTGCACTCACTATTCTGCTGGGGCAGTCACTGTGTACATACATTACTGATCCTGAGTTACAGCCAGTATTATACTCCAGAGCTGTACTCACTATTCTGCTGGTGCAGTCACTGTGTACATACATTACATTACTGATCCTGAGTTACCTCCTGTATTGTACCCCAGAGCTGCACTCACTATTCTGCTGGTGCAGTCACTGTGTATATACATTACATTACTGATCCTGAGTTACATCCTGTATTATACTCCAGAGCTGCACTCACTATTCTGCTGGTGCAGTCACTGTGTACATACATTACATTACTGATCCTGAGTTACATCCTGTATTATACTCCAGAGATGTACTCACTATTCTGCTGGTGCAGTCACTGTGTACATACATTACTGATCCTGAGTTACCTCCTGTATTATACTCCAGAGCTGCACTCACTATTCTGCTGGTGCAGTCACTGTGTACATACATTACATTACTGATCCTGAGTTACATCCTGTATTATACTCCAGAGCTGCACTCACTATTCTGCTGGTGCAGTCACTGTGTACATACATTACATTACTGATCCTGAGTTACATCCTGTATTATACTCCAGAGATGCACTCACTATTCTGCTGGTGCAGTCACTGTGTACATACATTACTGATCCTGAGTTACATCCTGTATTATACTCCAGAGCTGCACTCACTATTCTGCTGGTGCAGTCACTGTGTACATACATTACATTACTGATCCCGAGTTACACCCTGTATTATGCTCCAGAGCTGCACTCACTATTCTGCTGGTGCAGTCACTGTGTACATACATTACATTACTGATCCTGAGTTACCTCCTGTATTATACTCCAGAGCTGCACTCACTATTCTGCTGGTACAGTCACTGTGTACACACATTACATTACTGATCCTGAGTTACATCCTGTATTATACCCCAGAGCTGCACTCACTATTCTGCTGGTGCAGTCACTGTGTACATACATTACATTACTGATCCTGAGTTACATCCTGTATTATACTCCAGAGCTGCACTCACTATTCTGCTGGTGCAGTCACTGTGTGCATACATTACATTACTGATCCTGAGTTACAGTGGGGCAAAAAAGTATTTAGTCAGTCAGCAATAGTGCAAGTTCCACCACTTAAAAAGATGAGAGGCGTCTGTAATTTACATCATAGGTAGACCTCAACTATGGGAGACAAACTGAGAAAAAAAAATCCAGAAAATCACATTGTCTGTTTTTTTAACATTTTATTTGCATATTATGGTGGAAAATAAGTATTTGGTCAGAAACAAACAATCAAGATTTCTGGCTCTCACAGACCTGTAACTTCTTCTTTAAGAGTCTCCTCTTTCCTCCACTCATTACCTGCAGTAATGGCACCTGTTTAAACTTGTTATCAGTATAAAAAGACACCTGTGCACACCCTCAAACAGTCTGACTCCAAACTCCACTATGGTGAAGACCAAAGAGCTGTCAAAGGACACCAGAAACTAAATTGTAGCCCTGCACCAGGCTGGGAAGACTGAATCTGCAATAGCCAACCAGCTTGGAGTGAAGAAATCAACAGTGGGAGCAATAATTAGAAAATGGAAGACATACAAGACCACTGATAATCTCCCTCGATCTGGGGCTCCATGCAAAATCCCACCCCGTGGGGTCAGAATGATCACAAGAACGGTGAGCAAAAATCCCAGAACCACACGGGGGGACCTAGTGAATGAACTGCAGAGAGCTGGGACCAATGTAACAAGGCCTACCATAAGTAACACACTACGCCACCATGGACTCAGATCCTGCAGGGCCAGACGTGTCCCACTGCTTAAGCCAGTACATGTCCGGGCCCGTCTGAAGTTTGCTAGAGAGCATTTGGATGATCCAGCGGAGTTTTGGGAGAATGTCCTATGGTCTGATGAAAAAAAACTGGAACTGTTTGGTAGAAACACAACTTGTCGTGTTTGGAGGAAAAAGAATACTGAGTTGCATCCATCAAACACCATACCTACTGTAAAGCATGGTGGTGGAAACATCATGCTTTGGGGCTGTTTCTCTGCAAAGGGGCCAGGACGACTGATCCGGGTACATGAAAGAATGAATGGGGCCATGTATCGTGAGATTTTGAGTGCAAACCTCCTTCCATCAGCAAGGGCATTGAAAATGAAACGTGGCTGGGTCTTTCAACATGACAATGATCCAAAGCACACCGCCAGGGCAACGAAGGAGTGGCTTCGTAAGAAGCATTTCAAGGTCCTGGAGTGGCCTAGCCAGTCTCCAGATCTCAACCCTATAGAAAACCTTTGGAGGGAGTTGAAAGTCCGTGTTGCCAAGCGAAAAGCCAAAAACATCACTGCTCTAGAGGAGATCTGCATGGAGGAATGGGCCAAGATACCAACAACAGTGTGTGGCAACCTTGTGAAGACTTACAGAAAACGTTTGACCTCTGTCATTGCCAACAAAGGATATATTACAAAGTATTGAGATGAAATTTTGTTTCTGACCAAATACTTATTTTCCACCATAATATGCAAATAAATTGTTAAAAAACAGACAATGTGATTTTCTGGATTTTTTGTTCTCAGTTTGTCTCCCATAGTTGAGGTCTACCTATGATGTAAATTACAGACGCCTCTCATCTTTTTAAGTGGTGGAACTTGCACTATTGCTGACTGACTAAATACTTTTTTGCCCCACTGTACCTCCTGTATTATACTCCAGAGCTGCACTCACTATTCTGCTGGTGCAGTCACTGTGTACATACATTACATTACTGATCCTGAGTTACATCCTGTATTATACCCCAGAGCTGCACTCACTATTCTGCTGGTGCAGTCACGGTGTACATACATTACATTACTGATCCTGAGTTATATCATGTATTATACCCCAGAGCTGCACTCACTATTCTGCTGGTGCAGTCACTGTGTACATACATTACATTACTGATCCTGAGTTACATCCTGTATTATACCCCAGAGCTGCACTCACTATTCTGCTGGTGCAGTCACTGTGTACATACAGTACATTACTGATCCTGAGTTACATCCTGTATTATACTCCAGAGCTGCACTCACTATTCTGCTGGTGCAGTCACTGTGTACATACATTACATTACTGATCCTGAGTTACATCCTGTATTATACCCCAGAGCTGCACTCACTATTCTGCTGGTGCAGTCACTGTGTACATACATTACATTACTGATCCTGAGTTATACCCTGTATTATACCCCAGAGCTGCACTCACTATTCTGCTGGTGCAGTCACTGTGTACATACATTACATTACTGATCCTGAGTTACATCCTGTATTATACCCCAGAGCTGCACTCACTATTCTGCTGGTGCAGTCACTGTGTACATACATTACATTACTGATCCTGAGTTACATCCTGTATTATACTCCAGAGCTGCACTCACTATTCTGCTGGTGCAGTCACTGTGTACATACATTACATTACTGATCCTGAGTTACATCCTGTATTATACCCCAGAGCTGCACTCACTATTCTGCTGGTGCAGTCACTGTGTACATACATTACATTACTGATCCTGAGTTACATCCTGTATTATACCCCAGAGCTGCACTCACTATTCTGCTGGTGCAGTCACTGTGTACATACATTACATTACTGATCCTGAGTTACATCCTGTATTATACCCCAGAGCTGCACTCACTATTCTGCTGGTGCAGTCACTGTGTACATACATTACATTACTGATCCTGAGTTACCTCCTGTATTATACCCAAGAGCTGCACTCACTATTCTGGTGATGGAGAAATCTTCCGCGTTCTGTTCTTCACTTTCTCCTCCTGTGCACTCTCTGTTGCACCTGCAGGTATTCTCAGTGATCGTCTTCTTCCTCCCCTGAGCCGTCACTTCACAGAGGACTCTGCTCTTTGTTCTTAATGTGAGTAGACTGGGGAACGAGGGGTTAACCCGTAAGGCGCAGTATCTGGAACTATTGGAAAAACTCTCGCCTTTTATCGGAAGCGTCCAGATTGCTGCACTTAAGGTGTAATCGCTGCTCAATAAAACAGTTGCAAGATCTTTGCTTGCAGTCAGTGATTGGGAACTTTCCGATTTACATTCTGACCATTATGTTTACAGGGCTCCTACTTTTCACAGCTGAGGACTTGTTACAATTGTATCCAGTCCAGACATCCCTCCAGGGTAAGTTCTCCATCTGCTCAGCTCTCTCCTGACTCTTTGTAACATTGTATCACAGCGGAGTCCGGCCCTTGGGATCACAGGACTGGATGCAATTGTAACAACCCATCAGATGTGAGCATTATCAGTTTTGTTGGGATTTTCGTTCTCTGATGGGAAGCGGAGATCTTGGAAAGGCGCAGAGTTCTGAGCAGAGCGTTATGGAAGATTCCTCCTCATTTACATAACGCAGTGTGTCGCTTTGTATATGAATTTGGTGATACGATCGCGGCTCCGACGGCGTTCCGCTTATTTTCTGGTTGCAGTTTTTCACTTTTATGTCCCAGTAACGCGCAGTCGATAAATGTCGATTTCTGCCTCTTTGTCCGTCTGTCTTTATTGATCCATTCCTTCAATAAATGCGAAGATTAAAGAGACGGTAGAAGAAATAAATGAACGGTTGTCGCGGTGTGAAGAGGTGCGGGATGATCCGAGCCGTCAATGTCGCGCTGGCAGGAGCGCGGCGCACTGTGCGGTCTCATAGCGGATCTATACTGCAGATAATTACCCTGAGTGACGGCTCCCAGCCAGAATCACTGAGGCTGTCAGTCACCTGCGGCCGGGGCCTCCGCTCAGCTGCACCTGTGTATGATCCAGCGCCTGCACCCGTGTGTGATCCAGCGCCTGCACCGGTGTATGATCCAGCGCCTGCACCCATGTGTGATCCAGCGCCTGCACCCGTGTGTGATCCAGCGCCTGCACCCATGTATGATCCAGCGCCTGCACCCGTGTGTGATCCAGTGCCTGCACCCGTGTATGATCCAGCGCCTGCACCCGTGTATGATCCAGCGCCTGCACCCGTGTATGATCCAGCGCCTGCACCCGTGTATGATCCAGCGCCTGCACCTGTGTATTATCCAGCGCCTGCACCGGTGTATGATCCAGCGCCTGCACCCGTGTGTGATCCTGCGCCTGCACCTGTGTATGATCCAGCGCCTGCACCTGTGTATGATCCAGCGCCTGCACCTGTGTATGATCCAGCGCCTGCACCTGTGTATGATCCAGCGCCTGCACCTGTGTATGATCCAGCGCCTGCACCTGTGTGTGATCCAGCGCCTGCACCCGTGTGTGATCCAGCGCCTACACCCGTGTGTGATCCAGCACCCGAACACCTGTGTATGATCCAGCACCTGTAGACCTGTATGATCCAGCACCCGAACACCTGTGTGATCCAGCACCTGCACACGTGTATGATCCAGCACCCGCACACCTGTGTCATCCAGCACCCGAACACCTGTGTGATCCAGCACCTGTACACTTGTATGATCCAGCACCCGAACACCTGTGTGATCCAGCACCTGCACACGTGTATGATCCAGCACCCGCACACCTGTGTATGATCCAGCACCCGCACACCTGTGATCCACCACCTGCACCTGTGTATGATCCAGCACCCGCACACCTGTGTGATCCAGCACCCGAACGCCTGTGTGATCCATCACCCGAACGCCTGTGTGATCCAGCACCCGAACGCTTGTGTGATCCAGCACCCGCACGCCTGTGTGATCCAGCACCCGAACGCCTGTGTGATCCAGCACCCGAACGCCTGTGTGATCCAGCACCCGAACGCCTGTGTGATCCAGCACCCGAACGCCTGTGTGATCCAGCACCCGAACGCCTGTGTGATCCAGCACCCGAACGCCTGTGTGATCCAGCACCCGAACGCCTGTGTGATCCAGCACCCGAACGCCTGTGTGATCCAGCACCCGAACGCCTGTGTGATCCAGCACCCGAACGCCTGTGTGATCCAGCACCCGAACGCCTGTGTGATCCAGCACCCGAACGCCTGTGTGATCCAGCACCCGCACGCCTGTGTGATCCAGCACCCGAACGCCTGTGTGATCCAGCACCAGAACGCCTGTGTGATCCAGCACCCGAACGCCTGTGTGATCCAGCACCCGAACGCCTGTGTGATCCAGCACCCGAACGCCTGTGTGATCCAGCACCCGAACGCCTGTGTGATCCAGCACCCGAACGCCTGTGTGATCCAGCACCCGCACGCCTGTGTGATCCAGCACCCGAACGCCTGTGTGATCCAGCACCCGAACGCCTGTGTGATCCAGCACCCGAACGCCTGTGTGATCCAGCACCCGAACGCCTGTGTGATCCAGCACCCGAACGCCTGTGTGATCCAGCACCCGCACGCCTGTGTGATCCAGCACCCGCACGCCTGTGTGATGCAGCACCCGAACGCCTGTGTGATCCAGCACCCGCACGCCTGTGTGATCCAGCACCCGCACGCCTGTGTGATCCAGCACCCGCACGCCTGTGTGATCCAGCACCCGCACGCCTGTGTGATCCAGCACCCGCACGCCTGTGTGATGCAGCACCCGAACGCCTGTGTGATCCAGCACCCGCACGCCTGTGTGATCCAGCATCCGCACGCCTGTGTGATCCAGCACCCGCACGCCTGTGTGATCCAGCACCCGAACGCCTGTGTGATCCAGCACCCGAACGCCTGTGTGATCCAGCACCCGAACGCCTGTGTGATCCAGCACCCGAACGCCTGTGTGATCCAGCACCCGAACGCCTGTGTGATCCAGCACCCGAACGCCTGTGTGATCCAGCACCCGAACGCCTGTGTGATCCAGCACCCGAACGCCTGTGTGATCCAGCACCCGCACGCCTGTGTGATCCAGCACCCGAACGCCTGTGTGATCCAGCACCCGAACGCCTGTGTGATCCAGCACCAGAACGCCTGTGTGATCCAGCACCCGAACGCCTGTGTGATCCAGCACCCGAACGCCTGTGTGATCCAGCACCCGCACGCCTGTGTGATCCAGCACCCGCACGCCTGTGTGATGCAGCACCCGAACGCCTGTGTGATCCAGCACCCGCACGCCTGTGTGATCCAGCACCCGCACGCCTGTGTGATCCAGCACCCGCACGCCTGTGTGATCCAGCACCCGCACGCCTGTGTGATGCAGCACCCGAACGCCTGTGTGATCCAGCACCCGCACGCCTGTGTGATCCAGCACCCGCACGCCTGTGTGATCCAGCACCCGCACGCCTGTGTGATGCAGCACCCGAACGCCTGTGTGATCCAGCACCCGAACGCCTGTGTGATCCAGCACCTGTACACCTGTATGATCCAGCACCTGCACAGGCAGCCGCACAGGATCAGGCTCTTTGCTTCGTTTGTTCAGTCGGTCGTTAGCGTTTGCTTTTTGCAGGCGAGCGCATTACATTAAGTGCACCTGTCACCCGAGAAATGGCGGCCAATCAATCCACAGGAGCGGACGAAACCATCGACCCGCTGATTTGCCGGCCCATAAAATACAGGGGTCAAATCAATTCAACAATTATTTTCATCAATTTGGCAAAAGCGACAAATACCTCAGATTCATGAATCCAATGTGATCTACAGCCGGGGATTCGTGATTGTCAATGCTGCGGAGCGCTATACATTACCTGCTGTCAGCCATTATCAATACTCCAATCAGGAAATGTGCAGAACATCTCTGTCCGTTTAATGTATGCAGCTCATATGCAGAGCTATGTGTTTCCATGGATACAGTCTGCAAACAAAAATATATCCTGTGTAGTGTGATCACTAATTAGGGTTTACTCCTTCTAGTTTCCTAGATACCGTCAGACAGAAAAACACGAGGCCGAAGACTACAGGACCCAAATACAGAGGGTGATGTGTGGCCTGAAACCATGGAAACGCACCGCTCTGCATAGGACCTGTGCACACAGCAGACACTTGTGCAAATCAGTTGTTTTTTTTCTTTATTAAACATGGACTGTAACTGCAAAAGTGATAGAAGCCACTACACAGTGACTGCACCAGCAGAATAGTGAGTGCAGCTCTGGGGTATAATATAGGATGTAACTCAGGATCAGTAATGTAATGTATGTACACAGTGACTGCACCAGCAGAATAGTGATTGCAGCTCTGGGGTATAATACAGGATGTAACTCAGGATCAGTAATGTATGTACACAGTGACTGCACCAGCAGAATAGTGAGTGCAGCTCTGGAGTATAATACAGGATGTAACTCAGGATCAGTAATGTAATGTATGTACACAGTGACTGCACCAGCAGAATAGTGAGTGCAGCTCTGGAGTATAATACAGGATGTAACTCAGGATCAGTAATGTAATGTATGTATACAGTGACTGCACCAGCAGAATAGTGAGTGCAGCTCTGGGATATAATACAGGATGTAAGTCAGGATCTGTAATGTATGTACACAGTGACTGCACCAGCAGAATAGTGAATGCAGCTCTGGGGTACAATACAGGTTGTAACTCAGAATCAGTAATGTAATGTATGTACACAGTGACTGCACCAGCAGAATAGTGAGTGCAGCTCTGGGGTATAATACAGGGTGTAACTCAGGATCAGTAATGTAATGTATGTATACAGTGACTGCACCAGCAGAATAGTAAGTGCAGCTCTGGAGTATAATGCAGGTTGTAACTCAGGATCATTAATGTAATGTATGTACACAGTGACTGCACCAGCAGAATAGTGAGTGCAGCTGTGGAGTATAATACAGGAGGTAACTCTGGATCAGTAATGTAATGTATGTACACAGTGACTGCACCAGCAGAATAGTGAGTGCAGCTCTGGAATATAATACAGGTTGTAACTCAGAATCAGTAATGTAATGTATGTACACAGTGACTGCACCAGCAGAATAGTGAGTGCAGCTCTGGGGTATAATACAGGGTGTAACTCAGGATCAGTAATGTAATGTATGTATACAGTGACTGCACCAGCAGAATAGTAAGTGCAGCTGTGGAGTATAATGCAGGTTGTAACTCAGGATCATTAATGTAATGTATGTACACAGTGACTGCACCAGCAGAATAGTGAGTGCAGCTCTGGAGTATAATACAGGTTGTAACTCAGGATCAGTAATGTAATGTATGTACACAGTGACTGCACCAGCAGAATAGTGAGTGCAGCTCTGGAGTATAATACAGTATGTAACTCAAGATCAGTAATGTATGTACACAGTGACTGCACCAGCAGAATAGTGAGTGCAGCTCTGGAGTATAATACAGGATATAACTCAGGATCAGTAATGTATGTACACAGTGACTGCACCAGCAGAATAGTGAGCACAGCTCTGGTGTATAATACAGGATGTAATGTATGTACACAGTGACTGCACCAGCAGAATAGTGAGTGCAGCTCTGGGGTATAATACAGGAGGTAACTCAGGATCAGTAATGTATGTACTGTTGTGAATTCTGCTCTTGGGTTTCCTCCAGTGGTTGTAGGTGGGAATGCAGTTGTCTCTGAGTCGCAGTCCTGGCCAGGTGTATCTGCTGATTGCAGTTCTGACTGGGATATTTAGGTGTGCAGGATTTATTAGTCCTTGCCAGTTGTCAATGTTTCTTGTGAAGTGTTGGATCACTTTCTGGCTTCTCCTGCTTAGCTGCCAATTCAGCAAAGATAAGTGTCTGGTTTTTGTTTCTGTGGCACACATGCAGTGTGCTTATATTCTGTGCTATTCATTTGTTTTTCTCTTGTCCAGCTTAGACTGTGTCAGTGTTTTCTCAGTCTTGTTGGATTCTCTGGAGTTGCAGATATACGCTCCACATCTTTAGTTAGATGGTGGAGTTTTTGTATTTTCTGCTGTGGATATTTTTGGAAGGATTTTAATACTGACCGCTTAGTATCCTGTCCTATCCTTTCCTATTTAGCTAGTGTGGCCTCATTTGCTAAATCCTGTTTCCTGCCTGCGTGTGTCTTTTCCTCTACTACTCACAGTCAATATTTGTGGGGGGCTGCCTATTCTTTGGGGTTCTGCTCCGAGGCAAGGTAGAATTCCTATTTCCATCTATAGGGGTATTTAGTCTTCCGGCTGTGACGAGGTGTCTAGGTTTGTTAGGTACACCCCACGGCTACTTCTAGTTGCGATGATAGGATCAGGGTTTGCGGTCAGTATAGTTACTATCTACTCCAGTGAAAGTTATTCATGCGGCTCCAAGGTCACCTGATCATAACAATGTACACAGTGACTGCACCAGCAGAATAGTGAGTGCAGCTCTGGAGTATAATACAGGATGTAACTCAGGATCAGTAATGTAATGTATGTACACAGTGACTGCACCAGCAGAATAGTGAGTGCAGCTCTGGGATATAATACAGGATGTAAGTCAGGATCTGTAATGTATGTACACAGTGACTGCACCAGCAGAATAGTGAATGCAGCTCTGGGGTACAATACAGGTTGTAACTCAGAATCAGTAATGTAATGTATGTACACAGTGACTGCACCAGCAGAATAGTGAGTGCAGCTCTGGGGTATAATACAGGGTGTAACTCAGGATCAGTAATGTAATGTATGTATACAGTGACTGCACCAGCAGAATAGTAAGTGCAGCTCTGGAGTATAATGCAGGTTGTAACTCGGGATCATTAATGTAATGTATGTACACAGTGACTGCACCAGCAGAATAGTGAGTGCAGCTGTGGAGTATAATACAGGAGGTAACTCTGGATCAGTAATGTAATGTATGTACACAGTGACTGCACCAGCAGAATAGTGAGTGCAGCTCTGGAATATAATACAGGTTGTAACTCAGAATCAGTAATGTAATGTATGTACACAGTGACTGCACCAGCAGAATAGTGAGTGCAGCTCTGGGGTATAATACAGGGTGTAACTCAGGATCAGTAATGTAATGTATGTATACAGTGACTGCACCAGCAGAATAGTAAGTGCAGCTGTGGAGTATAATGCAGGTTGTAACTCAGGATCATTAATGTAATGTATGTACACAGTGACTGCACCAGCAGAATAGTGAGTGCAGCTCTGGAGTATAATACAGTATGTAACTCAAGATCAGTAATGTATGTACACAGTGACTGCACCAGCAGAATAGTGAGTGCAGCTCTGGAGTATAATACAGGATATAACTCAGGATCAGTAATGTATGTACACAGTGACTGCACCAGCAGAATAGTGAGCACAGCTCTGGTGTATAATACAGGATGTAATGTATGTACACAGTGACTGCACCAGCAGAATAGTGAGTGCAGCTCTGGGGTATAATACAGGAGGTAACTCAGGATCAGTAATGTATGTACTGTTGTGAATTCTGCTCTTGGGTTTCCTCCAGTGGTTGTAGGTGGGAATGCAGTTGTCTCTGAGTCGCAGTCCTGGCCAGGTGTATCTGCTGATTGCAGTTCTGACTGGGATATTTAGGTGTGCAGGATTTATTAGTCCTTGCCAGTTGTCAATGTTTCTTGTGAAGTGTTGGATCACTTTCTGGCTTCTCCTGCTTAGCTGCCAATTCAGCAAAGATAAGTGTCTGGTTTTTGTTTCTGTGGCACACATGCAGTGTGCTTATATTCTGTGCTATTCATTTGTTTTTCTCTTGTCCAGCTTAGACTGTGTCAGTGTTTTCTCAGTCTTGTTGGATTCTCTGGAGTTGCAGATATACGCTCCACATCTTTAGTTAGATGGTGGAGTTTTTGTATTTTCTGCTGTGGATATTTTTGGAAGGATTTTAATACTGACCGCTTAGTATCCTGTCCTATCCTTTCCTATTTAGCTAGTGTGGCCTCATTTGCTAAATCCTGTTTCCTGCCTGCGTGTGTCTTTTCCTCTACTACTCACAGTCAATATTTGTGGGGGGCTGCCTATTCTTTGGGGTTCTGCTCCGAGGCAAGGTAGAATTCCTATTTCCATCTATAGGGGTATTTAGTCCTCCGGCTGTGACGAGGTGTCTAGGTTTGTTAGGTACACCCCACGGCTACTTCTAGTTGCGATGATAGGATCAGGGTTTGCGGTCAGTATAGTTACTATCTACTCCAGTGAAAGTTATTCATGCGGCTCCAAGGTCACCTGATCATAACAATGTACACAGTGACTGCACCAGCAGAATAGTGAGTGCAGCTCTGGGTATAATACAGGATGTAACTCAGGATCAGTAATGTAATGTATGTACACAGTGACTGCACCAGCAGAATAGTGAGTGCAGCTCTGGAGTATGGTGGATGTAATGAATGTAATCAGTGATTGATGATAATCCTCCTCCTCCATGTTGGTGACATTGATCGCCCTCGTGCTCCTGGTGCATTATACTCTTATAATGGGGTGCTGGTTTGTGCTGGGAGCTTTGTCTTTTGTTCCACAGCAGATTGCTTAGATGCATTTCACCAGGAGGAATAATGAGGATGCAGTTGCATTAGTCCTGACACCCTGTGACCATGGCAGCAGTAATTCTTCATCCCTGGCAGAGCTCTGGGGTCGCTGTCTGCCACCAGCTGCGGTGCATTGTGGGTGATCTGTGAGTGCCCTGAGCCCCCCAGGATTCCTCCGCATTGTGTGATTGCTGCTCTGGGAATTCGTCCTTATTAACGTGAGAAATGTCCTCTGCAACAAAGCAGAACAAAGCGTCGCTGTGCCAGGCGGCTCCCGGGCGCGCTGGAGAACATGGCAGCACCTGAGCCGATCATTGTGCCCTGCAGAGCAGATGCCACCACCAGCAGCCAGCGCCACATCACTGCCGGCGCCATCCTATAATGTTCACTTCCTCTACCATCTGCTGCATCAGGATTTATGCTCTAGTCACATCCAAAGCTGCAGTCACTTTTCTGACGTTTTCTCATTTTTTTTTTCCTTTTAATTGTTTTTGTTTCTGCTGCATATTTTTAATATTGTGGGAAATAACGGCAGCAAGCTGATATGAGTGCAGCTTTGGATGTGACTGGAGTATAAGGCATGATATAACTTCTGGTTAGTTGGGGAGTGTATGCCCTGGATGTTCTGTGTACTGGTCGCATCATCTGGCTTTTTCATCCCTGTTTTCCACTATTCTTTACACTGCAGCTCTTCTCCTCTACAGCACAGCTATAATCGGTGCCTCCACATGATCATTAGCCCCATTGTCTTCCATCTTTTATATCCTCAGGCTGCTGAGCGCTCACTTCTCCATACTTTATACTGCAGTTCTGCTCTTATAGAGCACAGCTGTGATCAGTGACTCCAGCTCCAGCTGCATTGTCTGTAGGAGCGCAGGGTAGTCAGAAATCCATCTCTCATCATAGACACAGGTTGCTGCTTTGTTTCCTTAGACTCTGTGTGTGCGCAGTAGTTCTATTCCTGGGGTGGGAGTTAACTCCTAACATCCCAGCCAGCTCGGTGCAGCCAGGTGATCTCTATACTGCTGTTATCTGCTCTTCTTCTGCTCCTGACAAGGTGCTGATAGACATCTTGCAAAGTCACCAGCTTTGTCCAGATCAGATCTCCTTAGGCTAGGTTCACACTAGCGTTGCGCCGCCCTGCGTCGGCGACGCAACGCGCGACGCACGTAAAAACGCGCGCAAAAACGTGCGCGTTTTGCGACGCGTGCGTCGTTTTTGACGAAAATCGGACGCACAGAAAATGCTACAATGTAGCGTTTTCTTGCGTCCGACGCTAGCGTCGGAAACGACGCACGTGGCAAAAACGCCACCAAAACAACGCACGCGTCCCCTATGTTAAACATAGGGGCGCGTCGCCGCTGCGTCGCCGCTGCGTCGCCGGCGCAACAGCGACGCACATTGGCGGAACGCCAATGTGAACATAGCCTTATCCCGGCTCTCACTTTCCTGAGCTGTTGCTTGTTGTAACTCCAGTGATGGCAGTGCAGACTCAGAACTGCTGATAGCTGAATGTGTGACAGCAGAACTTGTGCTGGGCCTTATGGTTCTTCTGACTCTACATCTCTGCTACTCACCAGAGCGCCGCCCCCAGAAACAGGGAGGTGAGGAGACTGCAGAGCTGAGAACTGCTCAGGAGACTGTGTGACAATATCCCTTTTATGGCCGCTCACAGTCCACTGTGGTCTGCTGTGATGGGCCGCGGTCCAAATACTGAGCATATCCAGTCCGCTCAGGGTTATCTCCGTGTACTGTCAGCTTTATTGATAAGCCCTGAGCTAAACAGCAGATTAATTGGCCTTAAAAGTAAAGATGTGATTTGGGGAGTCGGAGGCGCGGGGGGAAGCGAGGAGGCGCGGGGCGCAGCGGGGAGGCCGCCGGCGATATTGGATTTATAGCGGTAAATAAAGAGCCCAGTGGAAGCAATTTACTGTATATTCTCTCTGCAGAAATCCGGTCCGTCCGACTCACAATCTGAAGTCTAGAAACCGGACGAGTCTGATCGTAGAAAACATTAACCCCTAAAATAAGGGACCACAGGACACAGCATAAAGGGGCCAATATGGCCGCCATTAGAGACCCCTTCGTGGATGTCAGCTTTGGCTGCGGTTTTTAAGGTGGTATCTGCAGGGATCGGATCTGTTCTTCTCAGGACTGGGAGAATTAGATCTCTTCTATTCAGGTCTGTCAGGATATGATATGTTCTTTTGGGTCTGTGGGGGATGGGATCTGGGGGAGAAGATATTTTATGGGATATGGGATCTGGGGGAGAAGATCTATTCTGTGGCATGAGATCTGGGGGAGAATTCTATTCTGGGGGGATGGGATCTGGGGCATTCTATATGTTCTGGTCAGGTCTGCAGGAGTAGATCTGTTCTGGTTGAATCTGCAGGAGTAGATCTGTTCTGGTTGAATCTGGAGGAGTAGATCTGTCCTTGTTGAATCTGCAGGAGTAGATCTGTACTGGTTGAATCTGCAGGAATAGATCTGTTCTGGTTGAATCTGCAGGAGTAGATCTGTTCTGGTTGAATCTGCAGGAGTAGATCTGTCCTGGTTGAATCTGCAGGAGTAGATCTGTCCTGGTTGAATCTGCATGAGTAGATCTGTTCTGGTTGAATCTGGAGGAGTAGATCTGTCCTGGTTGAATCTGCAGGAGTAGATCTGTCCTGGTTGAATCTGCATGAGTAGATCTGTTCTGGTTGAATCTGGAGGAGTAGATCTGTCCTGGTTGAATCTGCAGGAGTAGATCTGTACTGGTTGAATCTGCAGGAGTAGATCTGTTCTGGTTGAATCTGCAGGAGTAGATCTGTCCTGGTTGAATCTGCAGGAGTAGATCTGTCCTGGTTGAATCTGCATGAGTAGATCTGTTCTGGTTGAATCTGCAGGAGTAGATCTGTCCTGGTTGAATCTGCAGGAGTAGATCTGTCCTGGTTGAATCTGCATGAGTAGATCTGTTCTGGTTGAATCTGGAGGAGTAGATCTGTCCTGGTTGAATCTGCAGGAGTAGATCTGTACTGGTTTAATCTGCAGGAGTAGATCTGTCCTGGTTGAATCTGCATGAGTAGATCTGTTCTGGTTGAATCTGGAGGAATAGATCTGTTCTGGTTGAATCTGCATGAGTAGATCTGTTCTGGTTGAATCTGGAGGAATAGATCTGTTCTGGTTGAATCTGCAGGAGTAGATCTGTTCTGGTCAGGTCTGAAGGGGGAGAAAATCTGTTCTGGGAGCCACAATTACTAAGATGACGACTGTCGCTCATTCTGTAAATTTTAGCCCCTGGAGAAGAATGTGACCCCGTGTCCTGCAGTCTGGGGGTCCCGGCTCATTATCACATGCCTGTGGGATATCAGTGCAGGGATCAGGGCAGGATTCCCTCCCTAGCGCACAGGGTCCTGTAAGGACGGATCCCGACATCTCCCAGTCTTGTCTGTCCATTATCCATTCTCACCTGATGTGCAGATAGAAGGTGGGCGATTCCTCCTGTGAGACCCCGGACTGAGCTGGAGCGGCCCCTGACGCTGGGCTCACCGGGTCCCCTGCGCTACAAGCCGAGGGCAGAGCTGCAAACAACTGGGCCCCTGATGTCGCCCACAAGAGCCGCAGCTGTGGTGCAATGAGCAGATTGTAGGGACATTCACACTGTATCTACACCCTGTATCTACACCCTGTATTCACACACTGTATCTACACCCTGTATCCACACACTGTATTCACACACTGTATCTACACCCTGTATCCACACACTGTATCCACACCCTGTATCTACACCCTGTATTCACACACTGTATCTACACCCTGTATCCACACACTGTATCCACACACTGTATCTACACCCTGTATTCACACACTGTATCTACACCCTGTATCCACACACTGTATTCACACACTGTATCTACACCCTGTATCCACACCCTGTATCTACACCCTGTATTCACACACTGTATCTACACCCTGTATCCACACACTGTATCCACACACTGTATCTACACCCTGTATCCACACACTGTATCCACACACTGTATCTACACCCTGTATCCACACACCATACCCACACACCATACCCACACACCGTATCTACACCCTGTATCCACACCCTGTATTCGCACACTGTATCTACACACTATATCTACATCCTGTATCCACACCGTATCCACACACTGTATCTACACCCTGTATCCACACACTGTATCTACACACTGTATCCACACACCGTATTCACACACCGTATTCACACACAGTATCCACACACTGTATCTACACCCTGTATCCACACACTGCATCCACACCCTGTATCTACACCCTGTATCCACACACTGTATCTACACCCTGTATCCACACACTGTATCCACACACTGTATCTACACACCGTATTCACACACCGTATTCACACACAGTATCCACACACTGTATCTACACCCTGTATCCACACACTGTATCTACACCCTGTATCCACACACTGTATCCACACACTGTATCTACACACCGTATTCACACACCGTATTCACACACAGTATCCACACACTGTATCTACACCCTGTATCCACACACTGTATCTACACCCTGTATCCACACACTGTATCTACACACTGTATCCACACACCGTATTCACACACCGTATTCACACACAGTATCCACACACTGTATCTACACCCTGTATCCACACACTGCATCCACACCCTGTATCTACACCCTGTATCCACACACTGTATCTACACCCTGTATCCACACACTGTATCCACACACTGTATCTACACCCTGTATCCACACACTGTATCCACACACTTTATCCACACCCTGTATCTACACCCTGTATCCACACACTGTATCCACACACTTTATCCACACACTGTATCTACACCCTCTATCCACACACTGTATCCACACACTGTATCCACACCCTGTATCTACACCCTGTATCCACACACTGTATCTACACCCTGTATCCACACACCATATCCACCCTGTATCCACACACTGTATCTACACCCTGTATCCACACACTGTATCCACACACTGTATCCACACCCTGTATCTACACCCTGTATCCACACACTGTATCTACACCCTGTATCCACACACCATATCCACCCTGTATCCACACACTGTATCCACACACTGTATCTACACCCTGTATCCACACACCGTATCCACACACTGTATCCACACCCTGTATCTACACCCTGTATTCACACACTGTATCCACACACTGTATCTACACCCTGTATCCACACACTGTATCTACACCCTGTATCCACACACCATATCCACCCTGTATCCACACACTGTATCCACACACTATCCACACCCTGTATCTACACCCTGTATCCACACACTGTATCTACACCCTGTATCTACACACTGTATCCACACCCTGTATCTACACCCTGTATCCACACACCGTATCCACCCTGTATCCACACACTGTATCTACACCCTGTATCCACACACTGTATCTACACACTGTATCCACACACTATCTACACCCTGTATCCACACACCGTATCCACCCTGTATCTACACCCTGTATCTACACCCTGTATCTACACCCTGTATCTACACCCTGTATCTACACCCTGTATCCACACACTGTATCCACACACTGTATCTACACCCTGTATCCACACACCGTATCCACCCTGTATCTACACCCTGTATCCACACACCATATCCACCCTGTATCCACACACTGTATCCACACACTGTATCTACACCCTGTATCCACACACTGTATCCACACCCTGTATCTACACCCTGTATCCACACCCTGTATCCACACCCTGTATCTACACCCTGTATCCACACACTGTATCCACACCCTGTATCTACACCCTGTATCCACACACCATATCCACCCTGTATCCACACACTGTATCCACACACTGTATCTACACACTGTATCCACACACTGTATCTACACCCTGTATCCACCCTGTATCCACCCTGTATCCACACCCTGTATCCACGCCCTGTATCCACACTGTATCCACGCCCTGTATCCACCCTGTATCCACACCCTGTATCCACCCTGTATCCACACCCTGTATCCACCCTGTATCCACACCCTGTATCCACACACCGTATCCACCCTGTATCCACACACTGTATCCACGCCCTGAATCCCTGTGGTGGCCGTGTAGCAATGGGAGATGATGTCCGCATGTGATGAGTGGCCCGGGCCCCGCGCTCTGAGGACTGTGACGTCTTAGATTTTCAGCTTTTTTGGTTCTTGATGTCCTGACTACGATGGCGTCTCTGCGGCTGGACTGGATGCGTCGCCGATCTCCAGGAATATCGACATGTAGCAGCCTGTGTCTGCCTGTAATACGTCGCCACGTTACCCGCTCATAGTCTGTCACATCGTGTCTTCCTGTCCATTGTTTTCTTTGCTTCACCTTCTCTGATAGATTTTGCAGAGTTTTTTGATACATTGTTACATCTGTCTTCTCCATATGTTACTTTGTTGCCTCTCGCAGTCGGTTGCAGATATTGTAACCTCGCTGTAATCTGTTACATTGTTGTGTGGCGTTGTCACCGCTCATATTCCTCTGCCGTACGTTATTGCCAGGCTCGGTGCAATCTGTTACATTGTTTCCTCTCCATAATGAATGGTTTCCCGCTTTTATTGTTCTTCGTTTCATTGTTTCCTGCATAAACCGCTCTCCTGTATTCTGTTCCCCGTACTAGGGCTCTGTTCACACGGCCAGTCTCATCTGTGAGGGATCCAGAGTAATGAAAGCTCAGATGGAGCAAAAACAGTTTCACGCTTTGGTTTCCGTTTTGCATCGATTCTTGTTTCGCTTTGAGTGGACCTGTATTACTTTAGAAAAAAGGAAAAAAAAAAACTGGATCCAGTTGCGATCTCCTTATTTTTTTCCGGCTGTTCAGTTGTGCAGACTACGGGTCCGATTAATCAAGACCGACGTTGTTCAGATGGGGGCGCCCTGGAGTCAGACGTGTCTCAGGAGCGTGCGTGCGTGCGCCTCCGTGCGCTGCACCAGAAGCTCCGGCGTGCGGAGCCTCACAGCTCGTCATGAAGTAGATGATCGCTGCTGCTTTCCCCATTTAGGTGAAGCTGGGAGAAACTGGGGTGGAAACAGAAAGATGGGAAATGTAGGCGCATCTCCAAGTCGCATGTATATTTTTCAACTTTTCATAGCTTATACTCCAGAATTCTATCGTGAAAGCTTTGACGAATCAGGAGCTATATATTTATCTGTTACATTGTTGTCTTTCTTATTTTGCTGTTGCATGTTTCACCTTTCTCTCTCTCTGCCATTTATCATTCTGTGGTACATTGTTTCCTGTAAATATCACTGTTCCATAATTTTCCACCTATACAATTCTTTGTTACATTGTGTCCTCTATTTTGCTGTTCTTCATTGTTTCCTCTCTCTCTGTCTCTATATATATATATATATATACAGTGCCTTGCGAAAGTATTCGGCCCCCTGGAACTTTTCAACCTTTTCCCACATATCATTCTTCAAACATAAAGATTCCAAATGTAAATTTTTGGTGAAGAATCAACAACGAGTGGAACACAATTGTGAAGTTGAACGAAATTTATTAGTTATTTTACATTTTTGTGGAAATTCAAAACCTGAAAATTGTGGCGTGCAATATTATTCGGCCCCTATAACTTAATACTTTGTTGCACCTTTTCCTGCGATTACAAGTCTCTTGGGGTTTGTCTCTATCAGTTTTGTACATGGAGAGACTGAAATTCTCGCCCATTCTTCCCGGCAAACAGCTCGAGCTCAGTGAGGTTTGATGGAGATCGTTTGTGATCAGCAGTTTTCGGCTCTTTCCACAGATTCTCCATTGGATTGAGGTCTGGACTGTGACTTGGCCATTCTAACACCTGGATACGTTTATTTGTGAACCATTCCATTGTAGATTTTGCTTTATGTTTGGGATCATTATCTTGTTGGAAGACAAATCTCCGTCCCAGTCTCAGGTCTTTCGCAGACTCCAACAGGTTTTCTTCAAGAATGGTCCTGTATTTGGCTCCATCCATCTTCCCATCAATTTTATCCATCTTCCCTGTCCCTGCTGAAGAAAAGCAGCTGAAACCATGATGCTGCCACCACCATGTTTGACAGTGGGGATGGTGTGTTCAGGGTGATGAGCTGTGTTGCCTTTACACCAAACATATCATTTGACATTGTTGCCAAAAAGTTAGATTTTGGTTTCATCTGACCAGAGCACCTTCTTCCACATGTTTGGTGTCTCCCAGGTGGCTTGTTGCAAACTTTAGATGACACTTTTTATGGATATCGTTGAGAAATGGCTTTCTTCTTGCCACTCTTCCATAAAGGCCAGATTTGTGCAGTGTACGACTGATTGTTGTCCTATGGACAGACTGTCCCACCTCAGCTGTAGATCTCTGCAGTTCATCCAGAGTGATCATGGGCCTCTTGGCTGCATCTCTGATCAGTCTTCTCCTTGTTTGAGATGAAAGTTTAGAGGGACGGCCGGGTCTTGGTAGATTTGCAGTGGTATGATGCTCCTTCCATTTCAATATGATCGCTTGCACAGTGCTCCTTGGGATGTTTAATGTTTTGGAAATCATTTTGTATCCAAATCCGTCTTTAAACTTCTCTACAACAGTATCACGGAGCTGCCTGTTGTGTTCCTTGGTCTTCATGATGCTCTCTGTGCTTCACACAGAACCCTGAGACTATCACAGAGCAGATGCATTTATACGGAGACTTGATTACACACAGGTGGATTATATTTATCATCATTAGGCATTTAGGATGACATTGGATCATTCAGAGATCCACAATGAACTTCTGCACTGAAAGTAAAGGGGCCGAATAATATTGCACGCCCCACTTTTCAGTTTTTGAATTTCCCAAAAAATATAAAATAACCAATAAATTTCGTTCAACTTCACAATTGTGTTCCACTTGTTGATTCTTCACCAAAAATTTACATTTGGTATCTTTATGTTTGAAGCATGATATGTGGGAAAAGGTTGAAAAGTCCCAAGGGGGCTGAATACTTTCACAAGGCTCTGTGTATATATATGTATATGCTCTGTTCCTTCCATGTATCATGCTTTCTTACATTGTTTCCTCTCTCTCTACCTGATGAAGCTCATCAAGAGAATGCCAAGAGTGCGCAAAGCAGTCATCAAAGCAAAAAGGTGGCTACTTTGAAGAACCTAGAATATAAGACATATTATCAGTTGTTTCACAGTTTTTTGTTAAGTATATAATTCCACATGTGTTAATTCATAGTTTTGATGCCTTCAGTGTGAATGCACAATTTTCATAGTCATGAAAATACAGAAAAATCTTTAAATGTGAAGGTGTGTCCAAACTTTTGGTCTGTACTGTGTACAGTATATATAATATATATATATATATATATATATATATATATATATATATATATATATATATATATATATATATATATATATACTCTGTTCCTTCCATGTATCATTCTTTCTTACGTTGTTTTCTCTCTTTTTTCTCTGTTTCCGCCATGTATAATTCTCCGTTACATTGTTTCCTGTACATATCACTCTGTGACATTGTTGAATCTCCGTTCTTGTTTTTCCAGGACTTGCCCTGGAGCTTCCCTTGGACGATAGATGTGCGGCGTTCCTCCATCATGACCAGGCAATGGACGCTGCCGACCGTCTCTGTTCTCCTGCTTCACCTCTCTACAGTCAGAGCAGATGTTCCGGAGATGGAGGAGCAATGTCTGAAGAGGGAGCACCCGGTCCTGACTTTCCAGGGTGAGCGCTGATAATACACGGAGCATTGTAGTGCATCACTGCCAGCGCTGGGTGTAGATCCCGACATTACAGATACATTGCCTTTACCAACCCCGAGTTACAGCCCAGCTACATCCAGAGCTGCAATCATAATTCTTCTGTTTCTTTATGCTTTATTTTCCATTTGATCCAGAGCTGTACTCCTAATTCTGCTATTTCATTATGTTTTATTTGCCATTCCATCCAGAGCTGCAATCCTAATTCTTCTGTTTCTTTATGCTTTATTTTCCATTTCATCCAGAGCTGTACTCCTAATTCTGCTATTTCTTTATGTTTTATTTTCCATTCCATCCAGAGCTGCAGTCATAATTCTGAACAAGTAATTTCAGTTACTTGCTAATGTGAGTTTGCGGCCAATACTGAGCAGAATTGTGAATGCAGCTCTGGATGTGACCAGAGTATAAGATATTCTTCCAGATAATTAATTCCACGTATTTGCGGTGACACATCGTGACAAGTGGCCTGAACCTGTAAAATGAGACAGCGATTCGGAGCTTGGAGAGAATCGCCGTTGATGTCGGGGTTAGTAGAAGTGTTAATAGAGCGGCGGAGCATCATGGCGGTGTCGGCGTCCAGCCATCGTCCCCGGAGCGGAGCCATCTCGTCCCTGCAGGCGCTAATGATGGCGGCGTGTCCGCGGTGCACGATGAATGTAGCTGTCTGATCCGAGTTTATGCTAATCAACCTCCGATGCGGATTATTAGCTTAACTAATTTATTTAATCAATTTGATGAGTTCTCCGAGATCTCGATTACAAATGAATTCATCAAAACTAAAGGCGGCGGCCATTAATATTCCAGCCCCGACCACGAGGGCGATCAATGGGAGACAGAAACTGTATCTCCTTATTTATGGCAAACGGCGCAGGAAGCGACACCCGGTAATGAATATTACAGCCCACCGCAGACAAGAACGTGTGGATTAGGAGTCTTGTAACTATCAGGGGCCCCGGACACAGAGACCCTGACACCAGGGGACCGAAGTATAGAGACCCTGACACCAGGGGCCCGGATACAGAGACCCTGACACCAGGGGGCCCGGATATAGAGACCCTGACACCAGGGGGCCCGGATACAGAGACCCTGACACCAGGGGCCTGGATATAGAGACCCTGACACCAGGGGCCCGGATATAGAGACCCTGACACCAGGGGGCCCGGATATAGAGACCCTGACACCAGGGGGCCCGGATACAGAGACCCTGACACCAGGGGGCCTGGATATAGAGACCCTGACACCAGGGGGCCCGGATACAGAGACCCTGACACCAGGGGGCCCGGATACAGAGACCCTGACACCAGGGGGCCCGGATATAGAGACCCTGACACCAGGGGGCCCGGATATAGAGACCCTGACACCAGGGGCCCGGATACAGAGACCCTGACACCAGGGGGCCCGGATATAGAGACCCTGACACCAGGGGGCCCGGATACAGAGACCCTGACACCAGGGGCCCGGATACAGAGACCCTGACACCAGGGGCCCCGGATATAGAGACCCTGACACCAGGGGCCCCGGACACAGAGACCCTGACACCAGGGGGCCCGGATATAGAGACCCTGACACCAGGGGCCCCGGACACAGAGACCCTAACACCAGGGGCCCCGGACACAGAGACCCTAACACCAGGGGCCCCAGACACAGAGACCCTGACACCAGGGGGCCCGGATATAGAGACCCTGACACCAGGGGGCCCGGATATAGAGACCCTGACACCAGGGGGCACGGATATAGAGACCCTGACACCAGGGTGCCCGGATACAGAGACCCTAACACCAGGGGCCCTGGACACAGAGACCCTGACACCAGGAGCCGCGGATATAGAGACCCTGACACCAGGGGGCCCGGATATAGAGACCCTGACACCAGGGGCCCGGATACAGAGACCCTAACACCAGGGGCCCCGGACACAGAGACCCTGACACCAGGGGCCTCGGACACAGAAACCCTGACACCAGGGGCCCCGGATATAGAGACCCTGACACCAGGGATCCGGATATAGAGACACTGACACCAGGGGCCCGGATATAGAGACCCTGATACCAGGGGCCCGGATATAGAGACCCTGATACCAGGGGCCCGGATATAGAGACCCTGATACTAGAGGCCCCGGATATAGAGACCCTGATACCAGGGGGCCCGGATATAGAGACCCTGATACCAGGGGCCCCGGATATAGAGACCCTGATACCAGGGGCCCCGGATATAGAGACCCTGATACCAGGGGGCCCGGATATAGAGACCCTGATACCAGAGGCCCCGGATACAGAGACCCTGATACCAGGGGGCCCGGATACAGAGACCCTGATACCAGGGGGCCCGGATACAGAAACCCTGATACCAGGGGCCCCGGATACAGAGACCCTGATACCAGGTGCCCCGGATATAGAGACCCTAATACCAGGGGCCCCGGATATAGAGAACCTGATACCAGGGCCCCCAGATATAGAAGCCCTGACACCAGGGGCCCCGGATATAGACACCCTGACACCAGGCATCCTAGCTATAGAAACCCTGACACTGAGGACCTCAGACACCCTGATATCAGGGGCCCCAAACACTGAAACCCTGACTTCTGGGGCCCCAAGCAAACACTCCCCTGATCTTGAAGCGCAGGACAATGACGCGGACACTTGGGCTCCTCTCTAGTTGGAGGGGCTCTGTTATGGATCTGGGGTGCAGGGGCTTCCAGTCTTACATCTGCCTTGCACTTGCTGTTTCTAAGCCGCCCATGTGAGATGCTGCCTGCTAATCGTCCGTATCTAAGCCTATCCTGCGTGGTGCGGTCTGTGGAGCAGTGTATCTAATCCTCTCCTGTGTGGTACTGTCTGCTAAGCCGTGTATCTAATCCTATCCTGTGTGGTACGGTCTGCTGAGCTGTGTATCTAATCCTCTCCTGTGTGATACTGACTGCTGAGCCGTGTATCTAATCCTATCCTGTGTGATACTGACTGCTGAGCTGTGTATCTAATCCTCTCCTGTGTGATATTGTCTGCTGAGCTGTGTATCTAATCCTATCCTGTGTGATACTGTCTGCTGAGGTGTGTATCTAATCCTATCCTGTGTGGTACGGTCTGCTGAGCTGTGTATCTAATCCTCTCCTGTGTGATACTGTCTGCTGAGCTGTGTATCTAATCCTATCCTGTGTGATACTGACTGCTGAGCCGTGTATCTAATCCTATCCTGTGTGATACTGTCTGCTGAGCCGTGTATCTAATCCTGTCTTATGTGATACTGTCTGCTGAGCCGTGTATCTAATCCTCTTCTGTGTGATACTGACTGCAGAGCCGTGTATCTAATCCTCTCCTGTGTGATTGTCTGCTGAGCCGTGTATCTAATCCTATCCTGTGTGATTCTGTCTGCTGAGCCGTGTATCTAATCCTATCCTGTGTGATACTGTCTGCTGAGCCGTGTATCTAATCCCATCATGTGTGATACTGTCTGCTGAGCTGTGTATCTAATCCTCTTCTGTGTGATACTGACTGCTGAGCCGTGTATCTAATCCTCTCCTGTGTGATACTGTCTGCTGAACTGTGTATCTAATCCTCTCCTGTGTGGTACTGTCTGCTAAGCCGTGTATCTAATCCTCTCCTGTGTGATACTGTCTGCTGAGCCGTGTATCTAATCCTCTCCTGTGTGATACTGACTGCTGAGCCGTGTATCTAATCCTATCATGTGTGATACTGTCTGCTGAGCTGTGTATCTAATCCTATCCTGTGTGATACTGTCTGCTGAGCCGTGTATCTAATCCTCTCCTGTGTGATACTGACTGCTGAGCCGTGTATCTAATCCTATCATGTGTGATACTGTCTGCTGAGCCGTGTATCTAATCCTCTCCTGTGTGATACTGTCTGCTGAGCCGTGTATCTAATCCTAGCCTGTGTGATACTGTCTGCTGAACTGTGTATCTAATCCTCTCCTGTGTGGTACAGTCTGCTAAGCCGTGTATCTAATCCTCTCCTGTGTGATACTGTCTGCTGAGCCGGGTATCTAATCCTATCCTGTGTGATACTGTCTGCTGAGCCGTGTATCTAATCCTCTCCTGTGTGGTACGGTCTGCTGAGCCGTGTATCTAATCCTATCCTGTGTGATACTGACTGCTGAGCTGTGTATCTAATCCTATCCTGTGTGATACTGTCTGCTGAGCCGTGTATCTAATCCTATCCTGTGTGATACTGACTGCTGAGCTGTGTATCTAATCCTATCCTGTGTGATTCTGTCTGCTGAGCCGTGTATCTAATCCCATCCTGCGTGGTAGGATCTGCAGAGCCGTGTATCTAATCCTGTCCTATGTGATACTGTTTGCAGAGCCTCTGTATCTAAGCGCATACATGTGAGGACCCCTCGTCCTCCCTCCAGCATAAGTGTCACCCCTCCAGAGCAGTGGTGGGGTGCGATGCTCTGCAGCGCTGCGCCCCTTCCCCTCCCCCGCTGCTCTTGCGCAGCCGATCGTCTCTAATTCTCCGTGTTCACTTTGTTTTTCGCTTCTTATCCTTAATTAAATCTTTAGTCCGTTGATATTTCTCTAAAACCAGATTAATTGGCTGAAACTCGGGAGTGAAGGCTCCGGATTACAGGCGTGTAATGGGCGCAGGGGCCTGACGGAGAGATTCAGACACTTGTGGGAGATCTGCGGCTGCAGCTCTGGATGTGACTGGAGAACATGGCTGCATCAATGACTGCAGATGTTAGGCGACCCGCGATTGACGGTCCTTTACTATCCTGGTCGGTCAGCCGCACTTGTCAGTAATGTTTCAGGTCAAGAAGCCCTTCATCAGATAGGGGCGTCCGGCGGGTCCTGGGGCGTCCTGCAGGTGTCCGGTGGGTCCTGGGGCGTTGGGCGGGTCCTGGGGCGTCCTGCAGATCCTGGGTCGTCCTGCGGGTGTCCTGCGGGTGTCCGGCGGGTCCTTGGGCATCCTGCGGCTCTAGGAACGTCCGGCGGGTCCTGGGGCGTCCTGCAGGTGTCCGGCGGGTCCTGGGGCGTCCGGTGGGTTCTAGGGAGTCCTGCGGGTGTCCGGCGGGTCCTGGGGCATCCTGCGGCTCTAGGAACGTCCGGCGGGTCCTGGGGCATCCTGCGGCTCTAGGAGCGTCCAGTGGGTCCTGGGGCGTCCTGCGGGTGTCTGGCGGGTCCTGGGGTGTCCGGCAGGTCCTGGGGCATCCTGCGGGTCTAGGAGCGTCCTGGGGCATCCTGCGTGTGTCCAGCGGGTCCTAGGGCGTCCTGCGGGTGTCCGGTGGGTCCTGGGGAGTCCGGCGAGTGTGCGATGGGTCCTGGGGCGTCCTGCGGGTCTAGAAGTGTCCGGCGGGTCCTGGGGCGTCCTGCGGGTCTAGGAGCGTCCGGCGGGTGTCTGGTGGGTCCTGGGGCGTCCTGCAGGTTTAGGAGCATCCTGCGGCGTCCTGCAGGTCTAGGAGCGTCCGGCGGATCCTGGGGCGTCCTGTAGGTCCTGGGGCGTCCTGCGGGTCTAGGAGCGTCCTGTGGGTGTCCGGCGGGTCCCTGGGGCGTCGTGCGGGTCTAGGAGTGTCCGGCGGGTCCTGGGGCGTCCTGCGGGTCTAGGAGCGTCCGGCGGGTCCTGGGGCATCCTGCGGGTCTAGGAGCGTCCGGCGGGTCCTGGGGCGTCCTGCGGGTCTAGGAGCGTCCGGCGGGTGTCCGGCGGGTCCTGGGGCGTCCTGTGGGTTTAGGAGCGTCCTGGGGTGTCCGGCGGGTCCTGGGGCGTCCTGTGGGTTTAGGAGCGTCCTGGGGTGTCCGGCGGGTCCTGGGGCGTCCTGCGGGTCTAGGAGCGTCCGGCGGATCCTGGGGTGTCCTGTGGGTCCTGGGGCGTCTGGGGCGTCCTGCGGGTCTAGGAGCGTCCGGCGGATCCTGGGGTGTCCTGTGGGTCCTGGGGCGTCCGGCGGGTCCTGGGGCATCCTGCGGGAGTCCGGCGGGTCCTGGGGAGATTAGTGTCCCCTGTGGATTGGACCTGTGGCTTCACTAGCGCTCTACATACTTCAGAGACTGAAGAGCGTTTTCTCCCCCCCCCCCCCGCATGATGAGCGGCCCCTTGACCCGAAACATTACTAAGAGTTGCACGCGCCGTGTTCTTGGTGCTTCTTCCATAGATCTAGGTGAGAGGTGACGCTGTGCCGCTCCTGAGCGCTGCTCTGCCTCCTCTGTGTATAATGTGACCGCAGACATAATGACGGAGATGAGATGAGCGACAGATCAGCAGTGACGATGGACGCATGTGCTGGAGAGGATTAGCGCTAATCAATTCTGAAATGGTTTCATTGCATGATGACACTGATACGCGGGGTGCAGGGTGACACTGATACTCGGGGTGCAGGGTGACACTGATACTCGGGGTGCAGGGTGACACTGATACTCGGGGTGCAGGGTGTTGTGAGTTCTGTTTTTGGGCTCCCTCTGGTGGTTACTGATGGTACTGGGTGACTTGTCTTTCCTGGGTCTCTGGGTTCCACCTGTTCCATCAGGATATGGGAGTTTCCTATTTTACCTGGCTTTACTGGCATTTCCTCGCCGGTTATGAATGTATCCAGTGTGTCTTGTTACCTCTGCTCCCTGCTCCTAGAACCTTCTGGTCAAGCTAAGTTTGGATTTTCCTGTTTTGGTGTTTTGCTTTATTTGGTTTTTAGTCCAGCCTGCAGATATTTGATTCTTTGGTGCTGGTTGCTCTAGTGGGCTGAAATTGCTCCTCATGTACCATGAGTTGGCACATGAGTTCAAGTAATTTCAGGATGGTTTTTTGAAGGGTTTTTCGCTGACCGCGCAGATCACTTTTGTATTCTCTGCTATCTAGCTTTAGCGGGTCTCATTTTGCTGAAACTGTTTTCATACTGCGTATGTGCTTTCCTCTCATTTCACCGTCATTATATGTGGGGGGCTGCTATTTCTGTGGGGTGTTTCTCTGGAGGCAAGAGAGGTCTGTGTTTCTTCTAATAGGGGAAGTTAGATCTTCGGCTGGAGCGAGACGTCTAGGATCATCGTAGGCACGTTCCCCGGCTACTTTTATTTGTGTGTTAGGTTCAGGGTCGCTGTCAGCTCAGGTTCCATCGCCCTAGAGCTTGTTTGTATCTGTGCTTGTCCTTTAGTGATCCCCTGCCATTGGGATCATGACAGAATAACCGGCCCACAAAGTGTTAATTGTATTGGCTGAAGTAGGAGGATAAGTAGTCTGAGGAAGTTTTTTTTTTTTTTTTCTCTCTTTCCCTCAGAGTTTGCTGCCTAGCCTTATTGCAGCGTGGCTACTTCCTCCTCCTCTTAATCTTTGAATGGCTCTGATCCCAGCTGTTTATCATGGACGTCCAGAGTTTGGCTTCCAGCCTGAATAATCTTGCCGCTAAGGTTCAAAATATACAGGATTTTGTTGTACATGCTCCTATGTCTGAACCTAGAATTCCTGTCCCAGAGTTTTTTTTCTGGAGATAGATCTCGTTTTCTGAATTTTAGGAACAATTGCAAGTTGTTTCTTTCTTTGAAATCTCGCTCCTCTGGAGACCCTGCTCAGCAAGTCAAGATTATTATATCTTTCCTGCGGGGTGACCCTCAGGATTGGGCATTTGCATTGGCACCAGGGGACCCTGCGTTGCTTAATGCGGATGCGTTTTTTCTGGCATTGGGTTTGCTCTATGAGGAACCTAACCAAGAGATTCAGGCTGAAAAAGCTTTGTTGGCCCTCTCTCAGGGGCAAGATGAAGCAGAAATTTATTGTCAAAAATTTCGGAAGTGGTCGGTGCTTACTCAGTGGAATGAGTGCGCCCTGGCTGCAAAGTTCAGAGATGGCCTTTCTGAGGCCATTAAAGATGTTATGGTGGGGTTCCCTGCGCCTGCTGGTCTGAATGAGTCTATGACTATGGCTGTTCAGATTGATTGGCGTTTACGGGAGCGCAAACCTGTGCATCATTTGGCGGTGTCATCTGAACCGTCACCTGAGATAATGCAATGTGATAGAATTCAGTCCAGAAGTGAACGGCAAAATTATAGGCGGAAAAAAAGGTTGTGCTTTTATTGTGGTGATTCAGCTCATGTTATATCAGCATGCTCTAAACGCACAAAAAAGGTTGATAAGTCTGTTGCCATTAGTACTTTACAGTCTAAGTTCATTCTGTCTGTGACTCTGATTTGTTCATTATCATCCATTTCCGTCGATGCCTATGTGGATTCAGGCGCTGCCCTGAGTCTTATGGATTGGTCATTTGCCAATCGCTGTGGGTTTAGTCTGGAGCCTCTGGAAGTCCCTATTCCTTTGAAGGGAATTGACTCTACACCTTTGGCTATGAATAAACCTCAGTACTGGACACAAGTGACCATGCGTATGACTCCCGTTCATCAGGAGGTGATTCGCTTCCTGGTACTGTATAATTTGCATGATGTCCTAGTGCTTGGTCTGCCATGGTTACAAACTCATAATCCAGTCCTTGACTGGAAATCATTGTCTGTGTTAAGCTGGGGTTGTCAGGGGGTTCATGATGATGCACCTCCGATTTCTATCGCTTCATCTACTCCTTCTGAGATTCCTGTGTTTTTGTCTGACTATCGGGATGTTTTTGAGGAGCCTAAGCTCAGTTCGCTTCCTCCTCATAGGGATTGCGATTGTGCTATAAATTTAATTCCAGGCAGTAAATTTCCTAAAGGTCGTATGTTCAATCTGTCAGTGCCAGAGCATACTGCTATGCGGGATTATGTTAAGGAGTCCTTGGAAAAGGGACATATCCGTCCATCTTTGTCCCCTTTGGGAGCAGGTTTTTTTTTCGTGGCCAAAAAAGATGGTTCCTTGAGGCCTTGTATAGATTATCGTCTTTTGAATAAGATTACCGTAAAATATCAGTATCCTTTGCCATTGTTGACTGATTTGTTTGCTCGCATTAAGGGGGCTAAATGGTTCACTAAGATTGATCTTCGGGGCGCGTATAATCTTATACGAATAAAGCAAGGTGATGAGTGGAAAACCGCATTTAATACGCCTGAGGGCCATTTTGAGTATTTGGTAATGCCTTTTGGACTTTCTAATGCTCCTTCAGTCTTCCAGTCCTTTATGCACGATATTTTCCGTGAATATCTGGATAAATTTATGATTGTGTATTTGGATGATATTTTGGTTTTTTCTGATGACTGGGAGTCTCATGTTCAGCAGGTCAGGAAGGTGTTTCAGGTCCTGCGGGCCAATTCCTTGTTTGTAAAAGGCTCAAAGTGTCTCTTTGGAGTCCAGAAGATTTCTTTCTTGGGGTATATTTTTTCCCCTTCTACTATTGAGATGGATCCCGTCAAGGTTCAGGCTATTTGTGACTGGACGCAGCCTACATCTCTTAAGAGTCTACAGAAGTTCTTGGGCTTTGCTAATTTCTATCGTCGTTTTATAACTAATTTTTCTAGTGTTGTTAAGCCTTTGACGGATTTGACTAAGAAGGGTGCTGATGTTGCTAATTGGTCTCCTGCGGCTGTGGAGGCCTTTCAGGAACTTAAGCGCCGGTTTTCTTCTGCTCCTGTGTTGCGTCAGCCAGATGTTTCGCTCCCTTTTCAGGTTGAGGTTGATGCTTCCGAGATTGGAGCGGGGGCGGTTTTGTCACAGAGAAGCTCCGATGGCTCAGTGATGAAGCCATGCGCGTTTTTTTCTAGAAAGTTTTCGCCGGCTGAGCGGAATTATGATGTTGGTAATCGGGAACTTTTGGCCATGAAGTGGGCATTTGAGGAGTGGCGTCATTGGCTAGAGGGTGCTAGACATCGTGTGGTGGTCTTGACTGATCACAAAAATTTGATTTACCTTGAGTCTGCCAGGCGTCTGAATCCTAGACAGGCTCGTTGGTCACTGTTTTTCTCTCGTTTCAATTTTGTGGTTTCATACCTGCCAGGTTCAAAGAATGTGAAGGTGGATGCTCTTTCTAGGAGTTTTGTGCCTGACTCCCTTGGAGATTCTGAGCCCTCTGGTATCCTTAGGGATGGGGTGATTTTGTCTGCTGTCTCCCCAGACTTGCGACGTGCTTTGCAGGAGTTTCAGGCAGGTAAACCTGATCGTTGTCCGCCTGAGAGACTGTTTGTTCCGGATAATTGGACCAGTAGAGTCATCTCCGAGGTCCATTCTTCTGCGTTGGCAGGTCATCCTGGAATATTTGGTACTAGAGACTTGGTGGCCAGGTCTTTTTGGTGGCCTTCCTTGTCGAGGGATGTGCGTTCTTTTGTGCAGTCTTGTGAGGTTTGTGCTCGGGCTAAGCCTTGCTGTTCTCGGGCCAGTGGATTGTTGTCACCTTTGCCTATCCCGAAGAGGCCTTGGACGCACATTTCCATGGACTTTATTTCGGATCTCCCTGTCTCTCAAAAAATGTCCGTCATCTGGGTTGTGTGTGACCGCTTTTCTAAGATGGTTCATCTGGTCCCCTTGCCTAAGTTGCCTTCCTCCTCTGAGTTGGTCCCTCTGTTTTTTCAGAATGTGGTTCGTTTGCATGGGATTCCTGAGAACATCGTTTCTGACAGGGGATCCCAGTTTGTGTCTAGATTTTGGCGGACGTTCTGTGCCAAGATGGGCATTGATTTGTCCTTTTCGTCTGCATTCCATCCTCAGACGAATGGCCAGACTGAACGAACTAATCAGACCTTGGAAACTTATTTAAGGTGTTTTGTTTCTGCTGATCAGGATGACTGGGTTACCTTTTTGCCGCTGGCCGAGTTTGCCCTTAATAATCGGGCTAGTTCTGCTACCTTGGTTTCTCCTTTCTTTTGTAATTCGGGGTTTCATCCTCGTTTTTCCTCTGGTCAGGTGGAACCTTCTGATTGTCCTGGAGTGGACATGGTGGTGGATAGGTTGCATCGGATTTGGAGTCATGTGGTGGACAATTTGAGGTTGTCCCAGGAGAAGGCTCAGCAGTTTGCTAATCGCCGTCGCCGCGTGGGTCCTCGACTTCTTGTTGGGGACTTGGTGTGGTTGTCTTCTCGTTTTGTTCCTATGAAGGTCTCTTCTCCTAAGTTCAAGCCTCGGTTCATCGGTCCCTATAGGATCTTGGAAATTCTTAACCCTGTGTCGTTTCGTTTGGATCTCCCGGCATCGTTTGCTATTCATAATGTGTTCCATCGGTCGTTGTTGCGGAAGTATGAGGTACCTGTTGTTCCTTCGCTTGAGCCTCCTGCTCCAGTGCTGGTGGAGGGAGAATTGGAGTATGTTGTGGAGAAGATCTTGGATTCTCGTGTTTCCAGACGGAAACTCCAGTATTTGGTCAAGTGGAAGGGTTATGGTCAGGAGGATACTTCTTGGGTGGTTGCCTCGGATGTTCATGCTGATGATTTGGTTCGCGCTTTTCATAGGGCTCATCCTGGTCGCCCTGGTGGTTCTCGTGAGGGTTCGGTGACCCCTCCTCAAGGGGGGGGTACTGTTGTGAGTTCTGTTTTTGGGCTCCCTCTGGTGGTTACTGATGGTACTGGGTGACTTGTCTTTCCTGGGTCTCTGGGTTCCACCTGTTCCATCAGGATATGGGAGTTTCCTATTTTACCCGGCTTTACTGGCATTTCCTCGCCGGTTATCAATGTATCCAGTGTGTCTTGTTACCTCTGCTCCCTGCTCCTAGAACCTTCTGGTCAAGCTAAGTTTGGATTTTCCTGTTTTGGTGTTTTGCTTTATTTGGTTTTTAGTCCAGCCTGCAGATATTTGATTCTTTGCTGCTGGTTGCTCTAGTGGGCTGAAATTGCTCCTCATGTACCATGAGTTGGCACATGAGTTCAAGTAATTTCAGGATGGTTTTTTGAAGGGTTTTTCGCTGACCGCGCAGATCACTTTTGTATTCTCTGCTATCTAGCTTTAGCGGGTCTCATTTTGCTGAAACTGTTTTCATACTGCGTATGTGCTTTCCTCTCATTTCACCGTCATTATATGTGGGGGGCTGCTATTTCTGTGGGGTGTTTCTCTGGAGGCAAGAGAGGTCTGTGTTTCTTCTAATAGGGGAAGTTAGATCTTCGGCTGGAGCGAGACGTCTAGGATCATCGTAGGCACGTTCCCCGGCTACTTTTATTTGTGTGTTAGGTTCAGGGTCGCGGTCAGCTCAGGTTCCATCGCCCTAGAGCTTGTTTGTATCTGTGCTTGTCCTTTAGTGATCCCCTGCCATTGGGATCATGACAGCAGGGTGACACTGATACTCGGGGTGCAGGGTGACACTGATACTCGGGGTGCAGGGTGACACTGATACGCGGGGTGCAGGGTGACACTGATCCTCGGGGTACAGGGTGACACTGATATTTGGGGTGCAGGGTGACACTGATACTCGGGGTGCAGGGTGACACTGATACTCGAGGTGCAGGGTGACACTGATCCTCGGGGTACAGGGTGACACTGATATTTGGGGTGCAGGGTGACACTGATACTCGGGGTGCAGGGTGACACTGATACTCGGGGTGCAGGGTGACACTGATACTCGGGGTGCAGGGTGACACTGATACTCGGGGTGCAGGGTGACACTGATACTCGGGGTGCAGGGTGACACTGATACTCGGGATGCAGGGTGACACATACTCGGGGTGCAGGGTGACACTGATACTCGGGGTGCAGGGTGACACTGATACTCGGGATGCAGGGTGACACATACTCGGGGTGCAGGGTGACACATACTCGGGGTGCAGGGTGACACTGATACTCGGGGTGCAGGGTGACACTGATACTCGGGGTACAGGGTGACACTGATACTCGGGGTACAGGGTGACACTGATACTCGGGATGCAGGGTGACACATACTCGGGGTGCAGGGTGACACTGATACTCGGGGTGCAGGGTGACACTGATACTCGGGGTACAGGGTGACACTGATCCTCGGGGTACAGGGTGACACATACTCGGGGTGCAGGGTGACACTGATACTCGGGGTGCAGGGTGACACTGATACTCGGGATGCAGGGTGACACTGATACTCGGGGTGCAGGGTGACACTGATACTCGGGGTGCAGGGTGACACTGATACTCGGGGTGCAGGGTGACACTGATACTCGGGGTGCAGGGTGACACTGATACTCGGGGTGCAGGGTGACACTGATACTCGGCGTGCAGGGTGACACTGATACTCGGGGTGCAGGGTGACACTGATACTCGGGGTGCAGGGTGACACTGATACTCGGGGTGCAGGGTGACACTGATACTCGGGGTGCAGGGTGACACTGATACTCGGGGTGCAGGGTGACACTGATACTCGGGGTGCAGGGTGACACTGATACTCGGGGTGCAGGGTGACACTGATACTCGGGGTGCAGGACAGTGATTCTCGTCAGTCGACATTCGATGTTGCTTTTATTTTTTGCGCTGTGGATTTTCCGGACGTTTTTTGCCCTTTTCTTTGTGATTGATGTTTTTCCATGAATTTCGATGTTCTCCTCAGTGTCTGTTATTTAGGGGGAGTCACGGATGTCGCAGCCCCCGGTTCATCATGAATATTGGGGGGGTGGATACAATATGGCGGCTGTCTGTCTTGAGGAGCTGGTATAATGTAATGTTCGGCAGAGCGTGAATTTCGTGCTGCGATTCCCTCCCCCGTTATTCCGGCGTCAGGCAAGGGGTTAAGCGCTGACAGATCGGCTGATGTATTTTCTGGCTCCTGGTGATACTTTGTGATTTATTTTGCTGACATTTCACCCATCAGCTCCTCTGGTCTGAACTGGTGAAATATTACACATCCATCATGGGTCGGCTGGGCCTCCCTGCCTGCGAGGCTGCGGCGCACAATGGAGGCCGCGGTTATGGTCGTCTCTGCAGGGATTGGCTGTGTGTGATTTCACCTTTGGCGATCTAACCGAGTGGAATGAGACTCCTGCATCTGAACATTGATTATTCCCCCCGCCTCATGCGTCAAAGGAACCTCTAACCGGCGGTTTATAACATGGAGGTGCGCACCCCGCAATGGTCCTGACCGCGCCGGCTCCGCTCATCCTGCGGAACAGGGAATGGGCAATGTGCTCTCAATGTGTAATATGCTGTAAAAGCGAATGATTGAAGAGGATTTGCTTCCTCCATAACAAAAGAAAGAATCCTGGAGAGAAGGAGCGACCATTATCATTACCCTTATTAGCAGATGCTCATTAATTGCCAGTCATAGCAACCATGCAAGAACATTCAGGTAATGGTCCAGTATTACATACATTACTGCTCACCCCAGAGCTGCACTCACTATTCTGCTGGTGCAGTCACTGTGTACATACATTACTGATCCTGAGTTACATCCTGTATTATACCCCAGAGCTGCACTCACTATTCTGCTGGTGCAGTCACTGTGTACATATATTACATTACTGATCCTGAGTTACATCCTGTATTATACTCCAGAGCTGCACTCACTATTCTGCTGGTGCAGTCACTGTGTACATATATTACATTACTGATCCTGAGTTACATCCTGTATTATACTCCAGAGCTGCACTCACTATTCTGCTGGTGCAGTCACTGTGTACATACATTACATTACTGATCCTGAGTTACATCCTGTATTATACCCCAGAGCTGCACTCACTATTCTGCTGGTGCAGTCACTGTGTACATACATTACATTACTGATCCTGAGTTACATCCTGTATTATACTCCAGAGCTGCACTCACTATTCTGCTGGTGCAGTCACTGTGTACATACATTACATTACTGATCCTGAGTTACATCCTGTATTATACTCCAGAGCTGCACTCACTATTCTGCTGGTGCAGTCACTGTGTACATATATTACATTACTGATCCTGAGTTACATCCTGTATTATACTCCAGAGCTGCACTCACTATTCTGCTGGTGCAGTCACTGTGTACATACATTACATTACTGATCCTGAGTTACATCCTGTATTATACCCCAGAGCTGCACTCACTATTCTGCCGCTGCAGTCACTGTGTACATACATTACATTACTGATCCTGAGTTACATCCTGTATTATACTCCAGAGCTGCACTCACTATTCTGCTGGTGCAGTCACTGTGTACATATATTACATTACTGATCCTGAGTTACATCCTGTATTATACTCCAGAGCTGCACTCACTATTCTGCTGGTGCAGTCACTGTGTACATATATTACATTACTGATCCTGAGTTACATCCTGTATTATACTCCAGAGCTGCACTCACTATTCTGCTGGTGCAGTCACTGTGTACATACATTACATTACTGATCCTGAGTTACATCCTGTATTATACCCCAGAGCTGCACTCACTATTCTGCCGCTGCAGTCACTGTGTACATACATTACATTACTGATCCTGAGTTACATCCTGTATTATACTCCAGAGCTGCACTCACTATTCTGCTGGTGCAGTCACTGTGTACATATATTACATTACTGATCCTGAGTTACATCCTGTATTATACTCCAGAGCTGCACTCACTATTCTGCTGGTGCAGTCACTGTGTACATATATTACATTACTGATCCTGAGTTACATCCTGTATTATACTCCAGAGCTGCGCTCACTATTCTGCTGGTGCAGTCACTGTGTACATACATTACATTACTGATCCTGAGTTACATCCTGTATTATACTCCAGAGCTGCACTCACTATTCTGCTGGTTCAGTCACTGTGTACATACATTACATTACTGATCCTGAGTTACATCCTGTATTATACTCCAGAGCTGCGCTCACTATTCTGCTGGTGCAGTCACTGTGTACATACATTACATTACTGATCCTGAGTTACATCGTGTATTATACTCCAGAGCTGCACTCACTATTCTGCTGGTGCAGTCACTGTGTACATACATTACATTACTGATCCTGAGTTACATCCTGTATTATACTCCATAGTCCACACTCCAGCCACATGAGGTCTGGCATTGTCCTGCATTAGGAGGAACCCAGGGCCAACCGCACCAGCATATGGTCTCACAAGGGGTCTGAGGATCTCATCTCGGTACCTAATGTCAGTCAGGCTACCTCTGGTGAGCACATGGAGGGCTGTGCGGCCCTCCAAAGAAATGCCACCCCACACCATTACTGACCCACTGCCAAACCGGTCATGCTGAAGGATGTTGCAGGCAGCAGATCGCTCTCCACGGCGTCTCCAGACTCTGTCACGTCTGTCACATGTGCTCAGTGTGAACCTGCTTTTATCTGTGAAGAGCACAGGGTGCCAGTGGTGAATTTGCCAATCCTGGTGTTCTGTGGCAAATGCCAAGAGTCCTGTACGGTGTTGGGCTGTGAGCACAACCCCATCTGTGGACGTCGGGCACTCAGACCTTCCTCATGGAGTCGGTTTCTAACCGTTTGTGCAGACACATGCACATTTGTGGCCTGCTGGAGGTCATTTTGCAGGGCTCTGGCAGTGCTCCTCCTGTTCCTCCTTGCACAAAGGCTGAGGTAACAGTCCTGCTGCTGGGTTGTTGCCCTCCTATGGCCCCCCTCCACGTCTCCTGGTGTACTGGCCTGTCTCCTGGTAGCGCCTCCAGCCTCTGGACACTACTCTGACAGACACAACAAACCTTCTTCCCACAGCTCGCATTGATGTGCCATCCTGGATGAGCTGCACTACCTGAGCCACTTGTGTGGGTTGTAGAGTCCGTCTCATGCTACCACGAGTGTGAAACCACAACCAACATTCAAAAGTGACCAAAACATCAGCCAGAAATCATTGGTACTGAGATGTGGTGTGTGGTCCCCACCTGCAGAGTCACTCCATTATTGGGGGGAGTCTTGATAATTGCCAATAATTTCCATCTGTTGTCTATTCCATTTGCACAGCAGCATGTGAGATTGATTGTCAATCAGTGTTGCTTCCTAAGTGGACAGTTTGATTTCACAGAAGTTTGATTTACTTGGAGTTAGATTCTGTTGTTTGTGTTCCCTTTATTTTTTTGAGCCGTTTATTTTTCTTTTTTCCTCCCCAGACCTGAAGCCTTGGTTGTCTAACTTCTCGTATGGCGACGTGCAGGATTTCTCGCAGCTCACCCTCGACATCAACAGGAATCAGCTGATCGTAGGCGCCAGGTAATCTGTGTGGTTTCTATGTAGGAGCAGATGAAGCAGAGCTGAACGGGTTAGTGACACCGTGTAACACCTCGAGCACATTGCACTTTCTACAGTGGTAGCCACTGACTGATTTCAGGAGACCCTACCGGTGGGACCACCCATCATCGTCCTGTCTAATGCAGATAGTGAGGTGGGTGCTGGCGCTGCCGCGGATCGCCCAGGATGTCACGAAGAGCAGAGCGCGGGGGTCTCTTGTGACTGGGGCGTAATCTCCTAATCTTCCCTGTGATGCTGAACCCAGGCACAGAGAGGTACGAGCTGCGAGGCGCCCCCCGGCCACGGACAGCTCAGGTTCTCTGTGGCGGTGGGTTAGATTTTATCTATGGAGCTGCAGACATACAAGGACTGCAGGGGATGCGGGATCAATCAGTAGAAATGTCCCTGTCTGTCCTTAAAGTGCATCTCCGATCCCGAACAATCTCCCATAAATCCGTAATAAAGGTGGATATAAAAGCAACTTTGTATCATGTTAGAATAAAAAGTCTCATTGTCCGTTCCCTTCCGCACTAATCATCCAGGTGTCGCTGCCATGATGTCTCCCAGACGGGGAGAAGAAGGGGTCCTGCTCCCCTATCGCTCCCTCTCACATCCGCACAGCATGGAGAGAGCAGTGTGGCTGTGAATCCTGCACTGAGTGGACACTAGGACACGCACTACAAGCAGCAGCAAGTGTCTGCAGCTGCCCCCTCCCATACCATAGACATATATGGGCAGCAGCTGTAATGTGATCTCTCAGTGAGCTAAAAATCCATCTCCACTCTGCTATACCGGACAGTGACTTTACCAGCAGTCCTATGTAACACTACAGATCACAGAGGCGTAACTATCAGCGCAGATAATGTAGTAGATGTCACCTGCAGTCCTATGTAACACCACAGATAACACAGTGATAACTCTCTGAGCACAGATAATGTAGTAGATGTCACCTGCAGTCCTATGTAATACCATATATAACACAGTGATAACTCTCTGAGTACAGATGATGTAGTAGATGTCACCTGCAGTCCTATGTAACAGCACAGATAACACACTGATAACTCTCTGAGTACAGATAATGTGGTAGATGTCACCTGCAGTCCTATGTAATACCACATATAACACAGTGATAACTCTCTGAGTACAGATAATGTAGCAGATGTGACCTGCAGTCCTATGTAACACCACAGATAACACAGTGATAACTCTCTGAGTACAGATAATGTAGTAGTCATCACCTGCAGTCCTATGTAACAGCACAGATGACGCTAACGCTCTGAGTACAGATGATGTAGTAGTCATCACCGGCAGTCCTATGTAACACCGCAGATAACGCTAACGCTCTGAGTACAGGTGATGTAGTAGTCATCACCGGCAGTCCTATGTAACAGCACAGATAACGCTAACGCTCTGAGTACAGGTGATGTAGTAGTTATCACCGGCAGTCCTATGTAACACCGCAGATAACGCTAACGCTCTGAGTACAGGTGATGTAGTAGTTATCACCGGCAGTCCTATGTAACACCGCAGATAACGCTGATAATTCTCCCTGTGATTGATGGGGTAATCTTCTCCTTGCCAGCGGAGTATACAGCGGGTCGGGGGGTGTATATATTTTCACTGTGCAGCTCTCGGTCGGGGGTCGATGATGGAGCGTGGCGCTGGGTGCTTTGCGCTGGGCCGATTCCCCTTTCGCGCCTTCAGTCTGATTATTGGAGACAGAAGATCAGAGAGGGGAAATTGCTCGGTGAAATATTCATGTTCCCGCGGGGCTTGTTCCTGCTTTATTATACATCACGCTAAACGCTGCGTCGTAATGAATGATCAGCCGTGCGGTTATCACCCTGTGGGACGGCTGAGGGTGGGCTGTGCCTGGAGCTCGCACTGGGGGGGCACGCGGACTTTAGGTGTTACTATTACAGCCGTAGAGGGACGTGCGGCTCCGATCTGGATCGCTGCCTCTCATAGCACAAGATCCGATGGATAGAAAAAGGAAATGTATCTTATATATAATTGCCTAGAATACTACTTCCTGCAATTTGTGCCAACTTCCGTGGCTTTGTCCGGAGCTAATGTCCGGAGCTAATGTCCGGAGCTAATGTGCGGAGCTAATGTCCGGAGCTAATGTCCGGAGCTAATGTCCGGAGCTAATGTCCGGAGCTAATGTCCGGAGCTAATGTGCGGAGCTAATGTGCGGAGCTAATGTCCGGAGCTAATGTCCGGAGCTAATGTCCGGAGCTAATGTCCGGAGCTAATGTCCGGAGCTAATGTGCGGAGCTAATGTGCGGAGCTAATGTGCGGAGCTAATGTCCGGAGCTAATGTCCGGAGCTAATGTGCGGAGCTAATGTGCGGAGCTAATGTCCGGAGCTAATGTCCGGAGCTAATGTGCGGAGCTAATGTCCGGAGCTAATGTCCGGAGCTAATGTCCGGAGATAATGTCCGGAGCTAATGTGCGGAGCTAATGTCCGGAGCTAATGTCCGGAGCTAATGTCCGGAGATAAGTGACGTCAACAGTGTCCAGTGTCTGATTGGTTGCCGCCTGCTGCGAGCGACCAATCAGAAACGTGCCGTACTGTGACACACTCCGCCCGCCATTTTGGTGTGATTTTTGAATTTTTACCTCACAGCAAGTTTCTACTGCGTGGAGGCGGCCCAGTGACGTTGCTCTTCAAGCTCCTGCCGAATTTCAAGTATATATGGATTCTAGACTCCCGATTCTTTAGAATCGGGCTGCCATCTAGTCTAACATAAAAGATGAGAGGAATCAGCGGCCGGGGGTCCGAGCGTGGAGGCCGCAGCAATAGAGGCCCGGACTGTCCTCCACAGGGCGACACACCGGAGTCCGACACGAGGCTTTATCACCTGCACACACCACAACCAGGCTGCGTATAACCTGCAGAAACCGGATACAAATATTATAACATTCCATCAACGTTTATCACAGACTAATGTATCAATATCGAGGTCCCACCATAGTATTACAGAGAAAACAATGGTGTACAAAAAACAGAAGCCAGAAACATAGTAACACCCAAAACACGTGTTCCAAGTATCGTTAAATGTGTGATTATAGAATGATATCACAGAGAGTGACTCGTCCTCCTATGGCCATTATACTGTATGGAGAACCCACATATATGTATCGATCATGTCACAGTAGGACATATACATGGAAGGTAAGAGATCATGAACGAGTAAAATAGCCGATCCAATATAAAGAGACATGAAAATAGCTCCAAATATTTGCAGGTAACGAGCTTTACCCGCGGTCGTGGCGCATGGGAAGGGTGAGAAGCTAAAGCTCGGAGGAGGACGAAGAGTCAGATTTGTTTAAACAATTTCCGGATTTCGAGGATGGTTTTGTGCCCAGACGTCCGGCAGACGGTTCTTGTGAGGAACGCTTGTCCTTCAGTTACAGACTAGATGTCTGTCTTCAAAATCTTTGTTTTCAAAACAAAGAAAAAACATAGAAATGAGCAATAAATGCGATATAATAATGAAGCCGAATGAATTATTTGTGTGGAAACACATTCTAATGGCTGAATGGAATATTTATCAGTCGTGCTGTGACCTTCTCCGCACCGCACCTGTCACTCCTCAATGTGCGCAGCTTAATCTGCACCGATATCATCTCCCTCTTAATAAGGGTACGTTCGCCTTGGTCAGTAATCGCTGCGGGTGGTCACGGCGTACCCCCACAGCATCCTACCCTCAGTGGGCAGATGTTACAGCATAGTGGATGGGTTTTCAGGAAACCCCATGTCCACTATGCGTCCAGAGACGCCCACGGCTTTCCTGTGGAGAAGGACATGCAGCGCGTCTTTCCAGACTGCAGCATGTCTATTTATCTTACTTGTGATGCAATTAAGAGTAGTGGATACATTCACTGTCACAGGATATTGTGTGTTACCATGTAGATAATCTGTTACTTGTATATCATGCAGGAATCTGTGATACATAATATCGATAATCTCTGATACAATCTGTGACGCTTTGTGTTCATTTCTGAGTTTCATCCGGTTTTTCTCTTTCTCCGTCGCAGGAATCATCTCTTCAGGCTGAGTCTCTACAACGTCTCCCTCATCCAGGTACGTCGCCCATCCCCCCACATCTCTGTGTTGCAGAACAGCTGATTCTTTCCCACAAGTAACCGAATTTGCAGGAAAAAAATGTTTCTGGGCAATTCCTGACGTGTGAGATGCTGAAAGTCATCTGATTGTCTGACTGGATACATTGTAAGCGTACGATCAAACGACTGCACTGTCAGTTCTGATCCTGTCCGTGAAAAAAAGCTCCTGACATGGTCTAACAAGTCTCGGACCGACATTATTCCGGCGGCTGCTCACAATACTGACTGTTCTGCAGCCTCCATTCCTCTCCTCCATATTTCAGATGACACTTTCCTATTCAAGTCTATGGGAGCACAAACATTGTATCCAGATCATCCGCGTGGCGTCCAGTCTTTACGGATTCATTGTCATTATTCCCATAGGAAACGGATTGGTTGTGTAAGTTTCCACAGATGAGGAATCGTCTCCTTCTTCTGCACTTGTGTGACTTTATCCTCACCAGCCCTCCGCTGTGTAGAATATTCTCTATTCACTGACAAGAATCAGAGATATTGACAGTGGTGATCAATGCCTCGTAAACGTGGCTAAGCCTCAGTAATGTCTGCGTCCTCCATTGTCCTCCTGCTGTGCTTCATGTCGGTGAATTGTAGCTCGACTCATTTTCCAGCTGTTTTCCTGTGTTTAGAGGAGCGGCCGATAATCCGTAACATACAGAACGCCGGGGGTTTATATAATGGACCCGCTACTAATTGGCCCAGGAAGATTAAGGGACGGCGCGGCGGCCTCATAAATACGCTGCGAGTCCGCTGTGCTGCGCCGATACTGGGAGCGGGTAATAAATTGACTGGTTCTTTTGTTGCTGGAGCCTTTGGAATTATTCACAAAAGCTAAAATGTCACAATGAAAAGACTGCAGAAATAAAGCAATTCCAGCAGCGAGCGTCTCCTGGGCCCTGGCACTGGGGGTCCGCACGCACGCACAGCACTCTGCAACTGGCGCAGTTCCATCCCAGATATGGACAGGGAGCTCCCGGGGGCTTTACTGTACATTTCCAGCACTTGCTGACCCCGATGTTCCACCAAGAAGCCCCATAGATCTTCCCAGAGCAGCAGCCTGACATGTAAACAGAGAGGAGGACTGCGAGAGGACTGGGAGAGGAGGACTGCGAGAGGAGGACTGCGAGAGGAGGACTGGGAGAGGAGGACTGGGAGAGGAGGACTGGGAGAGGAGGGCTGCGAGAGGAGGGCTGCGAGAGGAGGGCTGCGAGAGGAGGGCTGCGAGAGGAGGGCTGCGAGAGGAGGGCTGCGAGAGGAGGACTGCGAGAGGAGGACTGCGAGAGGAGGACTGGGAGAGGAGGGCTGCGAGAGGAGGGCTGCGAGAGGAGGGCTGCGAGAGGAGGACTGGGAGAGGAGGGCTGCGAGAGGAGGGCTGCGAGAGGAGGACTGGGAGAGGAGGACTGGGAGAGGAGGACTGCGAGAGGAGGGCTGCGAGAGGAGGGCTGCGAGAGGAGGACTGGGAGAGGAGGGCTGCGAGAGGAGGACTGGGAGAGGAGGGCTGCGAGAGGAGGGCTGCGAGAGGAAGACTGCGAGAGGAGGACTGCGGAGCAGCGCAGAGGAATGCAGAAAATCCTGCGCTCTGCATGTCCATATAGGAGAGAAGCCGGGGAAGGAAGGGATCACTGACGGGCGCCATCACCACCCGCACCCAAAATCCAACTGCCCCATATATACCTGTGCAGTACTGAGACTGATCCCCGTATAACCAGTTACCATATAAGCAGCAGTATTATAGCAGTTCCCGTGTATTCTTATATATCGGAAGCAGTATTATAGTAGTTATATTCTTGTACATAGGGGCAGTATTATAGTAGTTATATTCTTATATATCGGAAGCAGTATTATAGTAGTTATATTCTTGTACATAGGAGCAGTATTATAGTAGTTATATTCTTGTACATAGGGAGCAGTATTATAGTAGTTATATTCTTGTACATAGAGGGCAGTATTATAGTAGTTATATTGTTGTACATAGGGAGCAGTATTATAGTAGTTATATTCTTGTACATAGGAGCAGTATTATAGTAGTTATATTCTTGTACATAGGAGCAGTATTATAGTAGTTATATTCTTGTATATAGGAGCAGTATTATAGTAGTTATATTCTTGTACATAGGAGCAGTATTATAGTAGTTATATTCTTGTACATAGGAGCAGTATTATAGTAGTTATATTCTTGTATATAGGAGCAGTATTATAGTAGTTATATTCTTGTACATAGGAGCAGTATTATAGTAGTTATATTCTTGTACATAGGAGCAGTATTATAGTAGTTATATTCTTGTACACAGGGCAGTATTATAGTAGCTATATTCTTGTATATAGGGGCAGTATTATAGTAGTTATATTCTTGTAATTAGGGGCAGTATTATAGTAGTTATATTCTTGTAATTAGGGGCAGTATTATAGTAGTTATATTCTTGTACATAGGGGGCAGTATTATAGTAGTTATATTCTTGTACATAGGGAGCAGTATTATAGTAGTTATATTCTTGTACATAGGGAGCAGTATTATAGTAGTTATATTCTTGTACATAGGAGCAGTATTATAGTAGTTATATTCTTGCACATAGGAGCAGTATTATAGTAGTTATATTCTTGTACATAGGGGGCAGTATTATAGTAGTCATATTCTTGTACATAGGGGCAGTATTATAGTAGTTATATTCTTGTACATAGGGGACAGTATTATAGTAGTTATATTTTTGTACATAGGGGCAGTATTATAGTAGTTATATTCTTGTACATAGGAGCAGTATTATAGTAGTTATATTCTTGTACATAGGGGCAGTATTATAGTAGTTATATTCTTGTACATAAGGGGCAGTATTATTGTAGTTCTATTCTTTTACATAGGGGCATTATTATAGTAGTTATATTCTTGTACATAGGAGCAGTATTATAGTAGTTATATTCTTGTACATAGGGGGCAGTATTATTGTAGTTCTATTCTTGTACATAGGGGCAGTATTATAGTAGTTATATTCTTGTACATAGGGGCGGTATTATAGTAGTTATATTCTTGTACATAGGGGCAGTATTATAGTGGTTATATTCTTGTACATAGGAGCAGTATTATAGTGGTTATATTCTTGTACATAGGGGCAGTATTATAGTGGTTATATTCTTGTACATAGGGGCAGTATTATAGTAGTTATATTCTTGTACATAGGGGCAGTATTATAGTAGTTATATTCTTGTACATAGGGGCAGTTTTATAGTAGTTATATTCTTGTACATAGGGGCAGTATTATAGTAGTTATATTGTACATAGGGGCAGTATTATAGCAGTTATATTGTATATAGGGGCAGTATTATAGTAGTTATATTCTTGTACATAGGGGCAGTATTATAGCAGTTATATTCTTGTATATAGGGGCAGTATTATAGTAGTTATATTCTTGTATATAGGAGCAGTATTACAGTAGTTATATTCTTGTACATAGGAGCAGTATTATAGTAGTTATATTCTTGTATATAGGAGCAGTATTATAGTAGTTATATTCTTGTACATAGAAGCAGTATTATAGTAGTTATATTCTTGTATATAGGAGCAGTATTATAGTAGTTATATTCTTGTACATAGGGACAGTATTATTGTAGTTCTATTCTTGTACATAGGGGCAGTATTATAGCAATTATATTCTTGTATATAGGGGCAGTATTATAGTAGTTATATTCTTGTATATAGGAGCAGTATTACAGTAGTTATATTCTTGTACATAGGAGCAGTATTATAGTAGTTATATTCTTGTATATAGGAGCAGTATTATAGTAGTTATGTTCTTGTACATAGGGGCAGTATTATAGTAGTTATATTCTTGTATATAGGAGCAGTATTATAGTAGTTATGTTCTTGTACATAGGGGCAGTATTATAGTAGTTATATTCTTGTATATAGGAGCAGTATTATAGTAGTTATATTCTTGTACATAGAAGCAGTATTATAGTAGTTATATTGTATATAGGAGCAGTATTATAGTAGTTATATTCTTGTACATAGGGACAGTATTATTGTAGTTCTATTCTTGTACATAGGGGCAGTATTATAGTAGCTGCTCTTCCGTGTGCATTGGGGGATGTTCGGCGTCTCGCACACCTGGAGTGATACATGTCAGTTCTTGTATGTTGGTCACAGGTTTGGGTCGGTGATTACCGCACATAAACCTGCAGTGATGTAGACCTTTTTTCTGTTACTGGTTGTATTTATGTTGTTGGATTTTTCTTTTATGATCGGATTTTGTGGTGATGAGACTTTTGGTAATGATTCCTGTCTGGATATCTTCGGTTGTGAGTCAGTACGTGGAGTGTTTGGCGGTCGTCTCCTAAGTGACGTCTAGTGACTCCGGTCATCGTCAGGCTGGGACAAGTTTTACCTGCAGACCCCGCCGTCCCTCACCTGGAATATCTGTCAGATCAGCGCTCTGCAGCCGGGTGATTGTGTAGATTGTCTGAGCAAGATGTAACATGTGGAGTCCGTCTACGAAATCACAAAAAAGGGGTTAACATCCCGGGAAGGGGCACAGAGCGCTGAGGTTTGTGTAGGAAATGGTGAGAGGCAGATTTATCTTATCTTAGGTAATGTGATCAGCCGGATAGAAGGGATATCATGGTTTATGGTTTATTTTTTATCAGAATCTGCAGTGCTGGACCCTGATACCACTGGGGCGGCAGAGCGCACTGTCACTGCAGCTGAAGTCGGAGTTCTGCTCTGATTTCCTGTGTGTTTCGCATGTTGTTACATTGTATGAGGACTTTACTGTTACTTTGTTGCAATTCATATTGGAAAATCCATAAATTTCTTCATTTTTATTCAGATTCCTCCTTTGTTATATGAGAAGTTTGCTTCTCATCTGTTGGAGATTTCATCCCCCAATAATGGAGCTGCCGCCTAAAAGAAAATGTGCCCATCCCTCTATCTATCTATCTATCTATCTATTTATCTATCTATCTATTATCTATCTATCATCTATCTATTATCTATCATCTATCTATTTATCTATCTATCTATTATCTATCTATCATCTATCTATCTATCATCTATCTATCTATTATCTATCTATCTATCTATCTATCTATCTATTATCTATCTATCTATATATCTATCTATTATCTATCTATCTATCTATTATCTATCTATTATCTATCTATCTATCTATCTATCTATCTATCTATCTATTATCTATCTATCTATCTATCTATTATCCATCCATCTATCTATCTATCTATCTATCTATCTATCTATCTATCTATCTATCTATATATCTATCTATTATCTATCTATTATCTATCTATCTATCTATATATCTATTATCTATCTATCTATCTATCTATGTATCTATCTATCTATCTATCTATATATCTATGTATCTATTATATATCTGTCTATCTATTATCTATTATCTATCTATCTACTATCTATCTATCTATCATTTATCTATCTATCTATTATCTATCTATCTATCATCTATCTATCTATTATCTATCTATTATCCATCTATTTATCTATTATCTATCTATCTATTATCTATCTATCTATATATTATCTATCTATCATCTATCTATCTATTATCTATCTATCAATCTATTATCTATCTATCTATATATCTATCTATTATCTATCTATCTATTATCTATCTATTATCTATCTATCTATCTATCTATCTATCTATTATCTATCTATTATCTATCTATATATTATCTATCTATCTATGTATCTATTATCTATCTATCTATCTATCTATCTATCTATCTATCTATTATCTATCTATTATCTATCTATCTACTATCTATCTATCTATCTATCTATCTATCTATCTATCTATCTATCTATCTATCATTTATCTATCTATCTATTATCTATCTATTATCCATCCATCTATCTATCTATTATCTATCTATCTATATATCTATCTATTATCTATCTATTATCTATCTATCTATCTATCTATCTATCTATCTATGTATCTATTATCTATCTATCTGTCTATTATCTATCTATTATCTATTATCTATCTACTATCTATCTATCTATCATTTATTTATCTATCTATTATCTATCTATCTATCTATCATCTATCTATCTATTATCCATCTATTTATCTATTATCTATCTATCTATCTATCTATTATCTATCTATTATCTATCTATCTATATATTATCTATCTATTATCTATATTTATCTATATATTATCTATCTATTATCTATCTATCTATCTATCTATCTATCTATCTATCTATCTATTATCTATCTATTATTTATCTATCTATCTATTATCTATCTATCATCTATCTATTATCTATCTATTATCCATCTATTTATCTATTATCTATCTATCTATTATCTATCTATCTGTCTATTATCTATCTATTATCTATCTATCTATCTATCTATATATTATCTATTATCTATCTATCTATCTATCTATCTATCTATCTATCTATCTATCTATCTATCTATCTATCTATCTATCTATCTATTATCTATCTATCTTTCTTTCTATCTATCTTCCTTGTATTGCCGGTGGCACAGCCGCTTTGAATATTCGGGTGCCCCCGCTTTTGGTGGGGGGTCGGTCACAGCTGGAGCGGTGGCAGGGTTTCCGGGGATGAACATTATGGGTTTAGACTCTAGTAATAGACTCCAGGCCCGGATGTTTCTGCCGCTCGTTGCTGACATTTCTGCTCATTATTTTTTGTCTTTTCTCTTTAGTTTTTTATATTTTTGGCTTTTTTATAAGTCCACCATGTTGTCAGTGACGGCCGGAATCTTCCCAGACTTTTACGTTTCGATAGCGCGCGTCTCACTGCCGCCAGCATTTTGTGCATTCTCTCCTGATCCTCCCTCTGCTCTGATCAGGGGGTCTCTGCTTTGGGGGCTGCGGTGTTTCTGATCTCATAATTTGGGCGTGAGAATTATGGCCCATAAAATATAGTGATGCCATTAACCCCTTACTGTCTGATTCTCAGGGGTTCACTACTGATGAATACAGATGGACGGGGGGCGAATAGTAATGGGGGGCTGCCCTGTTCTCTTTCCATCGTTGTGATCGGGCAGCGCAGTATGTATCTGTTCTGGAATCCGGCTCTGACTACGGCCGCCATGTGAGGCAGGGGGGTACATGGACTCGGGGGTACATGGACACGTGAGGGGGATACATGGACTCGTGGGGCGTACATGGACTCGTGGGGGGAACATAGACTCGTGGGGGAACATGGACTCGTGGGGGAACATGGACTCGTGGGGGGAACATGGACTCGTGGGGTGTACATGGACTCGTAGGGGGGGACATGGACACGTGGGGGGATACATGGACACGTGGGGGGATACATGGACACGTGGGGGGGATACATGGACACGTGGGGGGATACATGGACACGTGGGGGGATACATGGACACGGGGGATACATGGACACGTGGGGGGATACATGGACATGTGGGGGGATACATGGACTCGTGGGGGTACATGGACTCGGGGGGGATACATGGACTCGTAGGGGGGTACATGGACACGTGGGGGGATACATGGACACGGGGGGATACATGGACTCGTAGGGGGATACATGGACTTGTGGGGGGTACATGGACACGTGAGGGGGGATACATGGACTCGTGGGGGGCACATGTACTCGTGGGGGGGTATATGGACATATGGGGGGATACATGGACTCGTGGGGGGCACATGGACTCGTGGGGGGCACATGGACTCGTGGCGTTTAGTGCTGCTGTGTTCTCTCCCCGTATTATCATCCTTTTTAATATTTATGGCTTGTGAATGACAAATTCCTCTTTTTGTTACTTTGTTTCTATTCTGCTTCTATTCTCTATTCTTTGGATGCAGCCTGCAGTGTAAAGTATGGAGGAGCTCGAATAATCAGAACATGACAGACCCCAGACTTCTATTTTGTCACCTTTTTTCCATTTATTTTGTGTGTTTCAGGTGGCAGAGTGGAGTTCTGATGAAGACACCCGCAGATCGTGTCAGAGCAAGGGGAAGACGGAGGTAAGAGCCCCCCGAACCACACAGAATAGCTGGCGGACCCCAGTAGTCCGGCTACAGAGGAGCTGAGCGGTTCCACATCAGCGGCTTTTCCCTCTTTATAATGATCTTCTTCTGCAGGGGCCGCACTTAAAGGGACACTCCATCCAATCTCAGGACAGGGGGTCTGGGAAGTCGCAGCTTTACTGCAGGACCCCTCTGTGGAATCTCCTTGAATGCTTCTGTCCTGTCGCCCCGCAGATTCAGCGCAGAATCACGGGTGTCGGGTTTGGGGCAGGATTTCATTAACATGTAATAATCACTTCTGCAGTGAATCCGGCGAATCAGCGGGGGCTCACATCTCTATAGGACCACACAGGGGGATAGCACGGGGGACCCCCGCTGTGCTGCAGATATCTGACCTCCCTACACCCAGAGCGATCAGCGTCTGCAGAGCATTGCACTATATACTGTGCTGCAGATATCTGACCTCCCTACACCCGGAGCGATCAGCGTCTGCAGAGCATTGCACTATATACTGTGCTGCAGATATCTGACCTCCCTACACCCGGAGTGATCAGCGTCTGCAGAGCATTGCACTATATACTGTGCTGCAGATATCTGACCTCCCTACACCCGGAGTGATCAGCGTCTGCAGAGCATTGCACTATATACTGTGCTGCAGATATCTGACCTGCCTACACCCAGAGCGATCAGCGTCTGCAGAGCATTGCACTATATACTAAGTATATAAGTTAGTAAGTCTAACCTCTATTGTTGGTAAAATATTTGAAGGGTTTCTGAGGGATGTTATTCTGGATTATCTCAATGAGAATAACTGTTTAACTCCATATCAGCATGGGTTTATGAGAAATCGCTCCTGTCAAACCAATCTAATCAGTTTTTATGAAGAGGTAAGCTATAGGCTGGACCACGGTGAGTCATTGGACGTGGTATATCTCGATTTTTCCAAAGCGTTTGATACCGTGCCGCACAAGAGGTTGGTACACAAAATGAGAATGCTTGGTCTGGGGGAAAATGTGTGTAAATGGGTTAGTAACTGGCTTAGTGATAGAAAGCAGAGGGTGGTTATAAATGGTATAGTCTCTAACTGGGTCGCTGTGACCAGTGGGGACCGCAGGGGTCAGTATTGGGACCTGTTCTCTTCAACATATTCATTAATGATCTGGTAGAAGGTTTACACAGTAAAATATCAATATTTGCAGATGATACAAAACTATGTAAAGCAGTTAATACAAGAGAAGATAGTATTCTGCTACAGATGGATCTGGATAAGTTGGAAACTTGGGCTGAAAGGTGGCAGATGAGGTTTAACAATGATAAATGTAAGGTTATACACATGGGAAGAGGGAATCAATATCACCATTACACACTGAACGGGAAACCACTGGGTAAATCTGACAGGGAGAAGGACTTGGGGATCCTAGTTAATGATAAACTTACCTGGAGCAGCCAGTGCCAGGCAGCAGCTGCCAAGGCAAACAGGATCATGGGGTGCATTAAAAGAGGTCTGGATACACATGATGAGAGCATTATACTGCCTCTGTACAAATCCCTAGTTAGACCGCACATGGAGTACTGTGTCCAGTTTTGGGCACCGGTGCTCAGGAAGGATATAATGGAACTAGAGAGAGTACAAAGGAGGGCAACAAAATTAATAAAGGGGATGGGAGAACTACAATACCCAGATAGATTAGCGAAATTAGGATTATTTAGTCTAGAAAAAAGACGACTGAGGGGCGATCTAATAACCATGTATAAGTATATAAGGGGACAATACAAATATCTCGCTGAGGCTCTGTTTATACCAAGGAAGGTGACGGGCACAAGGGGGCATTCTTTGCGTCTGGAGGAGAGAAGGTTTTTCCACCAACATAGAAGAGGATTCTTTACTGTTAGGGCAGTGAGAATCTGGAATTGCTTGCCTGAGGAGGTGGTGATGGCGAACTCAGTCGAGGGGTTCAAGAGAGGCCTGGATGTCTTCCTGGAGCAGAACAATATTGTATCATACAATTATTAGGTTCTGTAGAAGGACGTAGATCTGGGGATTTATTATGATGGAATATAGGCTGAACTGGATGGACAAATGTCTTTTTTCGGCCTTACTAACTATGTAATACTGTGCTGCAGATATCTGACCTCCCTACACCCGGAGCGATCAGTGTCTGCAGAGCATTGCACTATATACTGTGCTGCAGATATCTGACCTCCCTACACCCAGAGCGATCAGCGTCTGCAGAGCATTGCACTATATACTGTGCTGCAGATATCTGACCTCCCTACACCCGGAGCGATCAGTGTCTGCAGAGCATTGCACTATATACTGTGCTGCAGATATCTGACCTCCCTACACCCGGAGCGATCAGCGTCTGCAGAGCATTGCACTATATACTGTGCTGCAGATATCTGACCTCCCTACACCCGGAGCGATCAGTGTCTGCAGAGCATTGCACTATGTACTGTGCTGCAGATATCTCACCTCCCTACACCAGAGCGATCAGCGTCTGCAGAGCATTGCACTATATACTGTGCTGCAGATATCTGACCTCCCTACACCCGGAGCGATCAGTGTCTGCAGAGCATTGCACTATATACTGTGCTGCAGATATCTGACCTCCCTACACCCGGAGCGATCAGCGTCTGCAGAGCATTGCACTATGTACTGTGCTGCAGATATCTCACCTCCCTACACCAGAGCGATCAGCGTCTGCAGAGCATTGCACTATATACTGTGCTGCAGATATCTCACCTCCCTACACCCAGAGCGATCAGCGTCTGCAGAGCATTGCACTATATACTGTGCTGCAGATATCTGACCTCCCTACACCCGGAGCGATCAGCGTCTGCAGAGCATTGCACTATATACTGTGCTGCAGATATCTGACCTCCCTACACCCGGAGCGATCAGCGTCTGCAGAGCATTGCACTATGTACTGTGCTGCAGATATCTGACCTCCCTACACCCGGAGCGATCAGCGTCTGCAGAGCATTGCACTATATACTGTGCTGCAGATATCTGACCTCCCTACACCCGGAGCGATCAGCGTCTGCAGAGCATTGCACTATATACTGTGCTGCAGATATCTGACCTCCCTACACCCGGAGCGATCAGTGTCTGCAGAGCATTGCACTATATACTGTGCTGCAGATCTCTGACCTCCCTACACCCGGAGCGATCAGTGTCTGCAGAGCATTGCACTATATACTGTGCTGCAGATCTCTGACCTCCCTACACCCGGAGCGATCAGCGTCTGCAGAGCATTGCACTATATACTGTGCTGCAGATATCTCACCTCCCTACACCTGAGCGATCAGTGTCTGCAGAGCATTGCACTGTATACTGTGCTGCAGATATCTGACCTGCCTACACCCAGAGCGATCAGCGTCTGCAGAGCATTGCACTATATACTGTGCTGCAGATATCTGACCTCCCTACACCCGGAGCGATCAGTGTCTGCAGAGCATTGCACTATATACTGTGCTGCAGATATCTGACCTCCCTACACCCAGAGCGATCAGCGTCTGCAGAGCATTGCACTATATACTGTGCTGCAGATATCTGACCTCCCTACACCCGGAGCGATCAGTGTCTGCAGAGCATTGCACTATATACTGTGCTGCAGATATCTGACCTCCCTACACCCGGAGCGATCAGTGTCTGCAGAGCATTGCACTATGTACTGTGCTGCAGATATCTCACCTCCCTACACCAGAGCGATCAGCGTCTGCAGAGCATTGCACTATATACTGTGCTGCAGATATCTCACCTCCCTACACCCAGAGCGATCAGCGTCTGCAGAGCATTGCACTATATACTCTGCTGCAGATATCTGACCTCCCTACACCCGGAGCGATCAGCGTCTGCAGAGCATTGCACTATGTACTGTGCTGCAGATATCTCACCTCCCTACACCCGGAGCGATCAGCGTCTGCAGAGCATTGCACTATGTACTGTGCTGCAGATATCTGACCTCCCTACACCCGGAGCGATCAGTGTCTGCAGAGCATTGCACTATATACTGTGCTGCAGATCTCTGACCTCCCTACACCCGGAGCGATCAGTGTCTGCAGAGCATTGCACTATATACTGTGCTGCAGATATCTGACCTCCCTACACCCGGAGCGATCAGCGTCTGCAGAGCATTGCACTATGTACTGTGCTGCAGATATCTGACCTCCCTACACCCGGAGCGATCAGCGTCTGCAGAGCATTGCACTATGTACTGTGCTGCAGATATCTGACCTCCCTACACCCAGAGCGATCAGTGTCTGCAGAGCATTGCACTATGTACTGTGCTGCAGATATCTGACCTCCCTACACCCGGAGCGATCAGCGTCTGCAGAGCATTGCACTATGTACTGTGCTGCAGATATCTGACCTCCCTACACCCAGAGCGATCAGTGTCTGCAGAGCATTGCACTATATACTGTGCTGCAGATCTCTGACCTCCCTACACCCGGAGCGATCAGTGTCTGCAGAGCATTGCACTGTATACTGTGCTGCAGATATCTGACCTCCCTACACCCAGAGCGATCAGCGTCTGCAGAGCATTGCACTATATACTGTGCTGCAGATATCTGACCTCCCTACACCCGGAGCGATCAGTGTCTGCAGAGCATTGCACTATATACTGTGCTGCAGATATCTGATCTCCCTACACCCAGAGCGATCAGCGTCTGCAGAGCATTGCACTATATACTGTGCTGCAGATATCTGACCTCCCTACACCCGGAGCGATCAGTGTCTGCAGAGCATTGCACTATATACTGTGCTGCAGATATCTGACCTCCCTACACCCGGAGCGATCAGTGTCTGCAGAGCATTGCACTATGTACTGTGCTGCAGATATCTGACCTCCCTACACCCGGAGCGATCAGCGTCTGCAGAGCATTGCACTATGTACTGTGCTGCAGATATCTCACCTCCCTACACCAGAGCGATCAGCGTCTGCAGAGCATTGCACTATATACTGTGCTGCAGATATCTCACCTCCCTACACCCAGAGCGATCAGTGTCTGCAGAGCATTGCACTATATACTGTGCTGCAGATATCTGACCTCCCTACACCCTGAGCGATCAGCGTCTGCAGAGCATTGCACTATGTACTGTGCTGCAGATATCTCACCTCCCTACACCCGGAGTGATCAGCGTCTGCAGAGCATTGCACTGTGTACTGTGCTGCAGATATCTGACCTCCCTACACCCGGAGCGATCAGTGTCTGCAGAGCATTGCACTATATACTGTGCTGCAGATATCTGACCTCCCTACACCCGGAGCGATCAGCGTCTGCAGAGCATTGCACTATATACTGTGCTGCAGATATCTGACCTCCCTACACCCGGAGCGATCAGCGTCTGCAGAGCATTGCACTATATACTGTGCTGCAGATATCTGACCTCCCTACACCCGGAGCGATCAGCGTCTGCAGAGCATTGCACTATATACTGTGCTGCAGATATCTGACCTCCCTACACCCGGAGCGATCAGTGTCTGCAGAGCATTGCACTATATACTGTGCTGCAGATATCTGACCTCCCTACACCCGGAGCGATCAGCGTCTGCAGAGCATTGCACTATATACTGTGCTGCAGATATCTGACCTCCCTACACCCGGAGCGATCAGCGTCTGCAGAGCATTGCACTATGTACTGTGCTGCAGATATCTCACCTCCCTACACCAGAGCGATCAGTGTCTGCAGAGCATTGCACTATATACTGTGCTGCAGATATCTCACCTCCCTACACCCGGAGCGATCAGTGTCTGCAGAGCATTGCACTATATACTGTGCTGCAGATATCTGACCTCCCTACACCCGGAGCGATCAGTGTCTGCAGAGCATTGCACTATATACTGTGCTGCAGATATCTGACCTCCCTACACCCGGAGCGATCAGCGTCTGCAGAGCATTGCACTATATACTGTGCTGCAGATATCTGACCTCCCTACACCCGGAGCGATCAGCGTCTGCAGAGCATTGCACTATATACTGTGCTGCAGATATCTGACCTCCCTACACCCGGAGCGATCAGTGTCTGCAGAGCATTGCACTATATACTGTGCAGCAGCAGAGGAGTTAATGGCGGTATTGGACGTGCTCCAGCTCTGGGTGCAGCCCCCTCAGTGCCGCTTATCACCGGGGTCCTGAGATCTATAATTTGAGGCTTGGTGACATTGTTTCTGCCGTTTCTGGACCGCAGCCACCTCTGCTTTATTGTGCGATTTAATTGCAGACAAGAGCAACTGTTGCATAAAACACTTTAATAATGGTGCTCGCTGCAGGGTCGGGGGCGGCACGGGGGGCTCTGCGTCCCAGCGAGCAGTCACCTGCGGATCCATCACATCCACCATACGACAACCTATTTATATCTGACGCCTCGGTCGCAGGGTTGTACTTGGTTTCCATTGTTACAATCTCTGCTTGCTGTCAGTGACTGGGAACATCCTGGTTCATACACACGTAGGCCGCGTTCACACGTAGGCTGGGTACCAATACTGGTGGGACACGCTCACCGTGGGAACGTGGCCTATGAGGGATGTGTCCACACCTTTCACTGTAGTGACTTCTTTTTAGGATGGGCCGTCAGTATCTGATCAGTGGGGTCCGACCTTCCACCCATCAGCGGAGGTAGTGGGAACGGATCTGCAGGACCATCGTGGGCACAACCCAAAGTACCAAGCGGTGCCCCCTGGTGGGATGACGTCTGTCCTAGGGATTCCCCTCACAGCTGAGTGTTTGCTGCAATGTATCAGTGTAGACAATTCATGTAACATCAGCAGCACGATCCCCTCCAGTCCCGATTTGTTACAATGTATCAGTTCTGTGTCTCTTTGGTCAATGATGTCCAGAGAGGGGGCCACATCTCGGGCTCAGATTCGTTAGCGCCAGTGTAGGAATTTATGCTGCCATTTCCGTTTTTCTTTTTGTGGGTCGGTCTCCTTTAAGAAACCCGCGGTGAGCCATCTTCAGCTTCAACAAAGGAGCGGAGGAAGCCCTGCCCCGATCACTGGTGCACGGAGCTCTGGAGCGCCGCCTTGTGTCCGCTCCCCGCCGCCGCGCCTGGAGCGCTCGCACATCAGCATTAGAGGCTTCATTAACTCCCTGCCTGAGATATTGGTGTTTATTCTGGTGTTTGGCCCCATTATTGCCGCAGATGAAGAAAAAGCGATTCAGCTCCTCTAGTAATACCGGACGTGGCCACAGACAATGGTGGCGCTGCTCCTGCAGAATTCAGAAGCTTCGCTGTGATTCCGGACCCCTCCGGGAACGTCCGCTGTTCTCTATAGCGCCCCCTTATGCCCAGACATGGAGCTGCAGTTTGTCTCCGGTCCCTGCTGACCACTCACAGCGGTGGGATCCCAGGGGAGACGTTCTAACTTCTGGGGTACTCAGAGCGAGGGGGCTTAGCTGTCCATTTCGCTTGTGTCTGTGCTGCCAATTGGTGGATTTGCCGCATCTTTCCTGTCGCCTCCGTCTGGAGATGATTTTCCTCTTTGTTTCTCCTCCTTCACCGGAATCAACAATGAAACGTGTTTTCTTCTTAAAAAGTCCTAAATTAATAAACTTAGCGATCACTTTATTTGCATAACAAACCACACCCACTTATTAAGAGTCACAGGAGCGTCGTCGAGGCGTTACACATAGAATGTGCGACAAATAGTGCGACTTTGTCTTGATACTTTCCCCCTTTGTGTTTTACTTCACCATTTTCTAGATCTCTGCTTGCTGTCAGTAAATGAGAACAACACATCCAAGAACTGTTCATGACGCTGAAGTTTCGTTACAATGTATCACTCTAAGTAATCTTTTATGATATGAACACAAATCTCCGTCCTGTCCTGACACTTTGTTACACTGTGTCAGTGCAGTTAGTGAACTGGGTGTCCAGCGGGGGCAAGAGCTGTGATAACCGGGCGTCCAGCGGGGGCAAGAGCTGTGATAACCGGGCGTCCAGCGGGGCCAAGAGCTGTGATAACCGGGCGTCCAGCGGGGGCAAGAGCTGTGATAACCGGGCGTCCAGCGGGGGCAAGAGCTGTGATAACCGGGTGTCCAGCGGAGCAAGAGTTGTGATAACCGGGCGTCCAGCGGGGGCAAGAGCTGTGATAACCGGGCGTCCAGCGGGGGCAAGAGCTGTGATAACCGGGCGTCCAGCGGGGGCAAGAGCTGTGATAACCGGGCGTCCAGCGGGGGCAAGAGCTGTGATAACCGGGCGTCCAGCGGGGGCAAGAGCTGTGATAACCGGGCGTCCAGCGGGGGCAAGAGCTGTGATAACCGGGCATCCAGCGGGGGCAAGAGCTGTGATAACCGGGCATCCAGCGGGGGCAAGAGCTGTGATAACCGGGCATCTAGCGGGGGCAAGAGCTGTGATAACCGGGCATCCAGCGGGGGCAGGAGCTGTGATAACCGGGCATCCAGCGGGGGCAAGAGCTGTGATAACCGGGCATCTAGCGGGGGCAAGAGCTGTGATAACCGGGCATCTAGCGGGGGCAAGAGCTGTGATAACCGGGCATCCAGCGGGGGCAGGAGCTGTGATAACCGGGCATCCAGCGGGGGCAAGAGCTGTGATAACCGGGCGTCCAGCGGGGCCAAGAGCTGTGATAACCGGGCGTCCAGCGGGGGCAAGAGCTGTGATAACCGGGCGTCCAGCGGGGGCAAGAGCTGTGATAACCGGGCATCCAGCGGGGGCAAGAGCTGTGATAACCGGGCATCTAGCGGGGGGCAAGAGCTGTGATAACCGGGCATCTAGCGGGGGGCGAGAGCTGTGATAACCGGGCATCTAGCGGGGGGGCAAGAGCTGTGATAACCGGGCATCTAGCGGGGGCAAGAGCTGTGATAACCGGGCATCTAGTGGGGGCAAGAGCTGTGATAACCGGGCATCTAGCGGGGGGCAAGAGCTGTGATAACCGGCGTCCATCAGACTCTGCCGCCAGATATCACCACCTTAATTTCCCTTCTTAAAGGAGTTGTACCTGCTGGTGTCTCATTGTGGATAACACTTATGCCGGTCCCTTTTGGGGGTCTTAGCGGGAAAACCCCCCACAATCAATGTCTTATGACCTATTCTATCAGAAAGCAATACTCTGCTTATCCTGAGCTCCCTGGTTCATGAATAGAATGTGAGCGGAGCAGTGAGGACTGACCCCGGCAGGACAGGGGGCAGTGGTGGCCGGCCGTGTAGCTCAGCAGGGTCTCCGCCTCAGTGGCCGCAGTGATGGTGGTCTCCCGACAGCTGGGACTTGTAGAAAGAGACAAGTCAGGGATTCATTTCCATTTTCTGATATTTTCGGGAGCCGCCAGGTGGCCGAGATTTGGGCCTTTACCATCTAATAAGGGTCACAATTTGGGGCGATAATTGTGTACGTGCAGCGGTGCCCGGCGCTCATCTCCTCCGCCCGTCAGCGGTATCTAGCATCCTCCCGTCCCATCTATAAACCCGCGGGTTGGCGCGGCGGTGGTGTGCGCGGCGAGGCGGTAATTAATTGTTCTGCCTGACTACAGTTTAGGCGTCAGTGAACCGTTTAATTGTCGCGCTCCCTGGAAAGTGGCGAGAAATACAGGAAAAATAAATTCTCGCTGCTTTGTGGTGACGGCGAGAAAGTGCAAAGAGTGAGAAATTCTGCAGACGTCAACGGAGGCGGTGAAACCCGAACCACAGACCGGCGCACACGGGGCGCATTCATCAGTCCGCCGCTCCTGGCGCCATGCGCAGGGACCTGCCCGGGTGTGGACGCTTCTCTCTTCTTCGCGGCTGGCGTCCATCAGTGCCGTTATGCTGCAGCAAACAATGGCGCACGTCTGGAAGAAACTCCGCCATTTTCAGTCTTTGTGTGACCGCGATTCCTTTTCCCTTTCCAGAAATGGCAAAAAAAATGTGACCCGCAGCTGCCCTCCTCCGCAGTCAGTAAGACTTCTAACACCTCTGCTTGCTGTCAGTGAATGTGGCCATTCTTGTTTAGACTCTAATAGCTGTACAACTAACAACTGCAGATGATCCTTCGTGAGCGGAGCAGACCGTCATCACAAATCTGCCCATATCATCCGGTGCTGAGGATCTGTCACAGTGTATCAGTGCAGGTTACATGTGGTGGTGTGCAGCCCGGAGAAGAGATTTGGAACTGATGTTTTCAGCTTGAACTTTATTGAAAATGTTCCCATTCACTGACAGCAAACAGAGATGTTACAGAATGTTGGTTATTCAGGGATTCCGGCTTGTGTGGAGGTTCCCTGCTCGGCCTCTGCAGGATCCGCTCATCTCCATATAAGACCCCCATATACTGCCCGGAAGGGGGCAACGCTGATAACGGCCACATATGGTGTAATGTCTCGAGTTTACAACGCCTTGAAAAAGTCTTCATACCCCGTGAACTTTTCCACATTTTGTCACTTTCACCCACAAACGTACATGAATGTTACTGGGACTTTCTGTGATATAAACACAAAGTAACAAGTGTCCGTGACGTGTAAAGAAATGATACAATGTTACTAAATATATTACAGATATAAATCTGCACATTGTCAGGTGCATTTCTATTCAGCCCCCGGAGTCAGTATTTTATAGGACCACCTTTCTCTTCAGTTACTGCTGCACTGGGGTCTGTCTCTCCACCTTTCTCTGCAGTCTTTTGGGGTCTGTCTCTCCACCTTTCTCTGCAGTCTTTTGGGGTCTGTCTCTCCACTTTTCTCTGCAGTCTTTTGGGGTCTGTCTCTCCCACCTTTCTCTGCAGTCTTTTGGGGTCTGTCTCTCCCACCTTTCTCTGCAGTCTTTTGGGGTCTGTCTCTCCACCTTTCTCTGCAGTCTTTTGGGGTCTGTCTCTCCACCTTTCTCTGCAGTCTTTTGGGGTCTGTCTCTCCACTTTTCTCTGCAGTCTTTTGGGGTCTGTCTCTCCACTTTTCTCTGCAGTCTTTTGGGGTCTGTCTCTCCCACCTTTCTCTGCAGTCTTTTGGGGTCTGTCTCTCCCACCTTTCTCTGCAGTCTTTTGGGGTCTGTCTCTCCCACCTTTCTCTGTAGTCTTTTGGGGTCTGTCTCTCCTCCTTTCTCTTCAGTTACTGCTGCACTGGGGTCTGTCTCTCCTCCTTTCTCTGTAGTCTTTTGGGGTCTGTCTCTCCCTCCTTTCTCTGCAGTCTTTTGGGGTCTGTCTCCCCACTTTTCTCTGCAGTCTTTTGGGGTCTGTCTCTCCCACCTTTCTCTGCAGTCTTTTGGGGTCTGTCTCTCCCACCTTTCTCTGCAGTCTTTTGGGGTCTGTCTCTCCCACCTTTCTCTGTAGTCTTTTGGGGTCTGTCTCTCCCACCTTTCTCTGCAGTCTTTTGGGGTCTGTCTCTCCCACCTTTCTCTGCAGTCTTTTGGGGTCTGTCTCTCCCACCTTTCTCTGTAGTCTTTTGGGGTCTGTCTCTCCTCCTTTCTCTTCAGTTACTGCTGCACTGGGGTCTGTCTCTCCTCCTTTCTCTGTAGTCTTTTGGGGTCTGTCTCTCCCTCCTTTCTCTGCAGTCTTTTGGGGTCTGTCTCCCCACTTTTCTCTGCAGTCTTTTGGGGTCTGTCTCTCCACCTTTCTCTGCAGTCTTTTGGGGTCTGTCTCTCCACCTTTCTCTGCAGTCTTTTGGGGTCTGTCTCTCCCTCCTTTCTCTGCAGTCTTTTGGGGTCTGTCTCCCCACTTTTCTCTGCAGTCTTTTGGGGTCTGTCTCTCCACCTTTCTCTGCAGTCTTTTGGGGTCTGTCTCTCCACCTTTCTCTGCAGTCTTTTGGGGTCTGTCTCTCCCTCCTTTCTCTGCAGTCTTTTGGGGTCTGTCTCCCCACTTTTCTCTGCAGTCTTTTGGGGTCTGTCTCTCCCACCTTTCTCTGCAGTCTTTTGGGGTCTGTCTCTCCACCTTTCTCTGCAGTCTTTTGGGGTCTGTCTTTCCTCCTTTCTCTGCAGTCTTTTGGGGTCTGTCTCTCCTCCTTTCTCTGCAGTCTTTTGGGGTCTGTCTCTCCACCTTTCTCTGCAGTCTCTTGGGGTCTGTCTCTCCACCTTTCTCTGCAGTCTTTTGGGGTCTGTCTCTCCCACCTTTCTCTGCAGTCTTTTGGGGTCTGTCTCTCCACCTTTCTCTGCAGTCTTTTGGGGTCTGTCTCTCCACCTTTCTCTGCAGTCTTTTGGGGTCTGTCTCTCCCCACCTTTCTCTGCAGTCTTTTGGGGTCTGTCTCTCCTCCTTTCTCTGTAGTCTTTTGGGGTCTGTCTCTCCTCCTTTCTCTGCAGTCTTTTGGGGTCTGTCTCTCCCACCTTTCTCTGTAGTCTTTTGGGGTCTGTCTCTCCACCTTTCTCTGCAGTCTTTTGGGGTCTGTCTCTCCACCTTTCTCTGCAGTCTTTTGGGGGTCTGTCTCTCCTGCAGTCTCTTGGGGACTGTCTCTCCACCTTTCTCTGCAGTCTTTTGGGGGTCTGTCTCTCCACCTTTCTCTGCAGTCTTTTGGGGTCTGTCTCTCCACCTTTCTCTGCAGTCTTTTGGGGTCTGTCTCTCCCACCTTTCTCTGCAGTCTTTTGGGGTCTGTCTCTCCACCTTTCTCTGCAGTCTTTTGGGGTCTGTCTCTCCACCTTTCTCTGCAGTCTTTTGGGGTCTGTCTCTCCCCACCTTTCTCTGCAGTCTTTTGGGGTCTGTCTCTCCTCCTTTCTCTGTAGTCTTTTGGGGTCTGTCTCTCCTCCTTTCTCTGCAGTCTTTTGGGGTCTGTCTCTCCCACCTTTCTCTGTAGTCTTTTGGGGTCTGTCTCTCCACCTTTCTCTGCAGTCTTTTGGGGTCTGTCTCTCCACCTTTCTCTGCAGTCTTTTGGGGTCTGTCTCTCCCCACCTTTCTCTGCAGTCTTTTGGGGTCTGTCTCTCCTCCTTTCTCTGTAGTCTTTTGGGGTCTGTCTCTCCTCCTTTCTCTGCAGTCTTTTGGGGTCTGTCTCTCCCACCTTTCTCTGTAGTCTTTTGGGGTCTGTCTCTCCACCTTTCTCTGCAGTCTTTTGGGGTCTGTCTCTCCACCTTTCTCTGCAGTCTTTTGGGGGTCTGTCTCTCCTGCAGTCTCTTGGGGACTGTCTCTCCACCTTTCTCTGCAGTCTTTTGGGGGTCTGTCTCTCCACCTTTCTCTGCAGTCTTTTGGGGTCTGTCTCTCCACCTTTCTCTGCAGTCTTTTGGGGTCTGTCTCTCCCACCTTTCTCTGCAGTCTTTTGGGGTCTGTCTCTCCACCTTTCTCTGCAGTCTTTTGGGGTCTGTCTCTCCACCTTTCTCTGCAGTCTTTTGGGGTCTGTCTCTCCCCACCTTTCTCTGCAGTCTTTTGGGGTCTGTCTCTCCTCCTTTCTCTGTAGTCTTTTGGGGTCTGTCTCTCCTCCTTTCTCTGCAGTCTTTTGGGGTCTGTCTCTCCACCTTTCTCTGCAGTCTTTTGGGGTCTGTCTCTCCACCTTTCTCTGCAGTCTTTTGGGGGTCTGTCTCTCCTGCAGTCTCTTGGGGACTGTCTCTCCACCTTTCTCTGCAGTCTTTTGGGGTCTGTCTCTCCACCTTTCTCTGCAGTCTTTTGGGGTCTGTCTCTCCACCTTTCTCTGCAGTCTTTTGGGGTCTGTCTCTCCCACCTTTCTCTGCAGTCTTTTGGGGTCTGTCTCTCCACCTTTCTCTGCAGTCTTTTGGGGTCTGTCTCTCCACCTTTCTCTGCAGTCTTTTGGGGTCTGTCTCTCCCCACCTTTCTCTGCAGTCTTTTGGGGTCTATCTCTCCTCCTTTCTCTGTAGTCTTTTGGGGTCTGTCTCTCCTCCTTTCTCTGCAGTCTTTTGGGGTCTGTCTCTCCCACCTTTCTCTGTAGTCTTTTGGGGTCTGTCTCTCCACCTTTCTCTGCAGTCTTTTGGGGTCTGTCTCTCCACCTTTCTCTGCAGTCTTTTGGGGGTCTGTCTCTCCTGCAGTCTCTTGGGGACTGTCTCTCCACCTTTCTCTGCAGTCTTTTGGGGGTCTGTCTCTCCACCTTTCTCTGCAGTCTTTTGGGGTCTTTCTCTCCACCTTTCTCTGCAGTCTTTTCGGGTCTGTCTCTCCTCCTTTCTCTGCAGTCTTTTGGGGTCTGTCTCTCCTCCTTTCTCTGCAGTCTTTTGGGGTCTGTCTCTCCCACCTTTCTCTGCAGTCTTTTGGGGTCTCTCTCTCCACCTTTCTCTGCAGTCTTTTGGGGTCTGTCTCTCCACCTTTCTCTGCAGTCTTTTGGGGTCTGTCTCTCCACCTTTCTCTGCAGTCTTTTGGGGGTCTGTCTCTCCTGCAGTCTCTTGGGGTCTGTCTCTCCCACCTTTCTCTGCAGTCTTTTGGGGTCTGTCTCTCCTCCTTTCTCTGTAGTCTTTTGGGGTCTGTCTCTCCCACCTTTCTCTGCAGTCTTTTGGGGTCTCTCTCTCCACCTTTCTCTGCAGTCTTTTGGGGTCTGTCTCTCCACCTTTCTCTGCAGTCTTTTGGGGTCTCTCTCTCCACCTTTCTCTGCAGTCTTTTGGGGTCTGTCTCTCCACCTTTCTCTGCAGTCTTTTTGGGTCTGTCTCTCCTCCTTTCTCTGCAGTCTTTTGGGGTCTGTCTCTCCTCCTTTCTCTGCAGTCTTTTGGGGTCTGTCTCTCCACCTTTCTCTGCAGTCTTTTGGGGTCTGTCTCTCCACCTTTCTCTGCAGTCTTTTGGGGGTCTGTCTCTCCACCTTTCTCTGCAGTCTTTTTGGGTCTGTCTCTCCTCCTTTCTCTGCAGTCTTTTGGGGTCTGTCTCTCCTCCTTTCTCTGCAGTCTTTTGGGGTCTGTCTCTCCCACCTTTCTCTGCAGTCTTTTGGGGGTCTGTCTCTCCCACCTTTCTCTGCAGTCTTTTGGGGTCTGTCTCTCCCCCTTTCTCTGCAGTCTTTTGGGGTCTGTCTCTCCACCTTTCTCTGCTGCAGTCTTTTGGGGTCTCTCTCCGGCTTTGCACATCTAGAGGTGACATTTTGCCCCTTCTTCTTTGCCCTCTCGCTCAGTGATATTAGATGGAGACGTCTGTGAACAGTAATTTTCACATCTTGTCAGAATCTCTGAGATTTGGGTCTAGACGGTGACTGCACCGTTCACACAGGAATATTATCCGATCTATACCCTCCATTGTAGCTCTGGCAGGATGTTGAGGGTCGTTGCCCTGCTGACTCTTCTGCAGACTCTAGGAGGTTTTCCTTCAGATCTGCCCTGTATTTAGCTCCATGACCAGCTTTCCTGCTCCTTCTGAAGAAAAGCCTCCGCACAGCAGGATGCTGCCACCAGCATGTGTGACGGTGGGGATGTTGTTTTCAGGGTTATGTCAATGTTAGTTTTCCACCACACATTGTTTTCACTTTAGCCCAGTAAGTTCTCTTTTGGTCTCTTCTGACCAGAGCCCCTTGCTCCACATGCTCGTTGTGTCCTCTACATGGGACTTCTTATGGCTTTCAGAAATGTCTGTCTTCTTTCCGCTCTTTCATAAAGGGCAGATTTGTGGAGTATACAGCTAGTTGTCCTGTGGACAGATTCTGCCCCTGATCTGTGGATCTCTGCGGCTCCTCCAGTGACCATCGGCCTCTCGGCTGCTTCTCCGTTGAGTGCTCTCTGTGCTTGGGATGTCCGGTCAGGAGGCGGCCATGTCTTGGTAGGTTTGCAGTTGGGCCGTACTCCATGTTTGGATGATGATTGCACAGTGCTCCGTGAGATGTTCAGAGCTTGGGCTATTTTTTATAACCTAACCCGTCTTCCCTCTTCTCCTCAGCTTTATCCCTGACCTGTCTGGTGGGCTCCTTGGTTTTCATGATGCTGTTTGATCGTAATGTTCTCACACAAACCTCTGAGGCCTTCATAGCTCAGCTGTAGTTATACTGAGAAGAAATCGCACCCAGGCGGTCACAATGTGCTAATTATGTGACTTCTGGAGGCGATTGGTCACTCAGGATTTTATTTAGGGGCATCAGACTGCAGGGGCTGAAAACCAATACACCTCACAATTCTGACATTTATATTTTTAACCCCTTCAAGACCTTGCCCAAGTGCGGTGAAATTACAAAAAAGTGCAATCCCACACTGGTTTTTTGATTGGCTTTTTTGCTCGGTTCGCTAAATGCTAAAACTGACCCACCATTATGATTCTCCAGGTCATTACGAGTTCATAGACACCAAACATACCTAGGTTCTTTTTTATCTAAGTGGTGAAAAAAATTCCAAACTTTGCTAAAAAAAATTTTTTTTTTAAATTGCGCAATTTTCTGTTACCCGTAGCATCTCCATTTGTCGTGATCTGGGGTCGGGTAAGGGTTATTTTTTGCGTGCCGAGCTGACGTTTTTAATGATACCACTTTGGTGCAGATACGTTCTTTTGATCACCCGTTATTGCATTTTAATGCAATGTCGCAGCGACCAAAAAACGTAATTCGGGCGTTTTGATTTTTTTTTTTTTTTGCTACGCCGTTTAGCGATCAGGTTAATCCTTTATTTTTATTGATAGATCAGGCGATTCTGAATGCGGCGATACCAAATATGTGTAGGTTTGATTTTTTTTTTTATTGTTTAATTTTGAATGGGGCGAAAGGGCGTGATTTAAACGTTTATATTTTTTTTTATTTTTTTCAGGTTTTTTAAACCTTTTTTTTTTTTTTACTTTTGCCATGCATCAATAGCCTCCATGGGAGACTAGAAGCTGGTACCACTCGATCGGCTCTGCTACATAGGAGCAATCGTCAGATCGCCCCTATGTAGTAGATTTACTGCATTGCTGCGAGCACCGACCACAGGGTGGCGCCCACTGCAAGCTGGCATCAACAACCATAGAGGTCTCAAGAAGACCTCTGGTTGTCATGCCGACACATTGCTGACCTCCCCCCCCCCCCCCCCCGATCACGTTATGGGGGTCAGCGATGCTCACATTTCCGGCCAAATGCGCTTGTTAAATGCTGCTATCAGCGCTTGACAGCGGCATTGAACTAGTTAATAGCGGCAGGTGGATCGCGATTCCAACCACCGCTATTGCGCGCACATGTCAGCTGACATGTCGCGGCTTGGATGTGGGCTCACCGCCAGAGTAAGCATCGACATGCGCAGTACTGGTGCGGCGCAGGTCGGGAAGGGGTTAATATGATAATAAAACCTCGTGTCATTTCCTTTTTGTGTTACAAATTCTCGCTACTTTATATTGGAATCCCATAAAATGCCAATAACATCCATTTCCGTTTGTGGCTGTGAGGCTGGGGTCACATTGCGCTATGGGGGTCCGTTAGAGGCGGATGCTGAGGGTCCCCCATTGATGTTTTTCTCACTTTCGGGGTCTTTGTGTTTCAGGAGGAATGTCAGAATTATGTTCGTGTCCTGATTGTGACCGGGAAAAGAGTTTTCACCTGTGGGACTAACGCCTTCTCCCCCGTCTGCACGAGCCGCCAGGTAGGTGACATGTGCGGGTGACATGTGCGGGTGACCCCAGTACCAGTCATACGGGTTACGCCATTTACTTCACTTCTACTGACTATTCCTCGCCCTGCGGCGCATCTGGGGCAAAACTCCGGCACTGAGTTCACTGTGCACTGGGACCAGTGAAGTCTGCGGAGCCCCCAGCACTGGGACCAGTGAAGTCTGCGGAGCCCCCAATACTGGGACCAGTGAAGTCTGCGGAGCCCCCAGTACTGGGACCATTGAAGTCTGCGGAGCCCCCAGCACTGGGACCAGTGAAGTCTGCGGAGCCCCCAATACTGGGACCATTGAAGTCTGCGGAGCCCCCAGCACTGGGACCAGTGAAGTCTGCGGAGCCCCCAATACTGGGACCATTGAAGTCTGCGGAGCCCCCAGCACTGGGACCAGTGAAGTCTGCGGAGCCCCCAGTACTGGGACCAGTGAAGTCTGCGGAGCCCCCAGCACTGGGACCAGTGAAGTCTGCGGAACCCCCAGTACTGGGACCAGTGAAGTCTGTGGAGCCCCCAATACTGGGACCAGTGAAGTCTGCGGAGCCCCCAGCACTGGGACCAGTGAAGTCTGCGGAGCCCCCAATACTGGGACCATTGAAGTCTGCGGAGCCCCCAGCACTGGGACCATTGAAGTCTGCGGAGCCCCCAGCACTGGGACCAGTGAAGTCTGCGGAGCCCCCAGCACTGGGACCATTGAAGTCTGCGGAGCCCCCAGCACTGGGACCAGTGAAGTCTGCGGAGCCCCCAGCACTGGGACCAGTGAAGTCTGCGGAGCCCCCAGTACTGGAACCAGTGAAGTCTGCGGAGCCCCCAATACTGGGACCAGTGAAGTCTGCGGAGCCCCCAGCACTGGGACCAGTGAAGTCTGCGGAGCCCCCAATACTGGGACCATTGAAGTCTGCGGAGCCCCCAGCACTGGGACCAGTGAAGTCTGCGGAGCCCCCAGCACTGGGACCATTGAAGTCTGCGGAGCCCCCAGCACTGGGACCAGTGAAGTCTGCGGAGCCCCCAATACTGGGACCAGTGAAGTCTGCGGAGCCCCCAGCACTGGGACCAGTGAAGTCTGCGGAGCCCCCAATACTGGGACCATTGAAGTCTGCGGAGCCCCCAGCACTGGGACCAGTGAAGTCTGCGGAGCCCCCAGCACTGGGACCATTGAAGTCTGCGGAGCCCCCAGCACTGGGACCAGTGAAGTCTGCGGAGCCCCCAGCACTGGGACCAGTGAAGTCTGCGGAGCCCCCAGTACTGGAACCAGTGAAGTCTGCGGAGCCCCCAATACTGGGACCATTGAAGTCTGCGGAGCCCCCAGCACTGGGACCAGTGAAGTCTGCGGAGCCCCCAATACTGGGACCATTGAAGTCTGCGGAGCCCCCAGCACTGGGACCAGTGAAGTCTGCGGAGCCCCCAGCACTGGGACCAGTGAAGTCTGCGGAGCCCCCAATACTGGGACCATTGAAGTCTGCGGAGCCCCCAGCACTGGGACCAGTGAAGTCTGCGGAGCCCCCAGCACTGGGACCAGTGAAGTCTGCGGAGCCCCCAGCACTGGGACCAGTGAAGTCTGCGGAGCCCCCAGCACTGGAACCAGTGAAGTCTGTGGAGCCCCCAGCACTGGAACCAGTGAAGTCTGTGGAGCCCCCAGTACTGGGACCAGTGAAGTCTGCGGAGCCCCCAGTACTGGGACCAGTGAAGTCTGCGGAGCCCCCAGCACTGGGACCAGTGAAGTCTGCGGAGCCCCCAGCACTGGAACCAGTGAAGTCTGTGGAGCCCCCAGCACTGGAACCAGTGAAGTCTGTGGAGCCCCCAGTACTGGGACCAGTGAAGTCTGCGGAGCCCCCAGTACTGGGACCAGTGAAGTCTGCGGAGCCCCCAGCACTGGGACCAGTGAAGTCTGCGGAGCCCCCAGCACTGGGACCAGTGAAGTCTGCGGAGCCCCCAGCACTGGAACCAGTGAAGTCTGCGGAGCCCCCAGCACTGGAACCAGTGAAGTCTGTGGAGCCCCCATCACTGGAACCAGTGAAGTCTGTGGAGCCCCCAGTACTGGGACCAGTGAAGTCTGCGGAGCCCCCAGCACTGGGACCAGTGAAGTCTGCGGAGCCCCCAGTACTGGGACCAGTGAAGTCTGCGGAGCCCCCAGCACTGGGACCAGTGAAGTCTGCGGAGCCCCCCGCACATCTGCTTCCATTTATTTGCTTCTTGTTCTTTACACAGATCAGTAATAAGGTGCAGTTGAGACCCTCTGATAAGACCCCCAAGTCCTCAGCAGCCCCCACAGTCTGTACAGGTCTCGGAGGGGATTATTTCCACTGTTGTCCTGGCCGTGCGGCGCTGACCCCGGGGGGCTCTGGTGGGTCAATGTGAGGGCGATGAATTGTGCCAATCACACACGACATTGATTGTGAACTGTCGGACCCCGAACCAGCAGAGCTCAGCGGCCGGGGGACATGTGCAGCGTGTAGTCCCACAGTCATGGGGGCTTTATGGGACTGCACGGCCCCATGGGGCAAGGGTCGGAGGGTCTGAAAATAATCATGGCGGGTCCCCGGGGTTTCGCTGCGCAGCCTCCGACCTATTTAACCCCTTCGCTGCTGCATCTGAAGAGTTTTTTGCTTTGTATTGCAGGTCGGGAACATCAGCCGCGTCATCGAGAAGATCAATGGAGTCGCTCGCTGCCCCTACGATCCGCGTCACAACTCCACCGCCGTCATCACCGCCCGCGGCGAACTGTACGCCGCCACCGTCATAGACTTCTCCGGGCGTGACCCGGCCATCTACCGCAGCCTGGGCAGCATCCCCCCTCTCCGCACCGCACAGTACAACTCCAAGTGGCTGAATGGTGAGCAGCGGGGCGGGTCTGGTGCAGTGTGTAGGACGCAGCTCAGATGTAGCAGAGCTGAGGTTGTGTCAGTGTAGATAATGTAGATGATACATGCAGTCCTATGTAACAGAACTTGCCACATCTGTGTATGATGCGTTGTATGTGTTGTAATAAAAAACTGCAGCAGTTTTGTTACAATGTGTCAGTCTCTCACAACCGATTCTCTTCTTTTCCAGAACCCAATTTTGTGGCCGCCTACGACATTGGTCTGTTCACGTTTTTCTTCTTCCGGGAGAACGCGGTGGAGCACGACTGTGGGAAGACGGTGTACTCGCGCGTGGCCCGGGTCTGCAAGAACGACTTTGGGGGGCGCTTTTTACTGGAGGACACGTGGACGACGTTCATGAAGGCGAGACTGAACTGCTCGCGCTCCGGAGAGGTCCCCTTCTACTACAACGAGCTGCAGAGCATCTTCCTCCTCCAGGAGCAGGACCTCATCTACGGGGTCTTCACCACCAATGTGTGAGTAATGGCCCCTGGGGGACTACAAGTCCCAGGATGTCCTGCAGGGAGGGAAGGGAGGAGTCTGCCCTCTGAGATACTTTGTATCGGCAGCCGTGTTACAGTGTTGCTTTCGATGGCCGGACTGTGGGTTCTGCGGCGTTTCACGTGGTTTCGCCTTGCGGCTTCTCTCCGCCATTGCGTCTTCTCTGTTCTGTGAATGTAAATCTGAGAATCCCAAGCCGGAAACTTCTTCCGAGCGGCACAAGAAAGTGTTCCAGATTGTGCCGGGGGCCGTAATGATGCATTAAGGTTTACGGTGCGGAGCGGCGCTCATTATACTCCGCGCATGTGATGTGTCGGGAGAATCGGGCGCCGGGCGTTAATGTGAAGCAGCTTTAACAAAACGTTAGAAATAATGCGAGTAATGAGAATTGTGCGCGTAGCCCCCCTGTCAGCCCTCATAGTGTCCCCCCGTCAGCCCTCATAGTGTCCCCCCGTCAGCCCCCATAGTGTCCCCCCGTCAGCCCTCATAGTGTCCCCCCGTCAGCCCTCATAGTGTCCCCCCGTCAGCCCTCATAGTGTCCCCCCGTCAGCCCCCATAGTGTCCCCCCGTCAGCCCTCATAGTGTCCCCCCGTCAGCCCTCATAGTGTCCCCCCGTCAGCCCTCAGTGTCCCCCCATCAGCACTCATTGTGTCCCTCGTCAGCCCTCATAGTGTCCCCCCGTCAGCCCTCATAGTGTCCCCCCGTCAGCCCTCAGTGTCCCCCCGTCAGCCCTCATAGTGTCCCCCCATCAGCACTCATAGTGTCCCCCCGTCAGCCCTCATAGTGTCCCCCCGTCAGCCCTCATAGTGTCCCCCCGTCAGCCCTCATAGTGTCCCCCCGTCAGCCCTCATAGTGTCCCCCCGTCAGCACTCATAGTGTCCTCCCGTCAGCCCTCATAGTGTCCCCCCGTCAGCCCTCATAGTGTCCCCCCGTCAGCCCTCATAGTGTCCCCCCGTCAGCCCTCATAGTGTCCCCCCGTCAGCCCTCATAGTGTCCCCCCGTCAGCCCTCATAGTGTCCCCCCGTCAGCCCTCATAGTGTCCCCCCGATCCTGGAATATTGGCCTCCACCCCGTGTGCACGGCGCGGCGGAGGGAGATGTCATTATGATACGGACTCTGTAAATGTCGGGGGCTAGGGTGGAAGATGGGGGCTGCACCTCCATGATTGCTGCAGAGCCTTTGTTTTATTTACCATCAGCCAAAGGGTTAATTTTTAAAGGGCTTTTCTAAACATGGGTGTAAGTCCTGGTTGATGGTGGGGACCCCGATTAGGTGACCCCTGGAGGAGTTGCGCCTCCAGTCACTCCCACAAGTTCTGCAACTTTTTGTAAGACTTTGTGTTACATTTGCTCAATACTTCTGCTTGCTGTCATCGAATGGAAATATTCTCGCTGCCATCAAGAAGTGAGAAGCCCGTTCTGATGAATTCCTGCTGTCACAGCTGATGGTTCGTTACAATGTATGAACCTGAGCACAGCGCAGCAGCCATGATGACGTATTACCTGCACCGACACATTGTGACAGCTGCAGCTGTGTGAGGCAGCCGCCTGCCCCTGTATTGGAGCGCAGCTCCGGAGGATTCGGTGTGTTATTGGGTGCAGGGAGATACTTTGTGCGGGGAGGTCGAGGCTGCACCGCTGATCTGTCCATTGTTGCCGCCGCTCGTCCAGTCGGGGGTTGTCCACCTGTAGATAAGTTTGTGCCCCCCCTGCTCTGGTGTGAAGTGATCGCACCGTCGTCCTCCGTTTTTCGCCGGCGCAGTCACATGATCCAGGCGGTGAGTGACACTTGGTGCAGTGTCTGCTGGGGGGTCACTATTTGAGGCCTCAGAGCTGTCGCTCATCCCCCTGATCTCGGTGCTACACATCGTGGTACTAACGGCCAATAAATCCTCCATTCTCTGCCCAGTCCTAGAGTCGTCCTTCGTTCCAGATCGTCAGCTCAGAAGACGACTCAAAGTGAAGAGCAAAGGACATAAGCTGCAGTGCGAGGCCGTAATCCCGCCTTACCTTGTGTTACGCTCCAGTCACAGCCAGAGCTGCGCTCTTAATTCTGCTGGATGCTGCTTGGAAACCTTCAGTCACCGCCATCACCTGTTCACATCTGGTGATGATCGGAGCAGAATTAAGTCAGTGATTGTGGTTTTATTATCTCTCGATTTGCAGAAATAGCATTGCTGCCTCCGCGGTGTGCGCCTTCAACCTCAGCGCCATCACTCAGGCCTTCAACGGCCCCTTCAGGTACCAGGAGAACCCGCGCTCCGCCTGGCTGCCGACACTCAACCCCATACCCAACTTTCAGGTGAGCCTGTGGGCGGAGCCAAGAGACTCGATGATACCGACCAATCAGAAGTGATGTGCCCCGGACGGCATGTACCTAAGCCATGTGTGATACTGACTACTGAGCTGTGCAGCTAATCCTATCCTGTGTGATACTGACTGCTGAGCCGTGTATCTAATCCTATCCTGTGTGATACTGACTACTGAGCCGTGTATCTAATCCTCTCCTGTGTGATACTGTCTGCTGAGCCGTGTATCTAATCCTCTCCTGTGTGATACTGTCTGCTGAGCCGTGTATCTAATCCCATCCTGTGTGATACTGTCTGCTGAGCCGTGTATCTAATCCTCTCCTGTGTGATACTGACTGCTGGGCTGTGTATCTAATCCTCTCCTGTGTGATACTGACTGCTGAGCCGTGTATCTAATCCTATCCTGTGTGATACTGACTGCTGAGCCGTGTATCTAATCCTCTCCTGTGTGATACTGTCTGCTGAGCTGTGTATCTAATCCCATCCTGTGTGATACTGTCTGCTGAGCTGTGTATCTAATCCTCTCCTGTGTGATACTGTCTGCTGAGCCGTGTATCTAATCCTCTCCTGTGTGATACTGTCTGCTGAGCTGTGTATCTAATCCTCTCCTGTGTGATACTGTCTGCTGAGCCATGTATCTAATCCTCTCCTGTGTGATACTGTCTGCTGAGCCGTGTATCTAATCCTCTCCTGTGTGATACTGTCTACTGAGCCGTGTATCTAATCCCATCGTGTGTGATACTGTCTGCTGAGCCGTGTATCTAATCCTATCTTGTGTGATACTGACTACTGAGCCGTGTATCTAATCCTCTCCTGTGTGATACTGACTGCTGAGCCGTGTATCTAATCCCATCTTGTGTGATACTGTCTGCTGAGCCGTGTATCTAATCCTCTCCTGTGTGATACTGTCTGCTGAGCCGTGTATCTAATCCTCTCCTGTGTGATACTGACTGCTGAGCCGTGTATCTAATCCTATCCTGTGTGATACTGTCTGCTGAGCCGTGTATCTAATCCTATCCTGTGTGATACTGACTACTGAGCCGTGTATCTAATCCTATCCTGTGTGATACTGTCTGCTGAGCCGTGTATCTAATCCTCTCCTGTGTGATACTGTCTGCTGAGCCGTGTATCTAATCCCATCGTGTGTGATACTGTCTGCTGAGCCGTGTATCTAATCCTATCTTGTGTGATACTGACTACTGAGCCGTGTATCTAATCCTCTCCTGTGTGATACTGACTGCTGAGCCGTGTATCTAATCCCATCCTGTGTGATACTGTCTGCTGAGCCGTGTATCTAATCCTCTCCTGTGTGATACTGTCTGCTGAGCCATGTATCTAATCCTCTCCTGTGTGATACTGACTGCTGAGCCGTGTATCTAATCCTATCCTGTGTGATACTGACTGCTGAGCCGTGTATCTAATCCTCTCCTGTGTGATACTGTCTGCTGAGCCGTGTATTTAATCCCATCCTGTGTGATACTGTCTGCTGAGCTGTGTATCTAATCCTCTCCTGTGTGATACTGACTGCTGAGCTGTGTATCTAATCCTCTCCTGTGTGATACTGTCTGCTGAGCTGTGTATCTAATCCTATCCTGTGTGATACTGTCTGCTGAGCTGTGTATCTCATCCTCACTGTGTGATACTGTCTGCTGAGCCGTGTATCTAATCCTCTCCTGTGTGATACTGTCTGCTGAGCCGTATAGCTAATCCTATCCTGTGTGATACTGTCTGCTGAGCCGTGTATCTAATCCTCTCCTGTGTGATACTGACTGCTGAGCCGTGTATCTAATCCTATCCTGTGTGATACTGTCTGCTGAGCTGTGTATCTAATCCTATCCTGTGTGATATTGTCTGCTGAGCCGTGTATCTAATCCTCTCCTATGTGATACTGACTGCTGAGCCGTGTATCTAATCCTATCCTGTGTGATACTGTCTGCTGAGCTGTGTATCTAATCCTATCCTGTGTGATATTGTCTGCTGAGCAGTGTATTTAATCCCATCCTGTGTGATACTGTCCGCTAAGCTGTGTATCTAATCCTCTCCTGTGTGATACTGTCCGCTAAGCTGTGTATCTAATCCCATCCTGTGTGATACTGACTGCTGAGCCGTGTATCTAATCCTCTCCTGTGTAATACTGTCTGCTGAGCTGTGTATCTAATCCTCTCCTGTGTGATACTGTCTGCTGAGCCGTGTATCTAATCCTATCCTGTGTGATACTGTCTGCTGAGCCGTGTATCTAATCCTCTCCTGTGTGATACTGTCTGCTGAGCTGTGTATCTAATCCCATCCTGTGTGATACTGTCTGCTGAGCTGTGTATCTAATCCTCTCCTGTGTGATACTGTCTGCTGAGCTGTATATCTAATCCTATCCTGTGTGATACTGTCTGCTGAGCTGTGTATCTAATCCTCTCCTATGTGATACTGTCTGCTGAGCTGTGTATCTAATCCCATCCTGTGTGATACTGTCTGCTGAGCCGTGTGTCTAATCCTCTCCTGTGTGATACTGTCTGCTGAGCTGTGTATCTAATCCTCTCCTGTGTGATACTGTCTGCTGAGCTGTGTATCTAATCCTCTCCTGTGTGATACTGACTGCTGAGCTATGTATCTAATCCTATCCTGTATGATACTGTCTGCTGAGCTGTGTATCTAATCCTCTCCTGTGTGATACTGTCTGCTGAGCTGTGTATCTAATCCCATCCTGTGTGATACTGTCTGCTGAGCCGTGTATCTAATCCTATCCTGTGTGATACTGTCTGCTGAGCCGTGTATCTAATAATCTCCTCTGTGATACTGTCTGCTGAGCCGTGTATCTAATCCTCTCCTGTGTGATACTGTCTGCTGAGCCGTGTATCTAATCCTATCCTGTGTGATATTGTCTGCTGAGCCGTGTATCTAATCCTCTCCTGTGTGATACTGTCTGCTGAGCTGTGTATCTAATCCCATCCTGTGTGATACTGTCTGCTGAGCCGTGTGTCTAATCCTCTCCTGTGTGATACTGTCTGCTGAGCTGTGTATCTAATCCTCTCCTGTGTGATACTGACTGCTGAGCTGTGTATCTAATCCTATCCTGTATGATACTGTCTGCTGAGCTGTGTATCTAATCCTCTCCTGTGTGATACTGTCTGCTGAGCCGTGTATCTAATCCCATTCTGTGTGATACTGTCTGCTGAGCTGTGTATCTAATCCTATCCTGTGTGATATTGTCTGCTGAGCTGTGCATCTAATCTCATCCTGTGTGATAGTCTGCTGAGCTGTGTATCTAAGCCATATGTGATACTGACTGCTGAACCATGTACCTAATCCTCTCCTGTGTGAGAGTCTGCTGAGCTGTGTATCTAAGCCATATGTGATACTGACTGCTGAGACGTGTATCTAATCCTGTATCTGATCCTTCGTGTCTCGCAGTGCGGGATCCTGAATGATGACAGCCCCAATGAGAACCTGACGGAGCGCAGCCTGCAGGACGCTCAGCGTCTCTTCCTGATGAACGACGTGGTGCAGCCGGTGTCCGTGGACCCTCTGGTGACGCAGGACAGCGTGCGCTTCTCCAAGCTGGTGGTGGATATTGTGCAGGGGAAGGACACGCTGTATCACGTCATGTATATCGGGACCGGTACGTCGCTGCTGATAATCATAACGGCTCCAAAGTACAAGGGAGGGTAAAACTGTGTATACAGAGCGCTGCAGAGTACAGACTGCCGTCAGGTATATGGGTCTAGAGTCTGCAGAGTACAGGCTGCCGTCAGGTATATGGGTCTAGAGTCTGTAGATTACAGGCTGCCGTCAGGTATATGGGTCTAGAGTCTGTAGATTACAGGCTGCTGTCAGGTATATGGGTCTAGAGTCTGTAGATTACAGGCTGCTGTCAGGTATATGGGTCTAGAGTCTGTAGATTACAGGCTGCCGTCAGGTATATGGGTCTAAAGTCTGTAGATTACAGGCTGCCGTCAGGTACAGGAGTCTAGAGTCCGTAGATTACAGGCTGCCGTCAGGTATATGGGTCTAGAGTCTGTAGATTACAGGCTGCCGTCTTATTTCTGGGTCTAGAGTCTGTAGATTACAGGCTGCCGTCAGGTATATGGGTCTAGAGTCTGTAGATTACAGGCTGCCGTCTTATTTCTGGGTCTAGAGTCTGTAGATTACAGGCTGCTGTCAGGTATATGGGTCTAGAGTCTGTAGATTACAGGCTGCCGTCAGGTACAGGAGTCTAGAGTCTGTAGATTACAGGCTGCCGTCAGGTATATGGGTCTAGAGTCTGCAGATTACAGGCTGCCGTCAGGTATATGGGTCTAGAGTCTGTAGATTACAGGCTGCCGTCTTATTTCTGGGTCTAGAGTCTGTAGATTACAGGCTGCTGTCAGGTATATGGGTCTAGAGTCTGTAGATTACAGGCTGCCTTCAGGTATATGGGTCTAGAGTCTGCAGATTACAGGCTGCCGTCTTATTTCTGGGTCTAGAGTCTGTAGATTACAGGCTGCTGTCAGGTATATGGGTCTAGAGTCTGTAGATTACAGGCTGCCTTCAGGTATATGGGTCTAGAGTCTGCAGATTACAGGCTGCCGTCTTATTTCTGGGTCTAGAGTCTGTAGATTACAGGCTGCTGTCAGGTATATGGGTCTAGAGTCTGTAGATTACAGGCTGCCTTCAGGTATATGGGTCTAGAGTCTGCAGATTACAGGCTGCCGTCAGGTATATGGGTCTAGAGTCTGCAGAGTACAGGCTGCCGTCTTATTTCTGGGTCTAGAGTCTGTAGATTACAGGCTGCCGTCAGGTATATGGGTCTAGAGTCTGCAGATTACAGGCTGCCGTCAGGTATATGGGTCTAGAGTCTGTAGATTACAGGCTGCCGTCTTATTTCTGGGTCTAGAGTCTGTAGATTACAGGCTGCTGTCAGGTATATGGGTCTAGAGTCTGTAGATTACAGGCTGCCTTCAGGTATATGGGTCTAGAGTCTGCAGATTACAGGCTGCCGTCTTATTTCTGGGTCTAGAGTCTGTAGATTACAGGCTGCTGTCAGGTATATGGGTCTAGAGTCTGTAGATTACAGGCTGCCTTCAGGTATATGGGTCTAGAGTCTGCAGATTACAGGCTGCCGTCTTATTTCTGGGTCTAGAGTCTGTAGATTACAGGCTGCTGTCAGGTATATGGGTCTAGAGTCTGTAGATTACAGGTTGCCTTCAGGTATATGGGTCTAGAGTCTGCAGATTACAGGCTGCCGTCAGGTATATGGGTCTAGAGTCTGCAGAGTACAGGCTGCCGTCTTATTTCTGGGTCTAGAGTCTGTAGATTACAGGCTGCCGTCAGGTATATGGGTCTAGAGTCTGTAGATTACAGGCTGCCGTCAGGTATATGGGTCTAGGGTCTGTAGATTACAGGCTGCCGTCAGGTACAGGAGTCTAGAGTCTGTAGATTACAGACTGCCGTCAGGTATATGGGTCTAGAGTCTGTAGATTACAGGCTGCCGTCAGGTATATGGGTCTAGAGTCTGTAGATTACAGGCTGCCGTCAGGTATATGGGTCTAGAGTCTGTAGATTACAGGCTGCCGTCAGGTATATGGGTCTAGAGTCTGTAGATTACAGGCTGCCATCAGGTACAGGAGTCTAGAGTCTGTAGATTACAGGCTGCCGTCAGGTATATGGGTCTAGAGTCTGTAGATTACAGGCTGCCGTCAGGTATATGGGTCTAGAGTCTGTAGATTACAGGCTGCCGTCAGGTATATGGGTCTAGAGTCTGTAGATTACAGGCTGCCGTCTTATTTCTGGGTCTAGAATCTGCAGATTACAGGCTGCCGTCAGGTATATGGGTCTAGAGTCTGTAGATTACAGGCTGCCGTCAGGTATATGGGTCTAGAGTCTGCAGAGTACAGGCTGCCATCAGGTACAGGAGTCTAGAGTCTGTAGATTACAGGCTGACGTCAGGTATATGGGTCTAGAGTCTGTAGATTACAGGCTGCCATCAGGTACAGGAGTCTAGAGTCTGTAGATTACAGGCTGACGTCAGGTATATGGGTCTAGAGTCTGCAGATAACAGGCTGCCGTCAGGTATATGGGTCTAGAGTCTGTAGATTACAGGCTGCCGTCAGGTATATGGGTCTAGAGTCTGTAGATTACAGGCTGCCGTCAGGTATATGGGTCTAGAGTCTGCAGATAACAGGCTGCCGTCTTATTTCTGGGTCTAGAGTCTGTAGATTACAGGCTGCTGTCAGGTATATGGGTCTAGAGTCTGTAGATTACAGGCTGCCATCAGGTACAGGAGTCTAGAGTCTGTAGATTACAGGCTGACGTCAGGTATATGGGTCTAGAGTCTGCAGATAACAGGCTGCCGTCAGGTATATGGGTCTAGAGTCTGTAGATTACAGGCTGCCGTCAGGTATATGGGTCTAGAGTCTGTAGATTACAGGCTGCCGTCAGGTATATGGGTCTAGAGTCTGCAGATTACAGGCTGCCGTCTTATTTCTGGGTCTAGAGTCTGTAGATTACAGGCTGCCGTCAGGTATATGGGTCTAGAGTCTGCAGATTACAGGCTGCCGTCAGGTATATGAGTCTAGAGTCTGTAGATTACAGGCTGCCGTCAGGTATATGGGTCTAGAGTCTGTAGATTACAGGCTGCCGTCAGGTATATGGGTCTAGAGTCTGTAGATTACAGGCTGCCATCAGGTACAGGAGTCTAGAGTCTGTAGATTACAGGCTGACGTCAGGTATATGGGTCTAGAGTCTGCAGATAACAGGCTGCCGTCAGGTATATGGGTCTAGAGTCTGTAGATTACAGGCTGCCGTCAGGTATATGGGTCTAGAGTCTGTAGATTACAGGCTGCCGTCAGGTATATGGGTCTAGAGTCTGTAGATTACAGGCTGCCGTCAGGTATATGGGTCTAGAGTCTGTAGATTACAGGCTGCCGTCAGGTATATGGGTCTAGAGTCTGTAGATTACAGGCTGACGTCAGGTATATGGGTCTAGAGTCTGTAGATTACAGGCTGCCGTCAGGTATATGGGTCTAGAGTCTGCAGATTACAGGCTGACGTCAGGTATATGGGTCTAGAGTCTGTAGATTACAGGCTGCCGTCAGGTATATGGGTCTAGAGTCTGCAGATTACAGGCTGCCGTCAGGTATATGGGTCTAGAGTCTGTAGATTACAGGCTGCCGTCAGGTATATGGGTCTAGAGTCTGCAGATTACAGGCTGACGTCAGGTATATGGGTCTAGAGTCTGTAGATTACAGGCTGCCGTCAGGTATATGGGTCTAGAGTCTGTAGATTACAGGCTGCCGTCAGGTATATGGGTCTAGAGTCTGCAGATTACAGGCTGCCGTCTTATTTCTGGGTTTCTTTGGCCTTTGTTGATTTGTTGAGTGTCTCCTTTTGCTCCGCAGAACGCGGCACCATCCTCAAGGCTCTGTCCACTGCCAATCGCAGCCTGCGGAGCTGTTACCTGGAGGAGATGCACATCCTCCCGAGCGGCCAGCAGCAGCCGATCCTCAGCCTGCAGATCCTGCACAGCAACCGCTCCCTATTCGTGGGACTGAACAATGGCGTCCTGAAGGTTCCCCTGGAGCGATGCACCATGTACCGGGCCGAGGGGTAAGTGATGGGGTGAATGTGTCTGCTGGAGGTAGTTGTGTGCTGGAGGTAGTAGTGCCTGCAGGGGGTAGTAGTGCCTGCAGGGGGTAGTAGTGTGAGTGATCTCTATTTTTCTGTTTCCTGCCCCGCTGGGTGACTATGTAGCCATTGCTGATGGTCTGGATGGCGCCTGGGCTGGTTGTGCTGCGCCACATGCGTACATCGGAGCAGCTGGTGATACACTGCCGGCTGCGCTGTCTCCTGGTGATACACTGTTGTCTGTGTTGTCAGTCTTAGATACTCTTCTCACCTGTACTGTCCCGCTTAGATACATTGCCATCTGGTTATACTTTGTCACATGCACAGCTTCATATATTCGTAGCTGGAATATCCTGGGGCCAGTGGCCGGAGCACATGCAGACCCTGTTCATCTCTATGAGCCGCACAGAAAGCCCTCTGCACAATGACCTGGTACCTGTGCCCGCTCTGCACCCCAGCCCTGGTACTAGGACCCTGGCACCTGTGCCCGCTCTGCACCCCAGCCCTGGTTCAAGGACCCTGGCACCTGTGCCCGCTCTGCACCCCAGCCCTGGTACAAGGACCCTGGCACCTGTGCCCGCTCTGCACCCCAGCCCTGGTTCAAGGACCCTGGCACCTGTGTCCGCTCTGCACCCCAGCCCTGGTTCAAGGACCCTGGCACCTGTGCCCGCTCTGCACCGCAGCCCTGGTTCAAGGACCCTGGCACCTGTGCCCGCTCTGCACCCCAGCCCTGGTTCAAGGACCCTGGCACCTGTGCCCGCTCTGCACCCCAGCTTCAATACATTGATCCTGGCACCTGTGCCCGCTCTGCACACCATCCTTGGTTCAATGGCCCTGACACCTGTGCCCGCTCTGCACCCCGGCCCTGGTACAATGACATGGCACCTGTGCCCGCTCTGTGACGCAAATCACCGCAGGGAAGATGCAAATAAGTGCGGAGAACAGTTGTCGTAGACTTAGGGGGATCTGGTGATTCTTCTCTGGCGGATCCGGGGCCGGCGTTGTTCGGCCCGCCGGGTGATGGGGTCATTGTGCCGCCCTATAAATGTAGTGTGATTTATGGGGCGCTGTCCCGGCGGGTGCCGCTGCTTTCGGGCTGTCGCCGCTGACCTTGCTCTCGGCATTGCCTTTATATTGCCATCACTTCTGCTTGTAAACGTTTAACGGTGGATATAAAGCGGCCGCTCCCTGGTTTATGATATTTTGGCGTTTCCATCCCCAGCCGTCCCGGCACTTTGTCCTACGCAGCAGGGAGACGTAGCGCCTGATTTACGGACGCAGTTTTGTGGAGCGCTCGTAGTCTCTGGATGTTTTCTCTCGTGTCATTAAAGTGATAGAATGGCCTCTTCTGCGAGAAGCACTTTATACATCAGTCCATCACCCGGCAAACGGCGCACTTGTCACGGGGGAGGGGGTGCTGGTGAGGTTGGCGCAGGACTGGAGAGCGACGCTCCGCTAGAGAGCGACTACATTCTGCTTTATTGTACCGCCTGGTCTGCGCTGCACGTTACCGAAACGCCGGAGGATTAACACATTCCTGGGGAACCATGGAGGCAGAGCGCCGGCGGCGGGGGCCGTGAAGAGAGAGGCCAGGGCTACATGGCATCATAGCAAGCATGGCTGACATTGCTCACTGTTACCGCTGCATCCACTGCACACAGTGACTGCAGAGGAGAAAGAGGCTGCACACAGTGACTGCAGAGGAGAAAGAGGCTGCACACAGTGACTGCAGAGGAGAAAGAGGCTGCACACAGTGACTGCACAGGAGAAAGAGGCTGCACACAGTGACTGCAGAGGAGAAAGAGGCTGCACACAGTGACTGCACAGGAGAAAGAGGCTGCACACAGTGACTGCAGAGGAGAAAGAGGCTGCACACAGTGACTGCACAGGAGAAAGAGGCTGCACACAGTGACTGCAGAGGAGAAAGAGGCTGCACACAGTGACTGCAGAGGAGAAAGAGGCTGCACACAGTGACTGCACAGGAGAAAGAGGCTGCACACAGTGACTGCAGAGGAGAAAGAGGCTGCACACAGTGACTGCAGAGGAGAAAGAGGCTGCACACAGTGACTGCAGAGGAGAAAGAGGCTGCACACAGTGACTGCAGAGGAGAAAGAGGCTGCACACAGTGACTGCTCAGGATGCGCATACTGCTCACAGTGACTATATGCAGCGTGAGGGACTGTCTCTTTTTTGGCTATATATCCACACACATTTATGGATTAGACAGTCGGCGACGGGTTAATTCCGATCTCTTGCTTCTCTGTGCCTTTAGATGAAGGATGTGATTTTTTTTTTTTCAGATTTTTCATGTCTTTTCTTCATGGGGCCTCTCTGGTCATCGGACAGCGATGGTCCTAGACATTGTAATAAGTGGCGCGTGCGGAGCAGTGGGCGCAGGGATTGGCTGCAGCTTGTGCCGCTTGACACCTCTCGCGTCCTCATTGTGTTATTACGGCTCATGACGACTTTGAGAGGTGAAAATCCATTTCTCGCCCTGCGAGACCTCGCTGTCCCCAGATAACGATCTTTGTCAAGTGCTGAATTTTGATTAATGAGATCCTTCCATTGCTGACATGGGTGAGAGGGCCGGGGCATCGGGGCGGGCACCGCGTCAGGCCGGGGCTGCTATGTAATGTCTCCAGCCTTCCAGGGAGCCGGCATTAAGCAGCTTCACAGCAGCGCTCAGGTCTACACGTTATTCCTCGTTTCTCTAGGTGCAATTTATGCTAGGAGCAAAAATCCATTGTGAAGCTGTAAAGGGGGCGCAGTGCTGAGGGTCTGCGTCTGAGGGTCTGCGTCTGAGGGTATGTGTCCACGTTCAGGATTTCGTCAGGATTTTACGCTGGTAAAATCTGCACCAAATCTGCACCTGAGGTCACTGGCAGGTCACCTGCGCTGTCCTTACGTTGTTTCTGCAATGTAAGGTCATGCTGCGTTCTGAAAAGACACGCCGCATGTGCGTTTTCGCGGGTCTGCCGCATGCGTCTTTTAACGCATAGTGGAGACGGGATTTCATGAAATAATCCCCTCCACTGTGCTGTAACATCTGGACGCTGCGTGTTTGACGCTGCGGCTCTACACAGCGTCAACCACGCAGCGTTTCCTGAACGTGGAAACATACCCTAATACTATGATCTTGGCCTTGTTTTATCTTATACTCTAGTCACCTCCAAAGCTGCATAATAAAACCCCATACCTGCAGTAGCAGACACATCCTGTGGACAGGAGTGGCGCTGTCTCTGGAGGAGAGCAGGCGGCAGCCCTTTAACCCTTCTCGTTCTGCCATGATGTTGTGCTGTGTGTTGCGCTGCTGCAGTGTGCGTCCCAGTGTTCCTGTGTCACCCGCATGTCTCGGGAACGCCTACCCTCACCCCGTGGCACACTGCGTAGTGTAGTTTACCCGTCACTGGTGCTGAATGATGGGCATTTGCACCGATGTCGAGGAGGGAGTGCAGGAATGGTCCTGGCTGGGATTTTGTTACCATGGAGAAATCTGCCTGGGAACGTGTGGTGGTCAGCGGCAGACCACTGATGCCTGCCTGAATGCCCGGCTACATGCCGCGTGTCCACAGCCTGGCACTGAGTGCAACCTCTGCAGCCGAGACATGGAAAAGGAAACTGGAGACCAAAACCTGTAAGGTCTGTGCACACGGTCAGTATCAGGCAGCGCTTTGGACGCAGCACATGTCTGCTGCCGCTACTGGACCGTGCGGAATCACCGCGCCCGATACATTGTACAGGGGACATTTATCTAGCCGAGACTGAGCGTGTCCACAAGATAAATGCACATGCTGCAGTCTGGAAAGATGCGCCACATGTCCGTCTCCACAGGGGAGGAGCCGCAGGTGTCTGTGGACGCATAGTGGAGAAGGGATCTCTAGAAATCCCCCCGACTATGCTGTAACATCTGGACACAGCGTTTACTGACCGTGGGAACTTGCCCTTACATTGTTACAAAGTCTGATACATGGGAGATCCGATGTGTATGGGGGGGGGGGGGCAAATATATGCTGTAATGGAACAGAAGGGAATGAAAGTGGCCGGAAAAAGATAAAAAGATTGTCCATGTGGCGCCCGGCACAGAAAACCTCCGGGAATTGATGATTTTTATATGGAGTAACAGAACGAAAGAAAGGTAAAAGAAGGAAGCTTCCAGACATAGAAGGGTTAATAGATTATTTCTATCAATTTACAAAATAGAAAGTGACTGAAGAAAAGAGAAAATGGAAATCTTAGTATCTGGTGACCGCCCGTCTCCTCCATCATCAGTATCTGGTGACCGCCCGTCTCCTCCATCATCAGTATCTGGTGACCGCCCGTCTCCTCCATCATCAGTATGTGGTGACCGCCCGTCTCCTCCATCATCAGTATCTGGTACCGGCCGTCTCCTCCATCATCAGTATCTGGTGACCGGCCGTCTCCTCCATCATCAGTATCTGGTGACTGCCCGTCCCCTCCATCATCAGTATCTGGTGACCGCCCGTCTCCTCCATCATCAGTATCTGGTGACCGCCCGTCTCCTCCATCATCAGTATCTGGTGACCGCCCGTCCCCTCCATCATCAGTATCTGGTGACCGCCCGTCACCTCCATCATCAGTATCTGGTGACCGCCCGTCCCCTCCATCATCAGTATCTGGTGACCGCCCGTCTCCTCCATCATCAGTATCTGGTACCGGCCGTCTCCTCCATCATCAGTATCTGGTGACCGCCCGTCACCTCCATTATCAGTATCTGGTGACCGCCCGTCTCCTCCATCATCAGTATCTGGTGACCGCCCGTCACCTCCATCATCAGTATCTGGTGACCGCCCGTCTCCTCCATCATCAGTATCTGGTGACCGCCCGTCACCTCCATTATCAGTATCTGGTGACCGCCCGTCTCCTCCATCATCAGTATCTGGTGACCGCCCGTCTCCTCCATCATCAGTATCTGGTGACCGCCCGTCACCTCCATTATCAGTATCTGGTGACCGCCCGTCTCCTCCATCATCAGTATCTGGTGACCGCCCGTCACCTCCATCATCAGTATCTGGTGACCGCCCGTCTCCTCCACCATCAGTATCTGGTGACCGCCCGTCTCCTCCTCCATCAGTATCTGGTGACCGCCCGTCTCCTCCATCATCAGTATCTGGTGATCACCCTTCTCCTCCATCAGTATCTGGTGACCGCCCGTCTCCTCCATCATCAGTATCTGGTGACCGCCCGTCTCCTCCATCATCAGTATCTGGTGACCGCCCGTCTCCTCCATCATCAGTATCTGGTGACCGCCCGTCTCCTCCATCATCAGTATCTGGTGACCTCCCGTCTCCTCCATCATCAGTATCTGGTGACCGCCCGTCTCCTCCATCATCAGTATCTGGTGACCGCCCGTCTCCTCCATCATCAGTATCTGGTGACCGCCCGTCTCCCCCATCATCAGTATCTGGTGACCGCCCGTCTCCTCCATCATCAGTATCTGGTGACCTCCCGTCTCCTCCATCATCAGTATCTGGTGACCGCCCGTCACCTCCATCATCAGTATCTGGTGACCGCCCGTCACCTCCATCATCAGTATCTGGTGACCGCCCGTCTCCTCCATCATCAGTATCTGGTGACCGCTCGTCTCCTCCATCATCAGTATCTGGTGACCTCCCGTCTCCTCCATCATCAGTATCTGGTGACCGCCCGTCACCTCCATCATCAGTATCTGGTGACCGCCCGTCACCTCCATCATCAGTATCTGGTTACAGAGGATCTCGGCAGGACGTTGCCCCAGATATCTTGGAGACCTGACCCCGGATCTCCTGTGTATGAGGCTCGGTGGATCCTTCATGTGAGATAATGGGAGATCGGGGCTCCGGATCTTCACCTCCAGGACTCCTCATTCCCACTGTCATTGGCCGGATGTTGGGGGTTGTTGTTCAGCTATAGAAGAAGTTTGTAGCTGTTCAGAGGCCTCCTGATGGTCATTGCTGGTGATTGTCACTGTGAAGCACCATTATTTCAGCACGGTATGGCAGCAGTATTAGTGCATTGTATGTATAGTGGATTACTGTTAGCACACAGTATGGCGGTATTATTTCTGCACTGTTTGGTGGTATTATTTGCACGTTGAGCATTTTATGGCAGTATTATGTCTGCAGTGGCTGTTTGTAGGCATTGCACGGTGGTATTATTTTGCACAGTGTGGCAGCATTAATAGCTTCAGTTTTCGGAGCCATTTTCTCAGTTTCACTGCTCTCCATAGAGTTTTCTCCATCGGGCGCCGGTCAGGTCGGATTCTTGGCTATTCCTTGCCCATCAGTCCCATGTCGTTCTGCCGTCCGCCTCGCTGTAGCGCAGCTTTCATGGATCCGTCTTTCCCTCCGTATCAGTGATGAGCAGCAGGAACGCTCCGCGCTCTCCGGTAATTGGCGCGTTCGTCTCCCCGGCGTCTCCTCTGTCTGTGACTCTTCTCAGTGCGGTAATTGGAGTCTACAGGTCGCCGTCTCCTCTGATTTCTTCTTCAAAGCCACTGTAGACCCCATTCCTCGTTATATGAGCTCCGTGAGACCCCAGAGCTTCGTGATCTCTGCAGGGAACTGCGGAAATGTAGGGACGGAGCAAGAAGCCGCCAGTGACTTTACAGGGAGAGGAAGGGCCGGAGGGGATGTGATCGCTGGATTGGGTGGGATGCCCATTTTGTTTGGCTGCTTTGCCCCCTCGAGCGCACGTTACTCTGAATCGCCTCTCGCCATGAAGTGTCCTCGCTCTCCGGAGCTTTTACAGTTATTATTTTACTTCAATGTGAAAATCGCTTTAAATGCTGCAATTAATCCCTGAAAATGTGTAAATGGCGCCCGCCCTTCCCCTGCCGCCGCTCCGCACACTCATTACAGGAAAATAAGAGCTGATTGTAAATTACAGCTTTATGCCCACGGCGGGATTCTGAAGATCTAGTACCGATTTCACACCGCATGCTTCACAGAATGCTCACCTGATCGCCGGCCTGTGTCCGTTCTCCGCTGTTAATTCTTTCCCGCTGTCCGCGACAATCCTAACATTTAGGACGCGGCGCTGCTTTATAAACGTTTCCGCCTTTTCTCATTCACATATGTTGGTCAGTTTCTTCTTAGCTATAGTGGAACCACAAGTCTCAGCATGCCCTGACAGTGAGCAGCTAGTTCTCAGCGATAGGATTGATGAGCCTTGACCTGATCCTGGGACCCTCATAAGTGATAAAATCTTTAGGGTCCCGTCCGTCCACAACCTGCTGGCTGCGTGAACAGAACCGGGGGCCCGGGTCAGACTGGGTCCTGCATTGCCTTTTCCAGATCCATGGTTCCGCAGATGCTTTTATATTGGCTGCAAAACCAAAATTAGTCATGAAAATGTCCGATCCCTCCCAGGACCGACCCCGTCTGTGAGATAATTGGGAACATTGAGACAATTTACTATCTTGGCCTGAGGACTATTTAGGGGTGAATGTGAAGTCACTGGAACCTGGCGCTATATAATCCCGCACTCGCTATATCTCAGCCGTAATGTTCCTCTTTGTGCCGCCGAGTAGAGAACAAAGCAATTACCTGGCCGGTTAGTGAATGCGTTCTCCTCCGCACGGATTGCATTATTTGTCACCCTCGGTAATGGCTGCGGTGCTGGGTGATTGTACTCTGTATTTATGGGCACAGACGGTGCCGAGCTCCTTTTTCTGAGGTCCAAGCTCCTTTTCCTGAGGGCCGAGCTCCTTTTCCTGAGGGCCGAGCTCCTTTTTCTGAGGGCCGAGCTCCTTTTTCTGAGGGCCGAGCTCCTTTTTCTGAGGGCCGAGCTCCTTTTTCTGAGGTCCCAAGCTCCTTTTTCTGAGGGCCCAGCTCCTTTTTCTGAGGGCCCAGCTCCTTTTTCTGAGGGCCGAGCTCCTTTTTCTGAGGGCCGAGCTCCTTTTTCTGAGGGCCGAGCTCCTTTTTCTGAGGGCCGAGCTCCTTTTTCTGAGGTCCCAAGCTCCTTTTTCTGAGGGCCCAGCTCCTTTTTCTGAGGGCCCAGCTCCTTTTTCTGAGGTCCAAGCTCCTTTTCCTGAGGGCCGAGCTCCTTTTTCTGAGGGCCGAGCTCCTTTTTCTGAGGGCCGAGCTCCTTTTTCTGAGGGCCGAGCTCCTTTTTCTGAGGGCCGAGCTCCTTTTTCTGAGGGCCGAGCTCCTTTTTCTGAGGGCCGAGCTCCTTTTTCTGAGGGCCCAGCTCCTTTTTCTGAGGTCCAAGCTCCTTTTCCTGAGGGCCGAGCTCCTTTTTCTGAGGGCCGAGCTCCTTTTCCTGAGGGCCGAGCTCCTTTTCCTGAGGGCCGAGCTCCTTTTTCTGAGGGCCGAGCTCCTTTTTCTGAGGGCCGAGCTCCTTTTTCTGAGGGCCGAGCTCCTTTTTCTGAGGTCCCAAGCTCCTTTTTCTGAGGGCCCAGCTCCTTTTTCTGAGGGCCCAGCTCCTTTTCCTGAGGGCCGAGCTCCTTTTTCTGAGGGCCGAGCTCCTTTTTCTGAGGGCCGAGCTCCTTTTTCTGAGGGCCGAGCTCCTTTTTCTGAGGTCCCAAGCTCCTTTTTCTGAGGGCCCAGCTCCTTTTTCTGAGGGCCCAGCTCCTTTTTCTGAGGTCCAAGCTCCTTTTCCTGAGGGCCGAGCTCCTTTTTCTGAGGGCCGAGCTCCTTTTTCTGAGGGCCGAGCTCCTTTTTCTGAGGGCCGAGCTCCTTTTTCTGAGGGCCCAGCTCCTTTTTCTGAGGGCCCAGCTCCTTTTTCTGAGGGCCGAGCTCCTTTTCCTGAGGGCCGAGCTCCTTTTTCTGAGGTCCCGAGCTCCTTTTTCTGAGGTCCCAAGCTCCTTTTTCTGAGGTCCCAAGCTCCTTTTTCTGAGGGCCCAGCTCCTTTTTCTGAGGTCCAAGCTCCTTTTCCTGAGGGCCGAGCTCCTTTTTCTGAGGTCCCGAGCTCCTTTTTCTGAGGTCCCAAGCTCCTTTTTCTGAGGGCCGAGCTCCTTTTTCTGAGGGCCGAGCTCCTTTTTCTGAGGGCCGAGCTCCTTTTTCTGAGGGCCGAGCTCCTTTTTCTGAGGTCCCAAGCTCCTTTTTCTGAGGGCCGAGCTCCTTTTTCTGAGGGCCGAGCTCCTTTTTCTGAGGGCCGAGCTCCTTTTTCTGAGGGCCCAGCTCCTTTTTCTGAGGGGCCGAGCTCCTTTTTCTGAGGGCCCAGCTCCTTTTTCTGAGGGCCGAGCTCCTTTTTCTGAGGGCCCAGCTCCTTTTTCTGAGGGCCCAGCTCCTTTTTCTGAGGGCCCAGCTCCTTTTTCTGAGGCCCGAGCTCCTTTTTCTGAGGGCCCAGCTCCTTTTTCTGAGGGCCCAGCTCCTTTTTCTGAGGGCCCAAGCTCCTTTTTCTGAGGGCCCAGCTCCTTTTTCTGAGGGCCCAGCTCCTTTTTCTGAGGGCCCAGCTCCTTTTTCTGAGGGCCCAGCTCCTTTTTCTGAGGGCCCAGCTCCTTTTTCTGAGGGGCCCAGCTCCTTTTTCTGAGGGCCCAGCTCCTTTTTCTGAGGGCCCAGCTCCTTTTTCTGAGGTCCCGAGCTCCTTTTTCTGAGGGCCCCGGACCCCTCTGGAGATGTGTATGGGATTAGCCTGGGACCCTCCTGGCTGTGTCTGTGGGATTATCCCCTGATATCCCCCAGTGTATTCGACACTGTGCACATTAGTAGATTATGATGAATGAGACCCCGTGGTCGCATGATGAAGAAAGCGTCAGGGAGCGGCTGGTAATTAGCCACTGATTAGAGGCTAATAGGATTGCACTGACTCTGCTGTTCACTCATTTCGGGGGGATTTGCTCTTAATTACGTGACTGCGGCCTTGTCACTTATGTGCCGCCACAATGTGACACTCCATGTAACAATACAGCTCTCCAGGGCACAATCACATCAGTGCGGCTGTCTGGAGGCCTCCATGTTGTGTCTGGGCCTGTGGAGCAGTCCGGGACCACGGATTCCAACCTTGGAAAGTCATCCAAGGTCAATTCTACAGAATGAGTCTCCTCGATGTGCTGGAGCTGAGCCAAATGGGCTCCTGGAAGCCCTGAGCCGGGGTCAGTGCCTCCTCTAACCCTTGCTCCCCCTTCCCAATATGGCCGCCATCTTCCAGCGACGGGCCGCTGCCCCTTGACGTGGAGGTGGCAGCTAATGCTATTGAGTTTTCTTATTTGGTTCCCTGGTCGTCCTACCCTTGTCCACTCTGACAGCACTACAACTCTCAGCATGCGCTGCCATTTGCTGGCTGGCAGTAGTAGTTTTGGATTAGTTGCCGGATAGCCATTGCTCGGCGCTGTTTCCGGCTGGTGTGGATTCTCCTGACGGTCTTGTCGGGCACGTGCCCCTCATCACTCGGGCTTTATATCGCTTCTCGCTGCTGCTTACAAGCTAGGAGCGCGGCAGGAAAGTGTTTGTATATGGAAGTTTTATAGGGTAATCGATTATTTATGGCGTTTACACGGGTAATTGATGGTTACGAGCCCTCGTGGCTGGGATTATTGGCTCGTCACGGTGGGGATTGCTGTAGTTAGTGGAGCGTACAGTTATATCTGTAGCCCGTGCCGCCATGCTGAGCACCATGACTTAGTCGTGTGACTCGCCCCTGCGCCTCGCCAACCTCGGTGCCCGCTTCAGCGTGCGACTACTCCTGGCACACAACGCTCATTATTCCTCTTGTCTGGGGGATCTCCATTATTTCTCCATAAATGAACTTTATATCATTCCTGGAATTTGGGAAATTCTGCCTGAGTCGGGGGAGATGCCACCTGTGAGGGTGGAGGAGACGCTTTCTGCCCGGGCGCCTGCCAACTATTCCTGATCCTGCTGCAGGCGGCATCCATTGTAGGACGAGAGCGGGGGCTGCAGCACCTGGATCGGGGGACGGTGGGGGTGATATTTTCATCAATGGATAATCGCATCCTCTGCTCCAACCGCTGCCAGTGACCGAATGCACCCGGCGTCTGCATAGGGCGCCATTATACTGCGTGTATCTGATGTGCCCCCACACACAGCATCTCCCTGCAATGGTGTCAGTGCCATTATACTGCCATCAGCCCTCACTATACCTAGGACCAATGCCATGGTGCCATGTAGTACCAGTCATTACTGGGCACCGGATATAATACCAGTCATTACTGGGCACTGGATATACAGTAGTACCAGTCATTACTGGGCACCGGATATAGTACCAGTCATTACTGGGCACCAGATATAGTACCAGTCATTACTGGGCACCAGATATAGTACCAGTCATTACTGGGCACTGGATATAGCACCAGTCATTACTGGGCACCGGATATAGTACCAGTCATTACTGGGCACCAGATATAGTACCAGTCATTACTGGGCACTGGATATACAGTAGTACCAGTCATTACTGGGCACCGGATATAGTACCAGTCATTACTGGGCACTGGATATACAGCAGTCATTACTGGGCACCGGATATAGTACCAGTCATTACTGGGCACTGGATGTAGTAACAGTCATTACTGGGCACTGGATATACAGTAGTACCAGTCATTACTGGGCACTGGATATAGTACCAGTCATTACTGGGCACTGGATATACAGCAGTCATTACTGGGCACCGGATATAGTACCAGTCATTACTGGGCACCGGATATAGTACCAGTCATTACTGGGCGTCAGATATAGTACCAGTCATTACTGGGTGCCGGATATAGTACCAGTCACTACTGGGCGCCGGATATAGTACCAGTCATTACTGGGCACTGGATATAGTACCAGTGATTAAAGGGCACCGGATATATTACCAGTCATTACTGGGCACTGGATATACAGTAGTACCCGTCATTACTGGGCACTGGATGTAGTAACAGTCATTACTGGGCACCGGATATAGTACCAGTCATTACTGGGCACCGGATATAGTACCAGTCATTAAAGGGCACCGGATATAGTACCAGTCATTATTGGGCAAAGGATAGAGTACCAGTCATTAGTGGGCACTGGATATAGTACCAGTCATTACTGGGCACTGGATATAGCACCAGTCATTACTGGGCACCGGATATAGTACCAGTCATTACTGGGCACCGGATATAGCACCAGTCATTACTGGGCACTGGATATAGTACCAGTGATTAAAGGGCACCAGATATATTACCAGTCATTACTGGGCACTGGATATAGCACCAGTCATTACTGGGCACCGGATATAGTACCAGTCATTACTGGGCACTGGATATACAGTAGTACCCGTCATTACTGTGCACTGGATGTAGTAACAGTCATTACTGGGCACCGGATATAGTACCAGTCATTACTGGGCACTGGATATAGTACCAGTGATTAAAGGGCACCGGATATATTACCAGTCATTACTGGGCACTGGATATACAGTAGTACCCGTCATTACTGGGCACCGGATATAGTACCAGTCATTACTGGGCACCGGATATAGTACCAGTCATTACTGGGCACCGGATATAGTACCAGTCATTAAAGGGCACCGGATATAGTACCAGTCATTATTGGGCAAAGGATAGAGTACCAGTCATTAGTGGGCACTGGATATAGTACCAGTCATTACTGGGCACCGGATATAGTACCAGTCATTACTGGGCACTGGATGTAGTAACAGTCATTACTGGGCACCGGATATACAGTAGTACCAGTCATTACTGGGCACCGGATATAGTACCAGTCATTACTGGGCACTGGATATACAGCAGTCATTACTGGGCACCGGATATAGTACCAGTCATTACTGGGCGTCGGATATAGTACCAGTCATTACTGGGTGCCGGATATAGTACCAGTCACTACTGGGCGCCGGATATAGTACCAGTCATTACTGGGCACTGGATATAGTACTAGTCATTACTGGGCACTGGATATACAGTAGTACCCGTCATTACTGGGCACTGGATGTAGTAACAGTCATTACTGGGCACCGGATGCAGTATCCGTCATTACTGGGCACCGGATATAGTACCAGTCATTACTGGGCACCGGATATAGTACCAGTGATTAAAGGGCACCGGATATATTATTATTATTATTATTTATTATTATTTATTATTATAGCGCCATTTATTCCATGGCGCTTTACATGTGAGGAGGGGTATACATAATAAAACAAGTACAATAATCTTGAAAAATACAAGTCACAACTGGTACAGGAGGAGAGAGGACCCTGCCCGCGAGGGCTCACAATCTACAAGGGATATGTGAGGATACAGTAGGTGAGGGTAGAGCTGGCCGTGCAGCGGTTTGGTCAATCGGTGGTTACTGCAGGTTGTAGGCTTGTCGGAAGAGGTGGGTCTTCAGGTTCTTTTTGAAGGTTTCGATGGTAGGCGAGAGTCTGATATGTTGTGGTAGAGCATTCCAGAGTAGGGGGGATGCACGAGAGAAATCTTGTATGCGATTGTGGGAAGAGGAGATAATAGGGGAGCAGAGAAGGAGATCTTGTGAGGATCGGAGGTTGCGTGCAGGAAAGTACCGGGAGACGAGGTCACAGATGTATGGAGGAGACAGGTTGTGGATGGCTTTATATGTCATGGTTAGGCTTTTGTACTGGAGTCTCTGGGTGATGGGGAGCCAGTGCAGGGATTGACAGAGGGGAGAGGCCGGGGAATAGCGGGGGGACAGGTGGATTAGTCGGGCAGCAGAGTTTAGAATAGATTGGAGGGGTGCGAGAGTGTTAGAGGGGAGGCCACAGAGCAGTCATTACTGGGCACTGGATATACAGTAGTACCCGTCATTACTGGGCACTGGATGTAGTAACAGTCATTACTGGGCACCGGATGCAGTATCCGTCATTACTGGGCACCGGATATAGTACCAGTCATTACTGGGCACCGGATATAGTACCAGTGATTAAAGGGCACCGGATATATTACCAGTCATTACTGGGCACTGGATATACAGTAGTACCCGTCATTACTGGGCACTGGATGTAGTAACAGTCATTACTGGGCACCGGATATAGTACCAGTCATTACTGGGCACCGGATATAGTACCAGTCATTAAAGGGCACCGGATATAGTACCAGTCATTATTGGGCAAAGAATAGAGTACCAGTCATTAGTGGGCACTGGATATAGTACCAGTCATTACTGGGCACCGGATATAGTACCAGTCATTACTGGGCACCGGATATAGTACCAGTCATTACTGGGCACTGGATATAGCACCAGTCATTACTGGGCACTGGATATAGCACCAGTCATTACTGGGCACTGGATATAGTACCAGTGATTAAAGGGCACCAGATATATTACCAGTCATTACTGGGCACTGGATATAGTACCAGTCATTACTGAGCACCGGATGCAGTACCCGTCATTACTGGGCACCGGATATAGTACCAGTCATTACTGGGCCCTGGATATAGCACCAGTCATTACTGGGCACCGGATATAGTACCAGTCATTAAAGGGCACCAGATATAGTACCAGTCATTACTGGGCACCGGATATAGCACCAGTCATTACTGGGCACCGGATATAGTACCAGTCATTAAAGGGCACCAGATATAGTACCAGTCATTACTGGGCCCTGGATATAGCACCAGTCATTACTGGGCACTGGATATAGCACCAGTCATTACTGGGCCCTGGATATAGCACCAGTCATTACTGGGCCCTGGATGTAGTACCAGTCATTACTGGGCCCTGGATATAGCACCAGTCATTACTGGGCACCGGATATAGTACCAGTCATTAAAGGGCACCAGATATAGTACCAGTCATTACTGGGCCCTGGATATAGTACCAGTCATTACTGGGCCCTGGATATAGCACCAGTCATTACTGGGCCCTGGATATAGCACCAGTCATTACTGGGCCCTGGATATAGCACCAGTCATTACTGGGCCCTGGATATAGCACCAGTCATTACTGGGCACTGTATATAGTACCAGTCATTATTGGGCAAAGAATAGAGTACCAGTCATTAGTGGGCACAGGATATAGTACCAGTCATTACTGGGCACCGGATATAGTACCAGTCATTACTGGGCACCGGATATAGTACCAGTCATTACTGGGCACTGGATATAGCACCAGTCATTACTGGGCACTGGATATAGCACCAGTCATTACTGGGCACTGGATATAGTACCAGTGATTAAAGGGCACCGGATATATTACCAGTCATTACTGGGCACTGGATATAGTACCAGTCATTACTGAGCACCGGATGCAGTACCCGTCATTACTGGGCACCGGATATAGTACCAGTCATTACTGGGCCCTGGATATAGTACCAGTCATTAAAGGGCACCAGATATAGTACCAGTCATTACTGGGCCCTGGATATAGCACCAGTCATTGCTGGGCACTGGATATAGCACCAGTCATTACTGGGCACCGGATATAGTACCAGTCATTAAAGGGCACCAGATATAGTACCAGTCATTACTGGGCCCTGGATATAGCACCAGTCATTGCTGGGCACTGGATATAGCACCAGTCATTACTGGGCCCTGGATATAGCACCAGTCATTACTGGGCACCAGATATAGTACCAGTCATTGCTGGGCCCTGGATATAGCACCAGTCATTACTGGGCACTGGATATAGCACCAGTCATTACTGGGCCCTGGATATAGCACCAGTCATTACTGGGCCCTGGATGTAGTACCAGTCATTACTGGGCCCTGGATATAGCACCAGTCATTACTGGGCACCGGATATAGTACCAGTCATTAAAGGGCACCAGATATAGTACCAGTCATTACTGGGCCCTGGATATAGTACCAGTCATTACTGGGCCCTGGATATAGCACCAGTCATTACTGGGCCCTGGATATAGCACCAGTCATTACTGGGCCCTGGATATAGCACCAGTCATTACTGGGCCCTGGATATAGCACCAGTCATTACTGGGCACTGGATATAGCACCAGTCATTACTGGGCCCTGGATATAGCACCAGTCATTACTGGGCACCAGATATAGCACCAGTCATTACTGGGCCCTGGATATAGCACCAGTCATTACTGGGCACTGGATATAGCACCAGTCATTACTGGGCACTGGATATAGTACCAGTCATTAAAGGGCACCAGATATAGTACCAGTCATTACTGGGCACCAGATATAGCACCAGTCATTACTGGGCCCTGGATGTAGTACCAGTTATTACTGGGCCCTGGATATAGCACCAGTCATTACTGGGCACCGGATATAGTACCAGTCATTAAAGGGCACCAGATATAGCACCAGTCATTACTGGGCCCTGGATGTAGTACCAGTCATTACTGGGCCCTGGATATAGCACCAGTCATTACTGGGCACCGGATATAGTACCAGTCATTACTGGGCACTGGATATAGCACCAGTCATTACTGGGCACCGGATATAGTACCAGTCATTAAAGGGCACCAGATATAGTACCAGTCATTACTGGGCCCTGGATATAGTACCAGTCATTACTGGGCCCTGGATATAGCACCAGTCATTACTGGGCCCTGGATATAGCACCAGTCATTACTGGGCCCTGGATATAGCACCAGTCATTACTGGGCACCGGATATAGCACCAGTCATTACTGGGCCCTGGATATAGCACCAGTCATTACTGGGCCCTGGATATAGCACCAGTCATTACTGGGCACCGGATATAGCACCAGTCATTACTGGGCACCGGATATAGTACCAGTCATTACTGGGCACCGGATATAGCACCAGTCATTACTGGGCACCGGATATAGTACCAGTCATTACTGGGCCCTGGATATAGCACCAGTCATTACTGGGCACCGGATATAGCACCAGTCATTACTGGGCACCGGATATAGTACCAGTCATTACTGGGCACCGGATATAGCACCAGTCATTACTGGGCCCTGGATATAGCACCAGTCATTACTGGGCACCGGATATAGCACCAGTCATTACTGGGCACCGGATATAGTACCAGTCATTACTGGGCACCGGATATAGCACCAGTCATTACTGGGCACTGGATATAGCACCAGTCATTACTGGGCACTGGATATAGCACCAGTCATTACTGGGCACTGGATATAGCACCAGTCATTACTGGGCACTGGATATAGTACCAGTCATTACTGAGCACCGGATGCAGTACCCGTCATTACTGGGCACCGGATATAGTACCAGTCATTACTGGGCACCGGATATAGTACCAGTCATTACTGGGCCCTGGATATAGCACCAGTCATTACTGGGCACCGGATATAGTACCAGTCATTAAAGGGCACCAGATATAGTACCAGTCATTACTGGGCCCTGGATATAGTACCAGTCATTACTGGGCCCTGGATATAGTACCAGTCATTACTGAGCACCGGATGCAGTACCCGTCATTACTGGGCACCGGATATAGTACCAGTCATTACTGGGCACCGGATATAGTACCAGTCATTACTGGGCCCTGGATATAGCACCAGTCATTACTGGGCACCGGATATAGTACCAGTCATTAAAGGGCACCAGATATAGTACCAGTCATTACTGGGCCCTGGATATAGTACCAGTCATTACTGGGCCCTGGATATAGTACCAGTCATTACTGGGCACCGGATATAGCACCAGTCATTACTGGGCCCTGGATATAGCACCAGTCATTACTGGGCCCTGGATATAGCACCAGTCATTACTGGGCACCGGATATAGCACCAGTCATTACTGGGCCCTGGATATAGCACCAGTCATTACTGGGCACCGGATATAGCATCAGTCATTACTGGGCCCTGGATATAGCACCAGTCATTACTGGGCACCGGATATAGCACCAGTCATTACTGGGCACCGGATATAGCACCAGTCATTACTGGGCACTGGATATAGCACCAGTCATTACTGGGCCCTGGATATAGCACCAGTCATTACTGGGCCCTGGATATAGCACCAGTCATTACTGGGCCCTGGATATAGCACCAGTCATTACTGGGCACTGGATATAGCACCAGTCATTACTGGGCACCGGATATAGCACCAGTCATTACTGGGCCCTGGATATAGCACCAGTCATTACTGGGCACCGGATATAGCACCAGTCATTACTGGGCCCTGGATATAGCACCAGTCATTACTGGGCACCGGATATAGCACCAGTCATTACTGGGCACCGGATATAGCACCAGTCATTACTGGGCACTGGATATAGCACCAGTCATTACTGGGCACTGGATATAGCACCAGTCATTACTGGGCCCTGGATATAGCACCAGTCATTACTGGGCACCGGATATAGCACCAGTCATTACTGGGCACCGGATATAGCACCAGTCATTACTGGGCACTGGATATAGCACCAGTCATTACTGGGCACCGGATATAGCACCAGTCATTACTGGGCCCTGGATATAGCACCAGTCATTACTGGGCACCGGATATAGCACCAGTCATTACTGGGCACTGGATATAGCACCAGTCATTACTGGGCACTGGATATAGCACCAGTCATTACTGGGCCCTGGATATAGTACCAGTCATTACTGGGCACCGGATATAGCACCAGTCATTACTGGGCACCGGATATAGCACCAGTCATTACTGGGTCCTGGATATAGCACCAGTCATTACTGGGCCCTGGATATAGCACCAGTCATTACTGGGCACCGGATATAGTACCAGTCATTACTGGGCCCTGGATATAGCACCAGTCATTACTGGGCCCTGGATATAGCACCAGTCATTACTGGGTCCTGGATATAGCACCAGTCATTACTGGGCACCGGATATAGCACCAGTCATTACTGGGCACCGGATATAGTCTCTATTATTCTTGAATCACTGATGAACCGCCTTGTGCCCGTTACTATGTGCCGCCATATCTCTGTAACCACAGGCCCACCATACGGCACTGGCACGTGTGTCTGGTCCGTGCCTCGGCTTCTCCCCGCTCCCGCTATCATCACTGATTGGCACCACATTCTGCTCCCGCTATCTTGTGCGCAGGTGCCGTGTTGGGCGCCGGAGTTTTCTGTGCCGCAGATTATTAATTCATCGCCGCGTTGTCGGAACCGCTGGATTTTCACTTGTCTCCAATGAAGTCCTCCATTTTTCCACCTTGTCGTCTTGTTTCCTCCTCCACCTTTTTCTGTGGCTCCGGTGTTTGACATTCTGTTCCTGTTTCCTAATCACATCTGAGGCGTAATCTCTACCCTGAGAAATGGCGCCACTTTACCACGAGTGTTTTTTTCACACTTGGCTAAATCACATTACGATAGAACAAAGTAGATGCAAAGTGCTGCTCTCCACGGACTCGGCGGCCGTCGCTCACCCGCGCTGATTACTCGCCATTCAGACCAAGAAGTCTGCAATAGACGCGACATTAACTCCTCCGCTGCCGGAGCAGCTCGGCTCGGGTGCCTAATTAACCCTTCCGCACCCCGGGGTCACACATCAGCCATCGCAGTGCCCTCATTAGTTCCACAGGTGACACTGCCACTAATTACATCCGTGACTTTCGTGCCTCATTCTGGGTGGCCTGACCGCAGGGTTTTTTCTGATTTTTGCATTTATTTTGGGTGGCCCTGGTGAAGTTTTGCAGGTTGCCTGTGTGTAGGTGAGATCCCCCTCATCCCGAGGGGCCCGGATCATTTCCTACGCGGCGTCCTCTGTGCCCTGGCTCCGGGATCTCAGCTATGAAAGGGGCCATTGTTCCAAGTTTTCTAACAAAACACGGTCCGCGCTTGTCCGCCATCTACCGCTGCCTGTGAAAACTGTGTAGACAGACAGACAGACAGCGGCGGACGAACAGAGAAAGCTTTGTGTAACATTTGGCCTGATAAACCCACAGCGGAAAGCCCGGGGGCATCTCTGCGCAAATTTGTGACTGATCCCCCTTCCATAATGCTCCATTTACAGGGGCCGCCTGTTTGTTTGCCTCCCGTCTTCTCGCTTTGTTGTCCGGGCCTCGGAGATTCTCGTGAAGCGTCGTAGTGTGCGGCCGATGAGTCGCTGCTTTGTGTTGGCCGCCGCGCTTAATGTCCGACCGCCTTTGAACGTGGGCTCGGGGCGTTATCGAGGGACATGAAGTACGGCCTCCAGCTGCCAAGAATCCAGCGGCTATTAATACGCCTCGCATTAAGTCGCCATTGTGGTGGTGGCCGCCGCGCATTGCTGTGCAGTTAGGTCAGTGGTGGAGACTGTACGGCGGCTCCCGCTGCTGGAGCGCGTTCACACAGGAGCTGCGTCTGTAGAAATGGCGGAGCAGCCGTGCTCGGTGACAATATGGCGCACGTCACATGATATAGACACCGCTTGTCCCACTGACACACAGGAAGCACCAACTTCTGCAGTCACTGCGCCATAATGACCTGAGGGGCCACATTACATGACCGCATCTACGGATGGCACCAGACAGTTCGGCTCCTGAGCGTCCCCCGATGTCTCCGTGCAGTGATGTCACGTAACCTGGGGGTCCAGGTGAGAGGGAGAGACAATGGGGCAGAGTGATGACTCTGAATGTCTCTGTTGCTCATAGCAACCAATCACAGCCCAGCTCTCATTTTACCAAAGCAGAATGGAAGCCGCACTCTGATTGGTTGCTATGGGCAGCAGAGACGGCTGAGCGATGAGACGTCGCCGTACAGCAGGAGTCATGGCCGCCGTGGCCCCCGCCTGCATTGGCTTCTCCTGAATTCTGCAGTTTTTCTGTTTTCATCTTCAGATTTAACACAATTAATCTCAAATGTGAAGTTGTGTGGATGTCTGTGCAGGGCGCCATGACTTATACAGGATGCGAGAAATGAACAAGACCGGGCAAAAGGAAGCAGCAGACGAAGGACCCCATTGTATCTTTAATACCCCAACCCCTCCACTGTCTTTCTTTTACCCCGACCCCTCAATAGTTCATTACAGTCAACCCCCCCCCCACACACACACACTTTCCCTTTAACACCCTTCCCCCCAACATTGTCTATTACCCAACCCTAACCCCCCTGTCCCTGTAATTACCCTCTCCACTGATCATCCATTGCCCCCCGGCTGTCCTTCTGTTACCCCAACCCAAACCATCAATGTCCCTGTGTTTACCCCGCCTTCCCACTGTTCATCTATTACCCCGACCCCTCCCGCTGTCCTTCATTTACCTGCTTCCTTCCCCGGGACTGTCCGACTGTTACCCCAACCCAAACCATCAATGTCCCTGTGTTTTCTCCTTCTTCCCACTGTTCATCTAGTACCCCGACCCCTCTGTCCTTCCATTACCCTGCCCCCCCAGGACTGTCCAACTGTTACCCCAACCCAAACCGTCAATGTCCCTGTGTTTTCTCCTTCTTCCCACTGTTCATCTAGTACCCCGACCCCTCTGTCCTTCCATTACCCTGCCCCCCCAGGACTGTCCAACTGTTACCCCAACCCAAACCGTCAATGTCCCTGTGTTTACCCCTCCATCCCATTGTTCATCTATTACCCCAAACCCTCCCATTGTCTTTCTGTTACCCCAGTCCCCCCCAGGGCTTAGTGTCCAGATTAACCCTTGGCCCCTTCCTCTCTCCCCAGGACGTGTCTTGGCGCCAGGGACCCGTACTGCGGGTGGGACAGTAAGAAGAAGCGCTGCACCACCCTGGAGGACAGCTCCAACATGAGCCTGTGGTTCCAGAACATCACGGACTGCCCGGTAAGTGGCGCTGCCTACTGCGTGCATGAAAGGGATTGCCTAATATAAATCTCATCCTATGATTGGAGAGCGATACTAACCAATCAGAGAAAAGGATCCCATCCTCCTAATAGCTTCTTCTGTTGGATCGCTGGGTCCATATAAAAGTGCGGAGTTTTCATTAGCGCTGATTGGTGATATTATTGTTTAATTCTAAAGCTCGACTTGTATCATCGTGCAATGTCTCAATATGCATTAGTGTCTATTATAATATAAAGGAGTTGTATTATGTTAGGAAACCATGCGGCTTCCTGCCATGCACAGCGCCCCTCATATCCATGGTTGTGTTGGGTATTGCAGCTCAGTCCTGTATCGTTAGATAGTGCACACAGGCCATTGAGAAAGCATAGAGTGAAGGCGCAGACCCCCGGTACCACGCGTTTCATATCTGTACCTGTCCTGTCTCTGTAAAGTTCCATCTCCCTCTATAATCGGTGGTTTGGGGTCTCCCAGCTCTCCGCAGCCCATCAGTCAGCAGGTAGATGCTGAAAATAAAGACGGGATTCTTAGTGTAAAAAGTGCGGCTTTCACGCTCCCAGCTGGAGGTTGAGCTCCTATACGAAGCGTCGGGGAGAATTTCTATGTCTTGGATTTTCATGCTGGAGCGGCTCGCGGGTGGGGGCACTTGATACAATAAGGTGTGGACCGAGGCTGAAGTGTCTCCCGTGCAGGCCTAGAATACCTGCGCCTCCATGTTATTATCGCCACTCTCCCTCTTCTTGCAGGTTCGCAACTTGACAATTAACGGAGGACTCGGGGTGTGGGCAGCCTGGCAGCCATGCCAGCACTCGGATGGAGACTCCACGTGTCTGTGCCGCTCCAGGACCTGTAATAATCCTGCTCCACGCTGCGGGGGCCGTGAGTGTGAGGGGTCCCGTATAGAGATAGCCAACTGCTCACGGTGAGTACAAGTTTATTAATCAATAATAATGGACCCTGAACCCAAAACACAGAGGTCAAGGGTCACAAAGTCTGCAGTGAGTGAATAGGTTACATACAACTCCCATTCCAAAAAAGATGTGCCTCTGTGTACAATGTAAGGCCGGGATCACACATACGCGAGATACGGCCGAGTCTCGCAGGTGAAAACCCTCCTCTGGCGCCAGCACTCCGGAGCGGAGCGTGCAGCTCCATGTATTGCTGTGCGGCTACACGCTCCGCTCCGGAGTGCCGGCGCCAGAGCTGGGTTTTCACCTGCGAGACTCGGCCGTATCTCGCGTATGTGTGATCCCGGCCTAAAGGAAACCACAATGTAATGATCTGGAAATCCTTCATCTCAATATTTTATCACACAGAACAGATCAGATGTTGGACATTTTCCTATTTCATTTGATAAATTAACTAATTTAGAAATTGATGGCAGCAACACATACCCCATTTTGCCTAGGTTGTGTCCCCCACAGTGCCCGGGCCATGTCTCCTACTGTGCCCCATGTTGCATCCCCCACTGTGCTCCAGCCAGCATCAGCCACTGTGTCCCGGGCCACATAACCCCCCGTCTCCCACGGTACCCAGGTGGTGTCCCTCACTGTGCCCCAGGCCGCGTCCACCATTGTGCCTGGGTGGGCCGTGTCCACCATTGTGCAGCATTCCCTCTTCTTCTTACAACAGTATGTATTTGTCAGGGAAGTGAGGAGACAGCTGAAGTTTTGGGAGAAGAACGTTGTGCCCTTCTTGTCTGATGTCTGGTTTTTGCTGCTCCCCAGTTTGGGGTCTTTGCTGTATTTCTTGTTTCGTAATGCGCCAAATGTTTTCTATTGGTGGAAGGTCCGGACTGCAGGCGGTTGATTCAACACTGGACTCTTCTTCTACGGAGCCATGCTGTGTGATGTTTGCAGGATGGGGTTTTACCATTGTCCTGCAGAAATATAAAAGGTCTTCACTGAAATAGACGCTGTCTGGATGGAGCAGATGTTGTTCTATTACCTCTATAAAATGCTCAGTATTGATGGCGCCTTTAATGTGTGCCCTGCCCCTGTCATAGGCACTAATGCTCCCCATACATCAGAGATGTGAACTGTGCACTGAGAACGAGCTGGATGGTCCCTCGTCCCCCATAACTAGATGGATGGTCCCTCTCCCCCATAACGAGCTGGAATGTCCCTCTTCCATCATATCTAGCTGGATGGTCCCTCTCCCCCATAACGAGCTGGATGGTCCCTCTTTCTCCATAACGAGCTGGATGGTCCCTCTTTCCCCATAACGAGCTGGATGGTCCCTCTTTCCCCATAACGAGCTGGATGGTCCCTCTTTCCCCATAATGAGCTGGATGGTTCCTCTTTCCCCATAACGAGCTGGATGGTCCCTCTTTTACCATAACGAGCTGGATGGTCCCTCTCCCGCATAACGAGCTGGATGGTCCCTGTTTCCCCATAACGAGCTGGATGGTCCCTCTCCCTCATAATGAGCTGGATGATCCCTCTTCCCCCATAACGAGCTGGATGGTCCCTCTCCCTCATAACGAGCTGGATGGTCCCTCTTCCCCATAATGAGCTGGATGGTCCCTCTCCCTCATAATGAGCTGGATGGTCTCTCTCCCTCATAACGAGCTGGATGGTCCCTCTTCCCCATAATGAGCTGGATGGTCTCTCTCCCTCATAACGAGCTGGATGGTCCATCTTCCCCCATAACGAGCTCGATGGTCCCTCTCCCTCATAACAAGCTGGATGGTCCCTCTCCCCCCAAACAAGCTGGATGTTCCCTCTCCCCCATAACAAGCTGGATGGTCCCTCTCCTCCTGAGTCTGAAGAACACTGTGTCCCGGGCTTGTTAAAAGTCTTCACATTCTGATTAATCCGACCACAAAATAGCTTTCCAGTTTTCTTCTGTCCATTACAAATGGTCTTTGGCTCAGAGAATACGACAGCGTTTCTGGATTGTTCTGATATACAGCCTTCATTTTATATGACAGAGCTGTAACTTGCATTTGTGGATTACACGATAACCTGTGATCACAGATAATGATTTCTGAGTTACATCCTGTATTATACCCCAGAGCTGCACTCACTATTCTGCTGGTCTAGTCACTGTGAACATGGATTATATTACTGATCCTGAGTTACATCCAGTATTATACTCCAGAGCTTCACTCACTATTCTGCTGGTGCAATCACTGTGTACATACATTACATTACTGATCCTGAGGTACATCCAGTATTATACTCCAGAGCTTCACTCACTATTCTGCTGGTGCAGTCACTGTGTACATACATTACATTACTGATCCTGAGGTACATCCAGTATTATACTCCAGAGCTTCACTCACTATTCTGCTGGTACAATCACTGTGTACATATATTACATTACTGATCCTGAATTACCTCCTGTATTATACTCCAGAGCTGCACTCACTATTCTGCTGGTGCAGTCACTGTGTACATACATTAGATTACTGATCCTGAGTTACATCCTGTATTATACTCCAGAGCTGGACTCACTATTCTGCTGGTGCAGTCACTGTGTACATACATTACTGATCCTGAGTTACACCCTGTATTCTACTCCAGAGCTGCACTCACTATTCTGCTGGTGCAGTCACTGGGTACATACATTACATTACTGATCCTGAGTTACATCCTGTATTATACTCCAGAGCTTCACTCACTATTCTGCTGGTGCAGTCACTGTGTACATACATTACATTACTGATCCTGAGGTACATCCAGTATTATACTCCAGAGCTTCACTCACTATTCTGCTGGTACAATCACTGTGTACATATATTACATTACTGATCCTGAATTACCTCCTGTATTATACTCCAGAGCTGCACTCACTATTCTGCTGGTGCAGTCACTGTGTACATACATTAGATTACTGATCCTGAGTTACACCCTGTATTCTACTCCAGAGCTGCACTCACTATTCTGCTGGTGCAGTCACTGGGTACATACATTACATTACTGATCCTGAGTTACATCCTGTATTATACCCCAGAGCTGCACTCACTATTCTGCTGGTGCAGTCACTGTGTACATACATTACATTACTGATCCTGAGCTACATCCTGTATTATACCCCAGAGCTGCACTCACTATTCTGCTGGTACAGTCACTGTACATACATTACATTACTGATCCTGAGTTACATCCTGTAATATACCGTACTCCAGAACTGCACTCACTATTCTGCTGGTGCAGTCACCGTGTAGATACATTACATTACTGATCCTGAGTTACATCCTGTATTATACCCCAGAGCTGCACTCACTATTCTGCTGGTGCAGTCACTGTGTACATACATTACTGATCCTGAGTTCCATCCTGTATTATACCCCAGAGCTGCACTCACTATTCTGCTGGTGCAGTCACTGTGTACATACATTACATTACTGATCCTGAGTTCCATCCTGTATTATACCCCAGAGCTGCACTCACTATTCTGCTGGTGCAGTCACTGTGTACATACATTACATTGCTGATCCTGAGCTACATCCTGTATTATACCCCAGAGCTGCACTCACTATTCTGCTGGTGCAGTCACTGTGTACATACATTACATTACTGATCCTGAGTTACCTCCTGTATTATACTCCAGAGCTGCACTCACTATTCTGCTGGTGCAGTCACTGTGTACATACATTACTGATCCTGAGTTCCATCCTGTATTATACCCCAGAGCTGCACTCACTATTCTGCTGGTGCAGTCACTGTGTACATACATTACATTACTGATCCTGAGTTACATCCTGTATTATACTCCAGAGCTGCACTCACTATTCTGCTGGTGCAGTCACTGTGTACATACATTACTGATCCTGAGTTACATCCTGTATTATACCCCAGAGCTGCACTCACTATTCTGCTGGTGCAGTCACTGTGTACATACATTACTGATCCTGAGTTACATCCTGTATTATACTCCAGAGCTGCACTCACTATTCTGCTGGTGCAGTCACTGTGTACATACATTACATTACTGATCCTGAGTTACATCCTGTATTATACCCCAGAGCTGCACTCATTGTGGCTGATATCAGTCACATATGATGTAATGTCTGGGTGTTATATCAGTACTGGAGCGTTATAAGAGGGGCAGCTGATGCTGCGTGGTGGATTATTCTTTCTCCTGACCGGTCACTGCTGAGATTCTGGTGCAGTGGGTTGTACACATCTGTGGCTGCTCTTCCATATGGAGGTTGTTGCTGCCGCTCAGGAGACGAGTTTTTCTTTCTGTTCGTTCTCTGACAGCTCAGGGAAGAAAGCTCCAGAGGTTTATTCTCTGCTGATCTGGAGCCCCAGACCCGGTTGTGCTTCTGACTTGTGCACAGGAGTTTACACTCTGTCTTTATTGGGGTTACACTGAGGGAATCTGTTGCACAGTGTAGCCCCTCAGTCTGGCACTGCTGTGTGCATGGGGCGGGGGTCATGTCTGCCTCCTGCAGAATATACAGTGCTATGGCTGATAATCAGGTGTGAGGAGGGAGAGTGAGGCAGAAAGCACAAACTTTACGCCCTGCACTGGAGGAGAAGCTGGTGGTGGCAGGAGGAGGCTGTGACCTGCTGCTTCCCAGCCTTCATCCATATGAGATGTGCGCCCTCTTGCTGCAGTGGAGGGAAATACATTATTATTATTATTTATTGTTATAGCGCCATTTATTCCATGGCGCTTTACATGTGAGGAGGGGTATACATAATAAAAAACAAGTACAATAATCTTCAACAATACAAGTCCCGCCTGGTACAGGAGGAGAGAGGACCCTGCCCGCGAGGGCTCAATCTACAAGGGATGGGTGAGGATACAGGAGGAGAGAGGACCCTGCCCGCGAGGGCTCACAATCTACAATGGATGGGTGAGGATACAGTAATAGAGAGCACCCTGCCCGCGAGGGCTCACAATCTACAAGGGATGGGTGAGGATACAGGAGGAGAGAGGACCCTGCCCGCGAGGGCTCACAATCTACAAGGGATGGGTGAGGATACAGGAGGAGAGAGGACCCTGCCCGCGAAGGCTCACAATCTACAAGGGATGGGTGAGGATACAGGAGGAGAGAGGACCCTGCCCGCGAGGGCTCACAATCTACAGGGGATGGGTGAGGATACAGTAGGAGAGAGGACCCTGCCCGCGAGGGCTCACAATCTACAAGGGATGGGTGAGGATACAGGAGGAGAGAGGACCCTGCCCGCGAGGGCTCACAATCTACAAGGGATGGGTGAAGATACAGGAGGAGTGAGGACCCTGCCCGCGAGGGCTCACAATCTACAAGGGATGGGTGAGGATACAGGAGGAGAGAGGACCCTGCCCGCGAAGGCTCACAATCTACAAGGGATGGGTGAGGATACAGTAGGAGAGAGGACCCTGCCCGCGAGGGCTCACGATCTACAAGGGATGGGTGAGGATACAGTAGGTGAGGGTAGAGCTGGTCATGCAGCGGTTTGGTCGATCGGTGGTTACTGCAGGTTGTAGGCTTGTCGGAAGAGGTGGGTCTTCAGGCTCTTTTTGAAGCTTTCGATGGTAGGCGAGAGTCTGATGTGTTGTGGTAGAGGGTTCCAGAGTAGGGGGGAAGCACGGGAGAAATCTTGTATACGATTGTGGGAAGAGGAGATAAGAGGGGAGCAGAGAAGGAGATCTTGTGAGGATCGGAGGTTGCGTGCAGGTAAGTACCGGGAGACGAGGTCACAGATGTATGGAGGAGACAGGTTGTGGATGGCTTTGTATGTCATGGTTAGGGTTTTGTACTGGAGTCTCTGGGTAATGGGGAGCCAGTAAAGGGATTGACAGAGGGGAAAAGCCGGGGAATAGTGAGGGGATAGGTGGATTAGTCGGGCAGCAGAGTTTAGAATAGATCTGAGGGGTGTGAGAGTGTTAGAGGGGAGGCCACAGAGCAGGAGGTTGCAGTAGTCAAGGCGAGAGATGATGAGGGCATGGACTAGGGTTTTTGCAGATTCTTGGTTGAAAAATGAACGGATTCGTGAAATATTTTTGAGTTGAAGTCGGCAGGAAGTGGAAAGTGCTTGGATATGTGGTTTGAAGGAGAGATCAGCGTCAAGGATTACCCCGAGGCCATCCAGATGACTGAAACAACTCTGCACAATCCCATCATCCATCTCGGAGCACTCACATCATCCAGCTCCGAGCCCTCACATCATCCAGCTCCGAGCACTCACATCATCCAGCTCCGAGCACTCACATCATCCAGCTCGGAGCACTCACATCATCCAGCTCGGAGCCTTCACATCATCCACCTCGGAGCACTCCCATCATCCAGCTCGCAGCACTCACATCATCCAGCTCGGCCATGTAATCCGCTGCTGCTGCCATCATCCCACACACAGGTGCTGGCTCACAGTCTGAACTTCATCTGTAATTAAAATGTGACACATTGTAGCGCTGCGCGACGCTCGTCACATGCTCTGTGAGCCGTTGTGGGGTCTCGGGGGCTGCCACATCTACGCGTTTGCTTACTGCGCTCACTTTATGCTAATTACATGCTAATTCAGTGTTAACGAGTCTCTCAGCAACTTTTCACGTCTGATACCCCCTCCTCCCCCATTTGCCGCTGCATTAATTCCACCTTTTCCTAATTCTTGGGAATAATTCATGCAGAGAAGTGCTGAGAATTGTACATTCTGCTCAGAGACACGGCTGATATAAAGTGCTGGCCGGTAACTGCGGCTGTCCGACATCCGCTCGCATCGCTCTGTGTAACGCCCTGGTGCAGTTTTATTCTTGATTGCTGATATAAAGTGCTGGCCGGTAACTGTTGCTGTCAGACGTCCGATCGCCTCGCTCTGTGTAATGCCCTGCCGTGGTTTTATTCTTGATGACTGATACAAAGTGCTGGCAGGTAACTGCGGCTGTCAGACGTCCGCTCGCATCGCTCTGTATAACGCCCTTGCGTGGTTTTATTCTTGATGGCTGATATAAAGTGCTGGCCGTTAACTGCGGCTGTCAGACGTCCGGTCGCCTCGCTCTGTGTAACACTTTGGCGCTGTTTTATTCTGTACGGCTGATACAAAGTATTGGCTTGTAACTGCAGCTGTCAGAAGTCCGGTTGCATTGCTCTGTGTAACATCCTGGTGCTGTTTTATTCTTGATGGCTGATATAAAGTGCTGGCCGGTAACTGCAGCTGTCAGACGTCCGGTCGCCTCGCTCTGTGTAACGCCCTGGTGCTGTTTTATTCTTGATGGCTGATATAAAGTGCTGGCCGGTAACTGCAGCTGTCAGACGTCCGCTCGCATTGCTCTGTGTAATGCCCTGGTTCTGTTTTATTCTTGATGACTGATACAAAGTGCTGGCAGGTAACTGCGGCTGTCAGACGTCCGCTCGCATCGCTCTGTATAACGCGTGGTTTTATTCTTGATGGCTGATATAAAGTGCTGGCCGTTAACTGCGGCTGTCAGATGTCCGCTCGCATTGCTGTGTGTAACTCCCTGGTTCTGTTTTACTCTTGACGGCTGATACAACGTGCTGGCCGGTAACTGCAGCTGTCAGACGTCCGCTCGCATTGCTCTGTGTAACGCCCTGGCGCTGTTTTGTTCTTGATGGCTGATATAAAGTGTTGGCCGGTAACTGCGGCTGTCAGACTTCTGGTCGCCTCGCTCTGTGTAACACTTTGGCGCTGTTTTATTCTTTACGGCTGATGCAAAGTATTGGCTTGTAACTGCAGCTGTCAGACGTCCGGTTGCATCGCTCTGTGTAACGCTCTGGTGCTGTTTTATTCTTGATGGCTGATATAAAGTGCTGACCGGTAACTGCTGCTATCAGACGTCCGCTCGCATTGCTCTGTGTAACACCCTGGTGCTGTTTTACTCTTGACGGCTGATATAAAGTGCTGGCCGGTAACTGCTGCTGTCAGACGTCCGGTCGCATCGCTCTGTGTAATATCCTGGTGCTGTGTTATTCTTGATGGCTGAATCCTAGTTAATGATAAACTTACCTGGAGCAGCCAGTGCCAGGCAGCAGCTGCCAAGGCAAACAGGATCATGGGGTGCATTAAAAGAGGTCTGGATACACATGATGAGAGCATTATACTGCCTCTGTACAAATCCCTAGTTAGACCGCACATGGAGTACTGTGTCCAGTTTTGGGCACCGGTGCTCAGGAAGGATATAATGGAACTAGAGAGAGTACAAAGGAGGGCAACAAAATTAATAAAGGGGATGGGAGAACTACAATACCCAGATAGATTAGCGAAATTAGGATTATTTAGTCTAGAAAAAAGACGACTGAGGGGCGATCTAATAACCATGTATAAGTATATAAGGGGACAATACAAATATCTCGCTGAGGATCTGTTTATACCAAGGAAGGTGACGGGCACAAGGGGACATTCTTTGCGTCTGGAGGAGAGAAGGTTTTTCCACCAACATAGAAGAGGATTCTTTACTGTTAGGGCAGTGAGAATCTGGAATTGCTTGCCTGAGGAGGTGGTGATGGCGAACTCAGTCGAGGGGTTCAAGAGAGGCCTGGATGTCTTCCTGGAGCAGAACAATATTGTATCATACAATTAGGTTCTGTAGAAGGACGTAGATCTGGGGATTTATTATGATGGAATATAGGCTGAACTGGATGGACAAATGTCTTTTTTCGGCCTTACTAACTATGTTACTATGTTACTATGATACAAAGTGCTGGCCGGTCACTGCTGCTGTCAGACGTCCGCTAGCATTGCTCTGTGTAACGCCCTGGTTCTGTTTTATTTTTGACGGCTGATATAAAGTGCTGGCCGGTAACTGCGGCTGTCAGACGTCCGGTCACATTGCTCTGTGTAATGTCCTGGTGCTGTTGTACTCTTGACGGCTGATACAAAGTGCTGGCCGGTAACTGTGGCTGTCGCACGTCCACTCGCATTGCTCTGTGTAACACCCTGGCGCTGTTTTATTTTTGATGGCTGATCTAAAGTGCTGGCCGGTAACTGCTGCTATCAGACATCCGCTCGCATTGCTCTGTGTAATGCTCTGGTGCTGTTTTCCTCTTGATGGCTGATATAAAGTGCTGGCCGGTAACTGCGGTTGTCAGACGTCCGGTCGCCTCGCTCTGTGTAACGTCCTGGCGATGTTTTATTCTTGACGGCTGATATAAAGTGCTGGCCGGGAACTGCTGCAGTCAGATATCCGCTCGCATTGCTCTGTGTAACAACATGGCGCTGTTTTCCTCTTGATGGCTGTTATAAAGTGCTGGTCGGTAACTGCAGCTGTCAGACGTCCGCTCGCATTGCTCTGTGTAACGCACTGGCGCTGTTTTATTCTTGATGGCTGGTACTTGAGTCTTCTTCTATTTCACTTCTTGATTGCCGAATGTTATTGTGGGATGTACATGAAGAAGCTCCGCCCCATTATAATTTCTGCTTTCTGGCTCCTCCCCTTCATATTCACGTTACTAAAGAGAAGTCAAGATTCCTCCTTGCAACAAATAATTCATGGTAGGATGATATTTTCAGGGGGTCCAGTGAGTTCGCTGCGGAGTTTTGCTTTCCACAGAGTTTTTCTTGCTGACTGACAACATTTGAAAAACTTTTACAGTGAGAGAGAAGTTTGTGCTCCGCGATTGGTCATGTGACCTGTCAATCATGCACATTGTGATGTGAGAGCTACAACGACTGACATTGACATCTGCTTCCTTCCCTGCAGGAATGGCGGCTGGACCCCGTGGTCTTCTTGGGCACAGTGCAGCACGTCCTGTGGGATCGGCTTCCAGGTGCGGCAGAGGACGTGTAGTAACCCGGCCCCACGATTTGGAGGAAGAGTGTGCGTGGGACAGAGCAGAGAGGAGCGGTGAGCGCCTCCCTGTGGTGTCATCTTGTACCCCTAAATCACGAGCCAGGTCTTGGCAGGTAGACGGTTAATGCCACAGCGATATCTGCACATTTAAAATGATTGTCTGTCACTTTGTAGCTCCTGCAGCCGCTCAGATAACGGCCTGTAACATTAATTATTCAGGATCCTGTGAACTGAGCAGAGATTGTATCATTACCACCATCTCACCGTGTTCTCTATAGCAAAGAGATAATATCTGCTCCCCGGATTTCACTTAGTAAACAAGCAGCAGTTCATTAATATTGTATTTCATTAATGATCCCCCTGAAATAATAAATCGATAGTGGAAGAGTATTTAATCATGAATCTGGCAAAAGCAGTGCAACGATAGAGCAGGAAGTCATCCCGGGGCCTAATTTCTAGGAGAAAGATGTGCACAGGTATTATACTCCAGAGCTGCACTCACTGTTCTGCTGGTGCAGTCACTGTGTACATACATTACATTACTGATCCCGAGTTACACCCTGTATTATGCTCCAGAGCTGCACTCACTATTCTGCTGGTGCAGTCACTGTGTACATACATTACATTACTGATCCTAAGTTACCTCCTGTATTATGCTCCAGAGTTGCACTCACTATTCTGCTGGTGCAGTCACTGTGTACATACATTACATTACTGATCCTGAGTTACCTCCTGTATTATACTGCAGAGCTGCACTCACTATTCTGCTGGTGCAGTCACTGTGTACATACATTACATTACTCATCCTAAGTTACCTCCTGTATTATGCTCCAGAGTTGCACTCACTATTCTGCTGGTGCAGTCACTGTGTACATACATTATATTACTGATCCTGAGTTACCTCCTGTATTATACTCCAGAGCTGCACTCACTATTCTGCTGGTGCAGTCACTGTGTACATACATTATATTACTGATCCTGAGTTACCTCCTGTATTATACTCCAGAGCTGCACTCACTATTCTGCTGGTGCAGTCACTGTGTACATACATTATATTACTGATCCTAAGTTACCTCCTGTATTATGCTCCAGAGTTGCACTCACTATTCTGCTGGTGCAGTCACTGTGTACATACATTACATTACTGATCCTGAGTTACCTCCTGTATTATACTCCAGAGCTGCACTCACTATTCTGCTGGTGCAGTCACTGTGTACATACATTATATTACTGATCCTGAGTTACCTCCTGTATTATACCCCAGAGCTGCACTCACTATTATGTTGGTGCAGTCATTGTGTACATACATTACATTACTGATCCTGAGTTACCTCCTGTATTATACTCCAGAGCTGCACTCACTATTCTGCTGGTGCAGTCACTGTGTACATACATTACATTACAGATCCTGAGTTCCTTCCTGTATTATACTCCAGAGCTGCACTCACTATTCTGCTGGTGCAGTCACTGTGTACATACATTACATTACTGATCCTGAGTTACATCCTGTATTATACTCCAGAGCTGCACTCACTATTCTGCTGGTGCAGTCACTGTGTACATACATTACATTACTGATCCTGAGTTACATCCTGTATTCTACTCCAGAGCTGCACTCACTATTCTGCTGGTGCAGTCACTGTGTACATACATTACATTACTGATCCCGAGTTACAACCTGTATTATGCTCCAGAGCTGCACTCACTATTCTGCTGGTGCAGTCACTGTGTACATACATTACATTACAGTTCCTGAGTTCCTTCCTGTATTATACTCCAGAGCTGCACTCACTATTCTGCTGGTGCAGTCACTGTGTACATACATTACATTACTGATCCTGAGTTACATCCTGTATTATACTCCAGAGCTGCACTCACTATTCTGCTGGTGCAGTCACTGTGTACATACATTACATTACTGATCCTGAGTTGCATCCTGTATTATACTCCAGAGCTGCACTCACTATTTTGCTGGTGCAGTCACTGTGTACATACATTACATTACTGATCCCGAGTTACACCCTGTATTATGCTCCAGAGCTGCACTCACTATTCTGCTGGTGCAGTCACTGTGTACATACATTACATTACTGATCCTGAGTTACCTCCTGTATTATACCCCAGAGCTGCACTCACTATTCTGCTGGTGCTGTCACTGTGTGCATACATTGCATTACTGATCCTGAGTTACCTCCTGTATTATACCCCAGAGCTGCACTCACTATTCTGCTGGTGCAGTCACTGTGTACATACATTACTATACAAAATAAATGATACAAAACTATGTAAAGCAGTTAATACAAGAGAAGATAGTATTCTGCTACAGATGGATCTGGATAAGTTGGAAACTTGGGCTGAAAGGTGGCAGATGAGGTTTAACAATGATAAATGTAAGGTTATACACATGGGAAGAAGGAATCAATGTCACCATTACACACTGAATGGGAAACCACTGGGTAAATCTGACAGGGAGAAGGACTTGGGGATCCTAGTTAATGATAAACTTACCTGGAGCAGCCAGTGCCAGGCAGCAGCTGCCAAGGCAAACAGGATCATGGGGTGCATTAAAAGAGGTCTGGATACACATGATGAGAGCATTATACTGCCTCTGTACAAATCCTTAGTTAGACCGCACATGGAGTACTGTGTCCAGTTTTGGGCACCGGTGCTCAGGAAGGATATAATGGAACTAGAGAGAGTACAAAGGAGGGCAACAAAATTAATAAAGGGGATGGGAGAACTACAATACCCAGATAGATTAGCGAAATTAGGATTATTTAGTCTAGAAAAAAGACGACTGAGAGGCGATCTAATAACCATGTATAAGTATATAAGGGGACAATACAAATATCTCGCTGAGGATCTGTTTATACCAAGGAAGGTGACGGGCACAAGGGGGCATTCTTTGCGTCTGGAGGAGAGAAGGTTTTTCCACCAACATAGAAGAGGTTTCTTTACTGTTAGGGCAGTGAGAATCTGGAATTGCTTGCCTGAGGAGGTGGTGATGGCGAACTCAGTCGAGGGGTTCAAGAGAGGCCTGGATGTCTTCCTGGAGCAGAACAATATTGTATCATACAATTATTAGGTTCTGTAGAAGGACGTAGATCTGGGTATTTATTATGATGGAATATAGGCTGAACTGGATGGACAAATGTCTTTTTTCGGCCTTACTAACTATGTTACTATGTTACTATGTTACTGATCCTGAGTTACCTCCTGTATTATACCCCAGAGCTGCACTCACTATTTTGTTGGTGCAGTCACTGTGTACATACATTATATTACTGATCCTGAGTTACCTCCTGTATTATTCCCCAGAGCTGCACTCACTATTCTGCTGGTGCTGTCACTGTGTGCATACATTGCATTACTGATCCTGAGTTACCTCCTGTATTATACCCCAGAGCTGCACTCACTATTCTGCTGGTGCAGTCACTGTGTACATACATTACATTACTGATCCTGAGTTACCTCCTGTATTATACCCCAGAGCTGCACTCACTATTTTGTTGGTGCAGTCACTGTGTACATACATTATATTACTGATCCTGAGTTACCTCCTGTATTATTCCCCAGAGCTGCACTCACTATTCTGCTGGTGCTGTCACTGTGTGCATACATTGCATTACTGATCCTGAGTTACCTCCTGTATTATACCCCAGAGCTGCACTCACTATTCTGCTGGTGCAGTCACTGTGTACATATATTACATTACTGATCCTGAGTTACCTCCTGTATTATACTCCAGAGCTGCACTCACTATTCTGCTGGTGCAGTCACTGTGTACATACATTGCATTACTGATCCTGAGTTACCTCCTGTATTATACCCCAGAGCTGCACTCACTATTCTGCTGGTGCAGTCACTGTGTACATACATTACATTACTGATCCTGAGTTACCTCCTGTATTATACCCCAGAGCTGCACTCACTATTATGTTGGTGCAGTCATTGTGTACATACATTACATTACTGATCCTGAGTTACCTCCTGTATTATACTCCAGAGCTGCACTCACTATTCTGCTGATGCAGTCACTGTGTACATACATTACATTACTGATCCTGAGTTACATCCTGTATTATACCCCAGAGCTGCACTCACTATTCTGCTGGTGCAGTCACTGTGTACATACATTACATTACTGATCCTGAGTTACATCCTGTATTATACTCCAGAGCTGCACTCACTATTCTGCTGGTGCAGTCACTGTGTACATACATTACATTACTGATCCTGAGTTACCTCCTGTATTATACCCCAGAGCTGCACTCACTATTCTGCTGGTGCAGTCACTGTGTACATACATTACATTACTGATCCTGAGTTACATCCTGTATTATACCCCAGAGCTGCACTCACTATTCTGCTGGTGCAGTCACTGTGTACATACATTACATTACTGATCCTGAGTTCCTTCCTGTATTATACTCCAGAGCTGCACTCACTATTCTGCTGGTGCAGTCACTGTGTACATACATTACATTACTGATCCTGAGTTACATCCTGTATTATACTCCAGAGCTGCACTCACTATTCTGCTGGTGCAGTCACTGTGTACATACATTACATTACTGATCCTGAGTTGCATCCTGTATTATACTCCAGAGCTGCACTCACTATTTTGCTGGTGCAGTCACTGTGTACATACATTACATTACTGATCCCGAGTTACACCCTGTATTATGCTCCAGAGCTGCACTCACTATTCTGCTGGTGCAGTCACTGTGTACATACATTACATTACTGATCCTGAGTTACCTCCTGTATTATACTCCAGAGCTGCACTCACTATTCTGCTGGTGCAGTCACTGTGTACATACATTATATTACTGATCCTGAGTTACCTCCTGTATTATACCCCAGAGCTGCACTCACTATTCTGCTGGTGCTGTCACTGTGTGCATACATTGCATTACTGATCCTGAGTTACCTCCTGTATTATACCCCAGAGCTGCACTCACTATTCTGCTGGTGCAGTCACTGTGTACATACATTACATTACTGATCCTGAGTTACCTCCTGTATTATACCCCAGAGCTGCACTCACTATTTTGTTGGTGCAGTCACTGTGTACATACATTATATTACTGATCCTGAGTTACCTCCTGTATTATTCCCCAGAGCTGCACTCACTATTCTGCTGGTGCTGTCACTGTGTGCATACATTGCATTACTGATCCTGAGTTACCTCCTGTATTATACCCCAGAGCTGCACTCACTATTCTGCTGGTGCAGTCACTGTGTACATATATTACATTACTGATCCTGAGTTACCTCCTGTATTATACTCCAGAGCTGCACTCACTATTCTGCTGGTGCAGTCACTGTGTACATACATTGCATTACTGATCCTGAGTTACCTCCTGTATTATACCCCAGAGCTGCACTCACTATTCTGCTGGTGCAGTCACTGTGTACATACATTACATTACTGATCCTGAGTTACCTCCTGTATTATACCCCAGAGCTGCACTCACTATTATGTTGGTGCAGTCATTGTGTACATACATTACATTACTGATCCTGAGTTACCTCCTGTATTATACTCCAGAGCTGCACTCACTATTCTGCTGGTGCAGTCACTGTGTACATACATTACATTACTGATCCTGAGTTACATCCTGTATTATACCCCAGAGCTGCACTCACTATTCTGCTGGTGCAGTCACTGTGTACATACATTACATTACTGATCCTGAGTTACATCCTGTATTATACTCCAGAGCTGCACTCACTATTCTGCTGGTGCAGTCACTGTGTACATACATTACATTACTGATCCTGAGTTACCTCCTGTATTATACCCCAGAGCTGCACTCACTATTCTGCTGGTGCAGTCACTGTGTACATATATTACATTACTGATCCTGAGTTACCTCCTGTATTATACCCCAGAGCTGCACTCACTATTCTGCTGGTGCAGTCACTGTGTACATACATTACTGATCCTGAGTTACATCCTGTATTATACCCCAGAGCTGCACTCACTATTCTGCTGGTGCAGTCACTGTGTACATACATTACATTACTGATCCTGAGTTACCTCCTGTATTATACCCCAGAGCTGCACTCACTATTCTGCTGGTGCAGTCACTGTGTACATATATTACATTACTGATCCTGAGTTACCTCCTGTATTATACTCCAGAGCTGCACTCACTATTCTGCTGGTGCAGTCACTGTGTACATACATTACATTACTGATCCTGAGTTACATGCTGTATTATACCCCGGAGCTGCACTCACTATTCTGCTGGACATTTCCATGAATGGATCTCTCTGTGGGTTTTGTCGCTTTGTGGCGATACCTTTTCTCTGCTGGTACCATGTAGCGCTGTGTGACTATAACACATGTCGCACTTACTCAGGTGGTGATTAGGACATTGGCGCGGTGTCATGTAATATTGATATACAATGCTAATGTCACACAGTCCTGCCGCCGCTTGCTCCTCACATTTGGTAATGGACACAATTAATTTGCTTCTGCAGTTGATTCTATTTTCCTAATTGGACATTTTCTGGGCGTTTAACCCTGGGCGGCCGGTGCAGCCAGTCTGACCTTCTCACATGGAAACCAGAAAGAGCGTCGGGTTCGTCAATATTCTGTTAATTGTGCTAATTGGCTGCTCCCAGGCGGCCTCCTCTCTGCCCTTTCTCATTAGACCTGGTCCTGGAGCCGTGTTACATTAGCGGGTAATGGCCGGACACGTCTCGTTCATGCCGTTATTTGGGGCGTTGCCCACATCCCATTATTATAATCCTGGTGATGTTCAGTCTGGTCGCCGGCTGCATCTGTGAATAATGCGCGGTTTATGGACGGATTTGCCATTTATTATTATTATTTATTTCTAAAGCTCCACTGATTCCATGGTGCTGTACATGAGAAGGGGTCACATACAAATCACAGATATCACTTACAGTAAACTAACAATGACAGACTGATACAGAGGGGCGAGGACCCTGCCCCCACGGGCTTACATTCTACAGGATGGTGGGGACGGAGACAGTGGGTCTGGGGTTTCAGCAGCTCCGATGGTGTTGAGACAGCAGCGGGGTCATTGATTGTTGTAGCTTTCCTGAAGAGATGGGTTTTCAGGTTCCGTCTGAAGGATCCGAATGTGGTTGATAGTCGGACGTGTTGGGGGCAGAGAATTCCAGAGGATGGGGGATATTCTGGAGAAGTCTTGGAGGCGGTTGGGTGAGGAGCGAATAAGTGTGGAGGAGAGAAGGAGGTCTTGGGAGGACCGGAGATCACGTGAGGGAAGATATCGGGAGATTAGTTCAGAGATATATGGGGGAGACAGGTTGTGGATGGCTTTGTAGGTCAGTGTTAGGCTAGGTTCACATTGCATTAGTGCAACGCATACGTTGAACGGACTGTGCTAACGCAAGTGCCGACTTTTGCACAGCGCTAGCGCTGATGGAGCTTCTGCTAGCTCCATCTGCGCTAGCAGTGACGGACCCGGAAATGCTGCAACCCGTGTCTCAGGTCCGTCACTCAAATGACGGCACATCGCTAGCGCACGCCCATTGAGGGCGTGCGCTAGCGATGCGTCCGACATTGCAGTCTATGGCAGCGTTAACGGACTACGTTACACCGCGTTATGCCGCGGTGTAACTTAGTCAGTTAAACGTAGAGCCATAACGCAATGTGAACCCAGCCTTAGTAATGTGAACTGGATACGCTGAGGGAATGGGAGCCAGTGAAGAGATTTGCAGAGGGGGGAAGCGGAGGAGTAGCGAGGAGAGATGAATTAGTCGGGCAGCAGAGTTAAAGATGGACTGAGAGGAGCAAGGTGTTAGCAGGGAGGCCACAGAAAAGAATGTTGCAGTAGTCAAGGAGGGAGATGATGAGGGATGAGGGCATGCACAAGCATTTTAGTAGAATGACGGTTGAGGAAAGGACGGATTCTGGAGATATTTTTGAGCTGGAGGCGACAGGAGATTATAGAACCTAACGTGAACCCAGGCCTATTTATATGGCATTTCTCTTAGTAAGTACAATCCTACAAACAGAGGGACGTCAATGCCAGGTAATAAAAAAGTATACATCTTACATGCACCGCTGCTCACAGAGGATTGTCTACACTGATACATTGTAACGAGCTCCTGTGAGAACAGGAAGAAGTCAGTTTGATAGTGAAGATGTTTTTTCCATTCACTTACAGCAGGCGGTGTTCTTCCAAATTGTACACAAACATAAATGAAATCAGAAAGTTGCCGAACTTTGTCTGGAAATTGTTGGCGCCCATTAAACATGTTATTTCACCAAGAACAGGCTGTTCTGCTGCATGTGGTATTAATGCTACACCCAGTGGAGATGGAGATGTGGCGGTTTTCCATCTCATCGATTTATCGCAGAGCCGTTATCTTCTGTTCTTTCCATTCCATGGATTCACCTCCTTCTTGTCTTCTCCCTCAGGTTCTGTAATGAGAACAGTCCCTGCCCAGTCCCAATATTCTGGTCATCTTGGGGTTCCTGGAGCAAATGCAGCGCAGACTGTGGAGGGGGCATTCACTCCAGACAGCGCACCTGTGAGAACGGGAACAGCTGCCCCGGCTGCGCTCAGGTAATGGTGGCGGTGGTTGAGCGATGTTCTGAACTTAGCTCTGACGGGGTGGAAAGTAGGATTCTCCGTGCAGCGACGGCATGAGTTCCTAGCAGTGTGATGGGTTGTCCTGCGGCTGCAGAATGGGCCCCCTGGACGGCGCGTGGTGGCTCCATGGTCACATCCTGCGCAGTACCATGTTCTTTCCCTGCAGGAATTCCGGATCTGTAACTCGGAGGCCTGTCCTGAGGTTCGCCGAAATACTCCTTGGACGCCATGGATGACGGTTAATATCACACAGGGCGGAGCGCGCCAGGAGCAGCGGTTCCGCTACACTTGTCGCGCTCAACTCTCCGACCCGCACGAGCTTCAGTTTGGTAGAAAGAAAACAGAGACTCGATTCTGCCCAAATGACGGATCCGCGGCCTGCGAGACCGACTGTGAGTATCCACACACTGCACTGCCGGAGATCTGCGGGGCCACAAAGCATTCATTTATTAGAATAGAATGATTATATATACACATCCCAGTATGAATATAACAGGGCAGACACATTGCTGTATACATGAAATAATCTTCTACAAAAAATAAAGAAAAAAAGAGAACCAATAGTAATACATAAGAGCACATCTTACATGAAAACTCCATTATTATTAAACAATTTCCAGATATTCTGACTGTGGGGATTCGCACGTCACAAACTGCTCATCCAGAGCCCTGCGCATAAAGCTCAGTACAATAGCAACAATTCTGCAACTTTCCAATATACTTTTAGTTTCAATCTCTTCTTATTTTTATCAGTGCTTCCTGTAAGTGAATGGGACAATGGAGGTTTATAATGACACCCACTATATGTGTTCTCCAGCTTCAGTCTGATCCTTCCTGCACTGATAGAATCCTAGAATGGTAGAGGTGGAAGGGACCTCCAGGGTCATCAGGACCCCCAATTCTCCCCGGGGTCCTCGTGTCCACCCCCCCGCTCAATGCAGGAACCATCTCAGACAGATGTCTGTCCATCCTCTATCCGGCCTCTGTCCTTCCTCTGTCCGGCCTCTGTCCATCCTCTTTCCGACCTCTGTCCATCCTCTTTCCAGCCTCTGTCCTTCTTCTGTCTGTCCTCTGTCCAGCCTCTGTCTGATCCCTGGTAATCCTCTCTCTGGCCTCTGTCAATCCTCTTTCTGGCCTCTGTCCATCCTCTGTCCGGCCTCTGTCTGGTCCCTGGTAATCCTCTCTCTGGGCTCTGTCCTTCCTCTGTCCATCCTCTGTCCAGCCTCTGTCTAGCCTCTCTCTGGCCTCTGTCCAGCCTCTCTCTGGCCTCTTTCCGGCCTCTGTCTGTGCTCTGTCCAGCCTCTGTCTGATCCCTGGTAATCCTCTCTCTGGCCTCTGTCAATCCTCTTTCCGGCCTCTGTCCATCCTCTGTCCGGTCCCTGGTAATCCTCTCTCTGGCCTCTGTCCTACCTCTGTCCTACCTCTGTCCATCCTCTGTCCGACCTCTGTCCTTCCTCTGTCCATGCTCTGTCCATCCTCTGTCCAACCTGTTTCTGGTCCCTGGTAATCCTCTCTCTGGCCTTTGTCCTTTCTCTGTCCGACCTCTGTCCATCCTCTGTCCTTCCTCTGTCCGACCTCTGTCCGACCTCTGTCCTTCCTCTGTCCATCCTATGTCCGACCTCTGTCCTTCCTCTGTCCATCCTCTGTCCGACCTCTGTCCATCCTCTGTCCGGCCTGTGTCTGGTCCCTGGTAATCCTCTCTCTGGCCTTTGTCCTTCTTCTGTCCGACCTCTGTCCATCCTCTGTCCGACCTCTGTCCTTCCTCTGTCCATCCTCTGTCCGACCTCTGTCCATCCTCTGTCCTTCCTCTGTCCGACCTCTGTCCTTCCTCTGTCCATCCTCTGTCCGACCTCTGTCCTTCCTCTGTCCATCCTCTGTCCGACCTCTGTCCTTCCTCTGTCCATCCTCTGTCCGACCTCTGTCCTTCCTCTGTCCGACCTCTGTCCGTCCTCTGTCCGACCTCTGTCCGTCCTCTGTCCGTCCTCTGTCCTTCCTCTGTCCTTCCTCTGTCCGTCCTCTGTCCGTCCTCTGTCCGTCCTCTGTCCATCCTCTGTCCGGCCTTTACTGCTTCTACAATCTCAGGACTGCTGTATTTCCCTCTTTCTGGCCTCTGTCCATCCTCTGTCCGGCCTCTGTCTGGTCCCTGGTAATCCTCTCTCTGGGCTCTGTCCTTCCTCTGTCCATCCTCTGTCCTTCCTCTGTCCAGCCTCTCTCTGGCCTCTGTCCAGCCTCTTTCCGGCCTCTGTCTGTGCTCTGTCCAGGCTCTGTCTGATCCCTGGTAATCCTCTCTCTGGCCTCTGTCCATCTTCTGTCCGGTCCCTGGTAATCCTCTCTCTGGCCTCTGTCCTACCTCTGTCCATCCTCTGTCCTTCCTCTGTCCGACCTCTGTCCATCCTCTGTCCAACCTCTGTCCATCCTCTGTCCGACCTCTGTCCATCCTCTGTCCGGCCTGTGTCTGGTCCCTGGTAATCCTCTCTCTGGCCTTTGTCCGACCTCTGTCCATCCTCTGTCCTTCCTCTGTCCGACCTCTGTCCTTCCTCTGTCCATCCTCTGTCCATCCTCTGTCCGACCTCTGTCCATCCTCTGTCCATCCTCTGTCCATCCTCTGTCCGACCTCTGTCCTTCCTCTGTCCATCCTCTGTCCGACCTCTGTCCTTCCTCTGTCCATCCTCTGTCCGACCTCTGTCCTTCCTCTGTCCATCCTCTGTCCGGCCTGTGTCTGGTCCCTGGTAATCCTCTTTCTGGCCTCTGTCCATCCTCTGTCCGACCTCTGTCCATCCTCTGTCTGACCTCTGTCCTTCCTCTGTCCAGTCCCTAGTAATCCTTTGTCCATCCTCTGTCTGACCTCTGTCCTTCCTCTGTCCATCCTCTGTCCTTCCTCTCTCCATCCTCTGTCTGACCTCTGTCCTTCCTCTGTCCATCTTCTGTCTGACCTCTGTCCATCCTCTGTCTGACCTCTGTCCTTCCTCTGTCCTTCCTCTGTCCGTCCTCTGTCCGTCCTCTGTCCTTCCTCTGTCCGTCCTCTGTCCGTCCTCTGTCCTTCCTCTGTCCTTCCTCTGTCCGTCCTCTGTCCGTCCTCTGTCCTTCCTCTGTCCATCCTTTACTGCTTCTACAATCTCAGGACTGCTGTATTTCCCTCTTTCTGGCCTCTGTCCATCCTCTGTCCGGCCTCTTTCTGGTCCCTGGTAATCCTCTCTCTGGGCTCTGTCCTTCCTCTGTCCATCCTCTGTCCAGCCTCTCTCTGGCCTCTGTCCAGCCTCTTTCTGTGCTCTGTCCAGGCTCTGTCTGATCCCTGGTAATCCTCTCTCTGGCCTCTGTCAATCCTCTTTCCGGCCTCTGTCCATCCTCTGTCCGGTCCCTGGTAATCCTCTCTCTGGCCTCTGTCCGACCTCTGTCCTTCCTCTGTCCATCCTCTGTCCGACCTCTGTCCATCCTCTGTCCGACCTCTGTCCATCCTCTGTCCGACCTCTGTCCGACCTCTGTCCATCCTCTGTCCGACCTCTGTCCATCCTCTGTCCGACCTCTGTCCATCCTCTGTCCGACTTCTGTCCTTCCTCTGTCCTTCCTCTGTCCATCCTCTGTCATTCCTCTGTCCTTCATCTGTCCGGCCTGTGTCTGGTCCCTGGTAATCCTCTCTCTGGCCTCTGTCCATCCTCTGTCCGACCTCTGTCCATCCTCTGTCTGACCTCTGTCCTTCCTCTGTCCAGTCCCTAGTAATCCTCTGTCCATCCTCTGTCTGACCTCTGTCCTTCCTCTGTCCTTCCTCTCTCCATCCTCTGTCTGACCTCTGTCCTATCTCTGTCCATCTTCTGTCTGACCTCTGTCCATCCTCTGTCCATCCTCTGTCTGACCTCTGTCCTTCCTCTGTCCATCCTCTGTCCATCCTCTGTCCTTCCTCTGTCCTTCCTCTGTCCGTCCTCTGTCCGTCCTCTGTCCGTCCTCTGTCCTTCCTCTGTCCATCCTCTGTCCGTCCTCTGTCCTTCCTCTGTCCGGCCTTTACTGCTTCTACAATCTCAGGACTGCTGTATTTCCCTCTTTCTGGCCTCTGTCCATCCTCTGTCCGGCCTCTGTCTGGTCCCTGGTAATCCTCTCTCTGGGCTCTGTCCTTCCTCTGTCCATCCTCTCTCTGGCCTCTGTCCAGCCTCTTTCCGGCCTCTGTCTGTGCTCTGTCCAGGCTCTGTCTGATCCCTGGTAATCCTCTCTCTGGCCTCTGTCAATCCTCTTTCCGGCCTCTGTCCGGTCCCTGGTAATCCTCTCTCTGGCCTCTGTCCATCCTCTGTCCGACCTCTGTCCTTCCTCTGTCCATCCTCTGTCCGACCTCTGTCCATCCTCTGTCCAACCTCTGTCCGACCTCTGTCCATCCTCTGTCCGGCCTGTGTCTGGTCCCTGGTAATCCTCTCTCTGGCCTTTGTCCTGCCTCTGTCCGACCTCTGTCCATCCTCTGTCCGACCTCTGTCCTTCCTCTGTCCATCCTCTGTCCGACCTCTGTCCTTCCTCTGTCTGACCTCTGTCCTTCCTCTGTCCATCCTCTGTCCTTCCTCTGTCCATCCTCTGTCCGACTTCTGTCCTTCCTCTGTCATTCCTCTGTCCTTCCTCTGTCCGGCCTGTGTCTGGTCCCTGGTAATCCTCTCTCTGGCCTCTGTCCATCCTCTGTCCGACCTCTGTCCATCCTCTGACCTCTGTCCTTCCTCTGTCCATTCTCTGTCCTTCCTCTGTCCATCCTCTGTCCTTCCTCTGTCCATCCTCTGACCTCTGTCCTTCCTCTGTCCAGTCCCTGGTAATCCTCTGTCTGACCTCTGTCCTTCCTCTGTCCTTCCTCTGTCCGACCTCTGTCCATCCTCTGTCCATCCTCTGTCTGACCTCTGTCCTTCCTCTGTCCATCTTGTCTGACCTCTGTCCATCCTCTGTCCGACCTCTGTCCTTCCTCTGTCCATCCCCTGTCCATCCTCTGTCCGTCCTCTGTCCGTCCTCTGTCCGTCCTCTGTCCTTCCTCTGTCCATCCTCTGTCCTTCCTCTGTCCATCCTCTGTCCATCCTCTGTCCTTCCTCTGTCCATCCTCTGTCCGGCCTTTACTGCTTCTACAATCTCAGGACTGCTGTATTTCCCTCACAGAGGATTGTGTAAGGCTACGTTCACATTAGCGTTGCGTCGGCGACGCAGCGGCGACGCGCCCCTATGTTTAACATAGGGGACGCGTGCGTTGTTTTGGTGGCGTTTTTCGCCACGTGCGTCGTTTCCGACGCTAGCGTCGGACGCAAGAAAACGCTACATGTAGCATTTTCTGTGCGTCCGATTTTCGTCAAAAACGACGCACGCGTCGCAAAACGCGCGCGTTTTTGCGCGCGTTTGTGCGCGTTTTTACGTGCGTCGCGCGTTGCGTCGCCGACGCAGGGCGGCGCAACGCTAGTGTGAACCTAGCCTAAATGAGCAGAAAGTTGTTGAACGTCCAATGATGCAGCGATTGCAGCAGTTTTTTTATTGTCTGACCTTTGTGCCTTAGCACATTTGTATCCATAGATCCTCCTTCATACAGTTGCATGCTGAGGGTTGTAGTTCATTGGGTGCACTTCGATGCACAATAATCTGCACTACATGTCCTGTTTTTCTGCAGCTCTTGTGGATGACATGATGCGGAGTGGTAAGACCCCAGCTCGTATCATCAGCGGGGGCTGGAGTCCATGGGGAATGTGGTCTGCCTGCTCCCGAGACTGTGAATTGGGATTCCGATCCAGGAAAAGAACTTGCAGTAATCCCGAACCTCGGAATGGTGGTCAGCCCTGCATGGGGTCTGCCATGGAGTTCCAGGATTGCAACCCACAGCTCTGCCCAGGTGAGAACAGCGCCCTTCCCCAGATTATTGGGGGCGCGTGGTATTGTCATCGGTAATGCTCCGTCATTCTGGTATGCTTCTGTGCGGGTCCAAAGCAATGCATGTTATTTTATATTTGGCCACTGGGGGCGCTGCATGATTCTAACCTCATGATGAATATTTCCTGATTTTGTAGAATTTTTTAAAGTTGTGTCACTGTGTGTCGCCCCCTGCAGGACCGCCGGGGTTTTACGTTTTTCATGCCTTTACAGTTCACATTAACCCTTTAAAGGCTACTGAAAATAAAATAGTATTTAATTAATCTTGAGCTGATAAAGGATTAATGGCTGCGGCTCCCGGGATCACTTAGCAGCATCGGGAAGGGGTTGTCAGTTTCCAGACGGATGTGGTTACACCGTCGCTCGCTGAACTCCATCTCTGGGGACATGATTGCGTTCTGTACATGACATTGATCTCTGTCGCTGCTCGGCGGTCTCGCTCTGCTCATTAGCGGATACAGACTCTCCTGGCTCAGCTTCTCCCATCGTCGCTGGTAGTATAATCTTTACGAGGAGTCCGATTCCACCCGAATGCGAGGAAAACACAATTACATCTTAATTGAAAACAACAAGGTGCTTTCTGCTGCGCGGCGGCTTTATTGGGTAATTGCTTTCTTGCCGTCATAATATTGGGCTTTATTCCTCCGTAAACTGCGCCGGGTCCGGTAATGAATAATAAATACTGCACCAGGGCCAGCAGTAAATCCCTTTTATACAGGTGCTCGGCCTAAAGTTTACTTACCTTTTCCAGTGAGCATCTCGCTTTCCTGATGCTCCGCTCACAATCTGACGGATGCCGTGTAATGATGGTGAAGATCTGGAAGGAAAATCGTGACTTCTGTGCATTTTCTATAGTGCTTGGGATGTGGAACTAGATGCAGCGTTTCCTCCTCTCTTTATCCTTCTTTGTACCAGTGGCTCATGACGGTCACCACGTCCTCCGGCCACTACAGGGGCTGTCACTTCGCTTTCCAAAAAATGTTTAATGGCATCTGTTTTTCTAAGCTAAATTTGAGGTTAGGTGATTAAGCAGCACAGGAGGTTGGTGTCATTTTCAGAAGATTCTGTAGGGTCACAGCGCCGTTCCCAACACCAAAACTGCATTTAACCCCTTTCTGCCAGCGGATCCAAAGTCCATCTTCATATCCATAGACACAAAAACAGGTGATTCATACCAGTGACAGTCACAGGCTTAAAGTGCATTAAAAGCATACGCGTTTCAATGGTCGTGCCGCCTTACTCATTGTGATTATCACAATGAGTAAGGCGGCACGACCGTTGAAATGCGTATGATTTTAACTTCTGCTTTTTACTATAATACTGCCCCTATGTACAAGAATATAACTACTATAATATTGCTCCTATGTACAAGAATATAACTACTATAATACTGCTCCTATGTACAAGAATATAACTACTATAATACTGCCCCTATGAACAAGAATATAACTACAATAATACTGCTCCTATGTACAAGACTATAACTACTATAATACTGCTCCTATGTACAAGAATATAACTTCTATAATACTGCTCCTATGTACAAGAATATAGCTACTATAATACTGCTCCCTATGTACAAGAATATAACTACTATAATACTGCCCCTATGTACAAGAATATAACTACTATAATACTGCCCCTATGTACAAGAATATAACTACTATAATACTGCCCCTATGTACAAGAATATAACTACTATAATACTGCCCCTATGTACAAGAATATAACTACTATAATACTGCTCCTATGTACAAGAATATAACTACTATAATACTGCTCCTATGTACAAGAATATAACTACTATAATACTTCTCCTATGTACAAGAATATAGCTACTATAATACTGCTCCCTATGTACAAGAATATAACTACTATAATACTGCTCCTATGTACAAGAATATAACTACTATAATACTGCCCCTATGTACAAGAATATAACTACTATAATACTGCCTTCTATGTATAAGAATATAACTACTATAATACTGCTCCTATGTACAAGAATATAACTGCTATAATACTGCTATTGCTGTAGAAAATGACATGTACTGCAGATCCAAAACTCGTATGTTGATCTAATGTCGCTAAGCAAACATTTAGAAAAATAAACATGACATTCTCAGTTCAACCGTCTGATGAGACTGCAGGTAGCTCACTGTCACAATACAGCGAACCACTCACTGGATCCTAAACTTTTTATAGTTTTAAAGGTGCGGCGCAGTGCACGCTTGCAGTTGCGCTGCACTAGCAGGATGGATGACCGAGTGTCTCACAGCAGCCATGCTGCCTCCATAATTGTTTTTCAGACTATGCTGTACACATAAAAGTTTACACCTGTTAAAATGCCAGGTTCTTGACATGTGAAATTATCACATACATCTCCCATATGTTTCATATATCTGGACTCTCTGGTCGAGGGGCAAGACTAAACCCTTTTTTTGCATAGAACCCATCTTATTTAGGCTACGTTTTGCCAAAATCTCCTTCACATCTCCTAAAAGCAGGACATTTGTTTTGTCTTATGAGAACAAGGTGGAAGTTTTAGACCATAATTTCGAAAAGGTGCAAATCTGACACCAAGCATTATTAGATGATTACCATCCTATAGTGGAGGCAGCATTGTGTTTTCTGTCTGTTGTTTTTGGCAGCTGCAATTGGAGTTTTAGCCAAGGTGAAGGGAATTATGGACAGTTCAAATATCAGTCAATTTTGCGTCAAAACATTCCGGACCCTGCTAAAATTCGGAAGATGAATTTGACCCTTCAGCCCAATGACCCTAACCGACATCCAAATCACCAAAAGATTGACTTATCTAGAAGAAAATAGAAGTTCTGGAACCTCCCAGACCTGAACCCAAGGGAAAATCCATGGTGACCTGAAGAGGGCGCTGTACACAGGAGATGCCCCACAATCTGACCGACGTGGAGCTGCTGCAGGGAGGAGCCGGCTAAGATCGCCAATTCTAGATATGCCGCACTGAGCGACCCCAACCCCAAAAAGACTGATTGCTGCCAGAAATTCACAGGGGACTGCAACAAAGTATTAGTGTAGATTTATGCGACCACATTATTTTATTTCTTTATTCCTTTAAATTCTTTGTAGGAGTATTTTACATGATAAAAACCTGCAATTTTAGACTTTTTATATACACTATATTGCTGGTAACCTTGTGGCATTTCCACATAGAGAGGAGTCTTGTATCTGTCAGTAAGGCTTCATATCTGCAGTCTTTGATATGTGAGTTCTGGAGAGTTTGACATTTTACATTTTCTCTTTTGGCAGTTTTTATGGATAATTCACTTTTCTTCTCAGATTTTATTATTCTATTTTCTTTGTTATGATAAAGTGAAAGGTTCGTGGTCCTGTTGGTCGTCATGGACACAGTGTTCAGCTACTTGTGGAGGTGGACATTACCAGCGCACACGTACCTGCACCAACCCTGTCCCTTCCAATGGCGGGGACATCTGCATTGGTCTTCACACGGAGGAGGCGCTCTGTAATACTTACCCCTGTGAAGGTATGGAGACGTCACACGAGACTATTTCTCTCTAACGTTTGTAAACTGTTTACAATGTAACATCTATGTTTACACCAATATTGTCTGGATACTACTCTATGCCCATGAGATTGATGTGTAAGATACAGGGGGAGGGGGCTCTCACAACTTGTCTGGAGTGTGTCAGGAAGGGACAAGTATCTGGAGAAAGGGTCAAAGTGTGCGGTAGGGGCCAGGGGAGTCTGATGATCTGGAGGGATGGGTACAGAGGGGTCTGGGTGGTCAGCGAGATCTGGGGAAGTAAGCCGGGTCTGGAGGTCAGCGGGATCTAGATGGGATATATAGAAGGGTCTGAGAGGTCAGAAAGGTTTAAACAAGAACAGAGGGAAAAAAAAACAGATATCTCAGGAGGTCTGAAGGCCATGAAGGAGAGGAAAAGTATTTTTGAGTATCCAAGGAGTCTGAAAGGAGGGTTACAGAGGGATCTGGGGAGTCATAGGGATCTAGTGGATGACAAAAAGGTCTGCAGTGTCAGGAAGAAGAACAAGGGATCGGAGGGAGGCAGATTGTTTTGGAGGGGTGTCTGTAGAAGTGGTAGATGGGTGTGGAAGGGCACAGAGGGTCCTGAAGGGGTTAGAGGAAGGTTTGCCAAACTCCAGTCCTCATGTTTTCAGAATTTCCTCAGTATTTCACAAATAATGGAATTCTAATCAAGGCATAAGAAACTGATACAAGTTCTCTCACCTGTACAATACTAAGGAGATCCTGAAAACATGATTTGTTGGGGGGCTGTGAGGACTGGAACTTGGGATACACTGGGTTAGAAGGTTTAAATTGGGACAAAGGACTGACGGTAACACAGTCATTACAAACAGAAAACCCAGTTGCATTTTATATGCAGGAGGGGGATATCACACAGTGGTGGTCCATCCTCAATTAAACTAACCCCAACTCCAAACAAATGCACAGTAAATAGGAGAACACGGAGTACATAGGTGCATAAAAGTTTATAAGTTTATTGCATAAAAGTTTATAAGTTTATTAATCTATATAAAAAATAAGTATACAGTACCGACCAAAAGTTTGGACACACCATCTCATTTAAAGATTTTTCCATATTTTCATGACTATGAAAATTGTAAATTCACACTGAAGGCATCAAAACTATGAATTAACACATGTGGAATTATATACTTATCAAAAAAGTGTGAAACAACTGAAAATATGTCTTATTTTCTAGGTTCTTCAAAGTAGCCACCTTTTGCTTTGATGACTACTTTGCACACTCTTGGCATTCTCTTGATGAGCTTCAAGAGGTAGTCACTGGGAATGGTTTTCACTTCACAGGTGTGCCCTGTCAGGTTTAGCAGGTGGGATTTCTTGCCTTAAAAATGAGGTTGGGACCATCAGTTGTGTTGTGTAGAAGTCTGGTGGATACACAGCTGATAGTCCTACTGAGTAGACTGTTAGAATTTGTATTATGGCAAGAAAAAAGCAGCTAAGTAAAGAAAAACTAGTGGCCATCATTACTTTAAGAAATGAAGGTCAATCAGTACAAAAAATTGGAAAAACTTTGAAAGTGTCCCTAAGTGCAGTGGCAAAAACCATCAAGCGCTACAAAGAAACTGGCTCACATGAGGACCGCCCCAGGAAAGGAAGACCAAGAGTCACCTCTGCTTCTGAGGATAAGTTTATCCGAGTCACCAGTCTCAGAAATCGCAGGTTAACAGCAGCTCAGACTAGAGACCAGGTCAATGCCACACACCGTTCTAGTAGCAGATACATCTCTACAACAAGGGTTAAGAGAAGACTTTGTGCAGCAGGCCTTCATGGTAAAATAGCTGCTAGGAAACCACCGCTAAGGACAGGCAACAAGCAGAAGAGACTTGTTTGGGCTAAAGAACACAAGGAATAGACATTAGACCAGTGGAAATCTGTGCTTTGGTCTGATGAGTCCAAATTTGAGATCTTTGGTTCCAACCACAGTGTCTTTGTGCGACGCAGAAAAGGTGAACGGATTGATTTTACATGCCTGGTTCCCACCGTGAAGCATGGAGGAGGCGGTGTGATGGTGTGGGGGGGCTTTGCTGGTGACACTGTTGGGGATTTATTCAAAATTGAAGGCATACTGAACCAGCATGGGTTCCCCAGCATCTTGTAGCGGCATGCTATTCCATCCGGTTTGCGTTTAGTTGGACCATCATTTATTTTTCAAAAGGACAATGACCTCAAACACACCTCCAGGATGTCTAAGGGCTATTTGACCAAGAAGGAGAGTGACGGGGTGCTACGCTAGATGACCTGGCCTCCACAGTCACCAGACCTGAACCCAATCGAGATGGTTTGGGGTGAGCTGGACCGCAGAGTGAACACAAAAGGGCCAACAAGTGCTAAACATCTCTGGGAACTCCTTCAAGATTGTTGGAAGACTTTTCCCGGAGACTACCTCTTGAAGCTCATCAAGAGAATGCCAAGAGTGTGCAAAGCAGTCATCAAAGCAAAAGGTGGCTACTTTGAAGAACCTAGAACATAAGACATAATTTCAGTTGTTTCACACTTTCTTGTTAAGTATATAATTCCACATGTGATAATTCATAGTTTTGATGCCTTCAGTGTGAATTTACAATTTTCATAGTCATGAAAATACAGAAAAATCTTTAAATGAGGTGTGTACAAACTTTTGGTCTGTACTGTATATACATACTGTATATAAATTGTAATACAACAGACACATTCAGGAATACATAGCGATATTGAGGTCACTGTCTTTAGATCTATAATATTCCACATATCGCACATTCGCAAAATCGAGTGGGTTTTTAATGTTATGTCAGTGCACAACTATAGGTCAGGAGCCACTATATAAAAAAATCATACATGTATACTTATCGCGCAAAGTGCGTATCATTTTGAAGCAAAGCGTGCCTTTCCTCTCCAGACCCTGCTTTGGACCATGACCCCATATATATTTGAGACTGTCCATTCTCTGGGTCTAATCTCACAATCAGTCATTGTTTGGGAGAGGTTAGCGCATACAGTGGTACCTGAAAGTTTGTGAACCCTAGAGAATTATCCAAATTTCTGCATAAAACTACATCAGATGCTCATACAAGTCCTAAAAGAACTAAATCAATTGAGTCAAAAATATTAGACTGTAATTTTTTAAATGTGAAAAAATTATCAGAGGTTTTTGAGTGACAAAAAGCAGTGACGCTTTGCTCTCAGTATCTGGTGCGATCCCCTTGTGCAACAGTAACTGCATCTAAATATCTCCGGTACGGATTAGTCCTGCACATCACATGAAGGATTTTAGATTATTCCTCCTTAGAATCTAAACAGATTCTCCTCTGTTATGTTGGTGAGTCCGTGTTGGCCACTGCTCTAGAGGAGATCTGCATGGAATGGGAAGGCATACCACCAACAGTGTGTGCCCACCTTAACTTTTGATAATGACCAAATACTGATTTTTCACAATAATTTGAAAAATAAATCTTCCAAATCAGACATGGTGATTTTCTGGATTTGTTTTCTCATTGTGACTCTCATAGTTGTGGTCGACCTATGATGGCAGTTACAGCCTCGCTCATCTTTATAAGTGGGAGAACTTGCACAATTGGTGGCTGACGAAATACTTTTTCCCCCACTGTATATTTTTCCATGTATATATACACATTTTATTTGCTAATCCTAAAGGTGCACTCACTTTTGCCTCTCACAGGTCTGTGATTTTTTTTATCATTATCCTTGATAAAGAAATAAAGTTTAATATTTTTTACTCCTTTTCCCAATTTATTGCTTTATCCAGTTTTAGTACTTGTGTGAAAATGAAATGTAGTTTTGTGTCAAATATATGTGGAAATATGGAAATATATGGAATATGGAAATATATCCACTGAGCACGGTGGCTCAGTGGATAGCACTGCAGCCTTGCAGCGCTGGGGTCCTGGGTTCAAAAACCCCCCACCAAGGACAACATCTGCAAAGAGTTTGTATGTTCTCTCCGTGTTTGCGTGGGTTTCCTCGGGGTACTCCGGTTTCCTCCCACACTCCAAAGACATACTGATAGGGAATTTAGATTGTGAGCCCCAACGGGGACAGCGATGATAATGTGTGTAAAGTGTAAAGCGCTGCGGAATATGTTAGCGCTATATAAAAAAAAAAATAAAGATTATTATTATTATTAACATTCTGAAGGGTTGACAAACTTTCATTCTCCACTTTTTCAGGCGCCCGAGCTCCAGAACCTGCCCCGAGCCTCCACTATTGCTTCCTAATTGCCATCTAAGCCTTGATTAACTTTACAATTCTATCCTGACGTTTTGTTGAGGCGGGCCCCATGGTAACTCTTATAGGGCCCCACGATCGCTCCCTGCACAGGTGATTTTATGGATAATTTTGGGAGCTGCAGAGCCGAGAATGTAACATTTTTCTAATGAGGAGAGGGAGATGGAGGAAGTGCTGGAATAGAGCGTCGATGCCGACAAGCCTTCTCCAGCTCATGAATTGTGAGCTCTGCCTCGGCATACGGCTCATGTCACTGGTAATTGCCTGAATGCTGATTTCCATAGACTGGCTATAAACACAAGTGGATATATTGAAGGTGGAGACCAGCCATGATATGTTTCTCCACTGGGTAGAACTTGGTTAGCAGACACTTGGTTTAGAAGTCGATCAGGATGTGAATTTGTGTGCGAGTAGACCCAGCGCGATTGTGCACCATGACTACTTGATGTTCTCTGGGGGCCGAGTGGAGTTGGGCGGGTGAAGCTGAGGTTTGTGCGTCACATCCCAGCAGCAACTTGTGCTCAGCAGCGTTTGATTAGTGCCTAATAACATCCCGGTCCCAGCTTGTGAGTCAGATCCATCTGCAGCCCACGTAGAGGCGACATATAAATGACTACCTGGATGGATCTGAAGACACCAGGTGTCAAGACAATCTGCTCCTTCACCACATGAAGGGTCCATAACCGGGTGGAAGCCGCTTGCGTCAGGTCTGATATCGTTCTGTGATATATTGGGCTCGGTGCATTTCTCAGCATATTTCCCCCCTAGACAGAAGGTTCCCTCCTCCATGCCAACTACTCGATATATGGTACCCAGAATGTACAGAGAGGGCCAAAACTTCATGTGTAATTTATTTGATGTAATATTTATTTTCCAGGTTAGTAATAAATTCAGATTTTGGAAGCCATTGGCTTAAATTATTTGCCTGCTCCTGACTCTGCGATGATCACCGTGCTCCAAGTTATGTTAATTGATCTCAGGGTGACGTCTCCGGGGTGGAAGGAGGTGATTTACATGCAGGGAGCCTTGTTTCCTTCTTGCATAACTAATGGGCCTCTAACCTGACATGAACATTTCCTTTCCTGAGTTACAATGTGTCCCCAGAGAAGCAGCTGGAGATGCCTGCAGATAAGTTGTTGGAGGCGACATGCCTATAGATAGGGAGACATGTAAAGCAAAATCCTGTTCTGCGAGGCCTAATACTATGGCACCCCAGCGTCACCGTCCACAGACAGCACATCACTGCTCCCCATTCCTTCATCATCTCTTACAGAAAGTGTCACATGTCCGTCTGATTACACAGGTCTGCAAAAACATTTTTTTTCAAGAGCTGTTTTGGTTATTCCATGTAATCTTTATGTTTTTAAGTGCGCTGAATCCAAAAATGACCTCCGTTTTCTCATAGAACATCACGTTTTCTGACAATTTAAGTAACTATGTTAAATAAGACCGTACCTCAAAATAAATGAAAATAGACTCGTAAAATTAATTTTTTATTACAAATGTTTCATGAAAATCATTTTTTTAACTGCAATGAGCTCACTAACACATGCTAAAATCGATTCTTCTTCCCTGTGAGGCTTCTCCTGGTACATTTACGCTTGTGAGTAGCATCTGGAATGTAGACCATGGAATAACAGGTGCACTACTATGATAAAAGTATCCAAAATGTATTGCTCAATCATTCAGGGTGCTACAAAAATGCATAGAAATAGCATAACAACAAGAAAAAAGGGGGGGAAAGCCTATGCATAGAAATATGCACACCTGTTGTATAACAAAAAATGCAAACTTTATTGTAACAAAGACACACCAACCAATTTAAAATCAATTAAAAACATATAATATATATACCCTTCCCCCTGGAAAGACATACGTTCTGTAGAAGGACGTAGATCTGGGGATTTATTATGATGGAATATAGGCTGAACTGGATGGACAAATGTCTTTTTTCGGCCTTACTAACTATGTTACTATGTTACTATGTTACATACGACCAAAATAAGGTCCTGTACCACATTAATGGTTAACAGAAAAAATTGTACCACCTAGCATCTGGAATGTCTCTCTGAAGCGTCCAACAGTAGTCTGCCATCATTGTAATGCTCCATCTTCCCTGGTATCTTTTTTCCATCACTTTACTGTCCTGGTGGAATCGTTCACCTTGCTCTTCACTCACAGCTCCCAAATTTTCAGGAAAGTTGTCAAGGTGGGAATGGAGGAAATGCACTTTCAAACTCATCAAGCAACCTAAAGCTTGAAATACTTTCAGCATTCGTCTGACGATTTTTTTGTAGTCGGGGTCTTTGTTATTGCCTAAAAATTTCTCTACGACCTCTTTGAATGCAAACCACCCTTCTTTTTGAGGATGCATCATGGTATTGATAAACTCTTGATCAGTTATAAGCCTTCTAAAGTCTGATCCGACGAACACACCTTCCTTCAATTTTGCCTCCGAGAGGCCTGGAAACTTGGTGACCAAGTATTTGAAGCATTCTCCATCTTTTGGAAGTGATTGTACGAATTGCTTCATCAATCCCAATTTTATGTGAAGAGGTGGTAGAAGAACTTTATGGGGAGGAACCAAAGTTTCTCGGAGGACATTTTTTTCACCAACTGTGAGCACCCCCGGCTGCCAATTCTTCTTGGTCCAGTGATTTTGTCGGTCTTGACTGTCCCATAGACACAGAAAACAAGGGTATTTGGTATACCCAGCTTGTTGCCCGAGCAGCATGCACAAGACTTTCAAATCCCCGCACACTTGCCAACCGTGGTCTTCATATTTAAGTTTACGAAGAACCAATTCCAAGTTCTCGTAGGTTTCCTTGAGGTGTACAGAATGACCTACAGGGATAGAAGCATAAAAACCGCCGTTGTGGAGTAAAACTGCTTTGAAACTTCTTTTTGAAGAATCTATAAAAAGACGCCATTGCACTGAATCATATTGGATTTTGAATTGACCCATAAAACCTTCGACATCGATGCAATAAACCAACTTATCTTCCTGGGCAAAGTAAGGAACGAACATATTTTCACGATGTCTGAACCATCAAAAAGACACTCCTGGCAACAATAAATTCTTACTTTTGAGCCTTGATCCGAGTAACTCAGCGGCATCTTTGGGAAGATTCAAGTCTCTTACCAAATCATTCATCTCCTCCTGGTAAAACAATTTGTCCTGTATCGTCTTCAAAGTCAGAACTTGATGCATCATCTGGTTCAGGTATGACTCCACCTTCATCGGAGCTAGTTATCTCTTCCAAGGTAGCAGGGGCCTTGGGTACTGGTATATCTGTGCCATGGGGGATGGGACGAATTGCTGAGTGAATATTGGGGTATGAAATGGAATGCTTCCTTTTTGAATTATACCCTTTAACATCGCATGAACAAAAGTAACAATCGTAACTATGGTTCTTTTGCTCTCGCCAAACCATAGGAATCCCATAACGGAAAGCTTTTTTATTACCCTTGAACCAATTTCGGAGGTCCTCAACACACCGTTTGCACACTTTGAGGCGCCCAAGCTTTATCTTGATCTCCAAGCTTTAGTGCGAAATAGGCGAAGTATACTTTTTTCACAAAGTTTGTAATATTCAGCTGTTGCTTAAACACTGTATATTCACCACAAATTTAACAGAGTCTGTCAGGCGAATTAATACACTTCTGCTGAGCCATAATGCTAATTTTGGGAAACACTGTTGAATATGACGAGCTAACACGAACTGAGATGAAAAAGTGTGAACAGGTGAATACCAAGATAAAACAATTGAATCAAGCCCGGGCATGTCGGAGCCTGCTCGTTCAGGTTGCAACATGTTGATGCTGGTTTCATTAGCTCACTCTGAAAGTTCTTTTCTTTGAAAGTTATATTTTTTGGCATTATATATCTTCAATGCATTGAAGTGAATTAATTAATAGTAATTTTGACTTCCAAAACCCTAAAGATAAAAAAATACCAAAAATTGAGAAAAAATATACTAAATTTGAAGAGAATTTTGCATTTTGTGGCAAATCCTGACATCCAGGATTTTTTTCAATATTTTTTTCGTTTTCAGCACACCAAAATACATGGAAATTAGATGAAAATAATCAAACCGCTTTTTAGTCGCAGACGTGTTATTCTTCCCATGCCCAAGATACAAGTAACATGCCCCATAGAGAAGGAGGGCTGCCCTGTTCATGGCCCTACACCGACAGCATAGGTGAAGGGTCCTTGAACGTGGGAATAATAGTGTGCCCAAAACAAGGACTGCTCTGGCTGGTAACTTGCAATATTTTATTTTTGCTACTCATATTGTGTCAAGATATAAACAAAAAGACTTTAGTGAATTTAACTGAGAAATGGAGATAAATCGTTGCCGCGCGGAGAATGAGCTGGATGCAATGACTTGTTTGGCTGTTTTGCTGCAGGTGGTTGGGCAGAGTGGTCCGAGTGGAGCATGTGTCATGAAGATGGAACACAATACCGAAACCGCTACTGTGATGTTCACAATCCTGGACCCACTCAGTGTCTCGGAAACAACACTCAGTACAGAGACTGTATCTACAATGAGATTCCTGGTACGCCTGACAAAGCTTCACCACATCTGCACCTGTTCACGATATGAGCACTGCTGGGATCTGTCCAATGGCATTCTGCTCTGATGGCCTCATGATGCCAGGAACAGCTGTCCTTTTAAGTTCCCATCTTTTTCTTGTAGACCTCGTGTATTTATGCATTCACAACAGTTTTCCCCTCTTTTAATTTACAGTAATTTTACCGGCATCAAGTATTGATGAAAACAAAGAGTGTGGAGGTGAGAGAAACCGGAGAACTTTTGTAATGGCTGGCATACTGGCATCATGGCTTCTTATGTGGAGGCTTAATGCTGATGCATTGTGGGCGATATCAGAGTAGCACATGGGCTTCACACTGTTAGATCCCGATGACTCATCTTTTTTCCAATCTTTACAGGTTTCAGCCTTATTCATCTGATCGCCACCGGCGTGTCTTGTTTCTTTGGCTCCAGCCTCCTGACATTTGTAATCTATGTTTATTGCCAACGGTGCCAGAGACAGTCCCAGGAGTCCACTGTGATTCACCCTGCAACCCCTAACCATCTCCACTACAAGGGCAACTCCACTCCCAAAAATGAAAAATATACTCCAATGGAGTTTAAGGTAGGAGTCCTGGGTTGGGAAGAGAGATGCATGTCATGATGCACGAGACAGGGACATGATGTCACGATACACGAGAAAGGGGCATGATGTCACGATGCACGAGACGGGAACATGATGTCACGATGCACGAGACGGGGACATGATGTCACGATGTATGAGACGGGGACATGATGTCACGATGCACGAGACGGGGACATGATGCATGAGACGGGGACATGATGTCATGATGCATGAGATTGGGGTCGGGAGCTAGTTGGGGCATACTGAAGCATCCTATCTCGTAGTACAAGGAGATTTTGGATGATTGCCTGCTGTAAACATCAGTCCAAGGCTCATATATGCTTGTTAGCTGCTCATAGTTTAAAAGATGAAGCCTATTTCTCCTCAAGCATCTAATTGTGTGAGAAAATGCAGTGGTTTCTGTTAAAGTCATGTTACTAGAGACTCGTGTATTATTGACTCAGTAATCCTCTAGATTCTAGCATTGTTCTGGATTTTGTCTTTCTAGTGGTAGTAAGGAGGCCGGGTGTCCTCCCATCCAGGTGACACTCTGCTTCCATTGCCAGCTCCTTTTAAAGGGACTCTGTCACCTGAATTTGGCGGGACAGGTTTTGGGTCATATGGGCGGAGTTTTTGAGTGTTCGATTCACCCTTTCCTTACCCGCTGGCTGCAATATTGGATTGAAGTTCATTCTCTGTCCTCCATAGTACACGCCTGCGCAAAGCAATCTTGTCTTGTGCAGGTGTGTACTATGGAGGACAGAGAATGAACTTCAATCCAATATTGCAGCCAGCATGCAGCCAGCGGGTAAGGAAAGGGTGAAACGAACACCCGAAAACTCCGCCCATATGACCCGAAACCAGTCCCGCCAAATTCAGGTGACAGGTTCCCTTTAACTTCTTGGAAGAGTTGACAAGAATTAATGTTTGTTTTTTGCTAACCCGCTACAGAAATTAATCAGCCCCACTGCTTCCTGTTAGATATATTGATCGGGTGGCTTTGATTTATTTTTATGGAGTCTTGTTGTTTAAGAAGCCACTTTACACAGTGAAGCTGAACTGACTGCTCCAGATCTGATGGAGGCCCAATCCATTGTGACATGGGAGTAAAGGGAGAGTCCAGCACTGAGACAGGATGGCCCGAACACCTGATATATAGACACGTAACATAAGTTTCATGAGATATAGATTCTGATTATTGAAGTAAATGGGTTTTTACAACAGAGATTTCTCTTCCAAAAGAAGCCATTTCAGAATGATATCAAAGTAAACTTAAAGGGCTTGTCTAGCCTTGTGTTAATGAATCTCAATCACTGTATAATGAAAATTTCTATAACTTTGTAATATCATGTCTGTCGTTAACCTAAAGGACAGATCTAGATAGAGGTGGGGAATCAAAATTTAAAGTTAGCAAGTGTCAAATTGTCGAAGTTTTCATTATACGATAGATCATATTAGTTATGGATAAAACTTATGTTGAACATAAAAGAATGTTAGTCCAGGGTCGTATAAGTGCTAGGGAAACCTGGTCCCAGCATCTCGCACGTCCTGTGCATGGCTGCATGTTACCCCGGGACCAGTACTTGGCATCTCCATGACTGTACATTATCCTCCAGCACAGAACACTGCCAGGTTCACACTTATCTAATGGTTCAATCACTGTGCGCTACATCGACTGATCTCCCAAATTCTGAACTATTGGCATTACTGATGATGCAGAATATTAAAGGTGTAAGTTTGAAGCAGTGAGAGGGGAAGATGCCGCCACCAGGTCTGGCAATCTCGGAAGCATTGAGATATAGCAGTCAGTGTGAGATTATAGCGGTGAAAGCTGGTCAATGACCCAAGATGAATTGATGAATGTGCTGGCAGCTGTTTCTGTGTCACCGGAGGAAACTGATAAACTGTTCCATGAATATTCCAGTTGCCTCCATTACATTATGTACAAAATCTACATTTTTGTTCCTGGCAGTTTATCTGTGCAATAAGATTGTACCAATGTCCTTGTCACATTATCATATCTTTACATTATTCTCATGTCACTGTGTAGTCAATGCCCAGAACAGTGACTCTGAAATGTTGCTTGTAGCTGACAGAGGTGACGCACTTAATAACGGGCACACCAGTCCTTGAGATGTGCCAGTGGAGCTGGAGAGCAGGTAAACTCTGTACCCCAAAAGATAACCTCACAAACATTTCCCTGCAGATGTTGGATAAACCTAAACAGATCATACACTTAGTAGTTACACTTTGGAGATTTGACATAAACACTGTGTATCACTAGAGATCAGCGCTGACATCACTGAGAAGGTCTCCTATCCATCACTAGAGATCAGAGGTGACATCACTGAGAATGCCTCCTATACATCACCAGAGATCAGAGGTGACGTCACTGAGAATGTCTCCTACCCTTCACCAGAGATCAGCGGTGACATCACTGAGAATGCTTCCTATCCATCACTAGAGATCAGCGGTGATATCACTGAGAATGTCTCCTATCCATCACTAGAGATCAGCGGTGACATCACTGAGAATGCCTCCTATCCATCACCAGAGATCAGCGGTGACATCACTGAGAATGTCTCCTATCCATCACCAGAGATCAGAGGTGACATCACTGAGAATGTCCCCTACCCATCACCAGAGATCAGCGGTGACATCACTGAGAATGTCTCCTATCCATCACCAGAGATCAGCGGTGACATCACTGAGAATGTCCCCTACCCATCACCAGAGATCAGCGGTGACATCACTGAGAATGTCTCCTATCCATCACCAGAGATCAGAGGTGACATCACTGAGAATGCCTCCTATACATCACCAGAGATCAGCGGTGACATCACTTAGAATGTCCCCTACCCATCACCAGAGATCAGCGGTGACATCACTGAGAATGTCTCCTATCCATCACCAGAGATCAGAGGTGACATCACTGAGAATGCCTCCTATCCATCACCAGAGATCAGCGGTGACATCACTGAGAATGTCTCCTATCCATCACCAGAGATCAGAGGTGACATCACTGAGAATGTCCCCTACCCATCACCAGAGATCAGCGGTGACATCACTGAGAATGCCTCCTATCCATCACCAGAGATCAGCGGTGACATCACTGAGAATGTCTCCTATCCATCACCAGAGATCAGAGGTGACATCACTGAGAATGTCCCCTACCCATCACCAGAGATCAGCGGTGACATCACTGAGAATGTCTCCTATCCATCACCAGAGATCAGCGGTGACATCACTGAGAATGTCCCCTACCCATCACCAGAGATCAGCGGTGACATCACTGAGAATGTCTCCTATCCATCACCAGAGATCAGAGGTGACATCACTGAGAATGCCTCCTATACATCACCAGAGATCAGCGGTGACATCACTTAGAATGTCCCCTACCCATCACCAGAGATCAGCGGTGACATCACTGAGAATGTCTCCTATCCATCACCAGAGATCAGAGGTGACATCACTGAGAATGCCTCCTATACATCACCAGAGATCAGCGGTGACATCACTTAGAATGTCCCCTACCCATCACCAGAGATCAGCGGTGACATCACTGAGAATGTCTCCTATCCATCACCAGAGATCAGAGGTGACATCACTGAGAATGCCTCCTATACATCACCAGAGATCAGCGGTGACATCACTTAGAATGTCCCCTACCCATCACCAGAGATCAGCGGTGACATCACTGAGAATGTCTCATATCCATCACCAGGGATCAGCGGTGACATCACTGAGAATGTCTCCTATCCATCACCAGAGATCAGCGGTGACATCACTGAGAATGTCTCCTATCCATCACCAGAGATCAGAAGTGACATCACTGAGAATGCCTCCTATCCATCACCAGAGATCAGCAGTGACATCACTGAGAATGCCTCCTATCCATTACTAGAGATCAGAGGTGACATCACTGAGAATGTCTCCTATCCATCACCAGAGATCAGCGGTGACATCACTTAGAATGTCCCCTACCCATCACCAGAGATCAGCGGTGACATCACTGAGAATGCCTCCTATCCATCACTAGAGATCAGAGGTGACATCACTGAGAATGCCTCCTATCCATCACCAGAGATCAGCGGTGACATCACTGAGAATGTCTCCTATCCATCACCAGAGATCAGCGGTGACATCACTTAGAATGTCCCCTACCCATCACCAGAGATCAGCGGTGACATCACTGAGAATGCCTCCTATCCATCACCAGAGATCAGCGGTGACATCACTGAGAATGTCTCCTATCCATCACCAGAGATCAGAGGTGACATCACTGAGAATGCCTCCTATCCAGCACTAGAGATCAGCGGTGACATCACTGAGAATGCCTCCTATCCATCACCAGAGATCAGCGGTGACACTGAGAATGCCTCCTATCCATCACCAGAGATCAGCGGTGACATCACTGAGAATGCCTCCTATCCATCACCAGCGATCAGAGGTGACATCACTGAGAATGCCTCCTATCCATCACCAGAGATCAGCGGTGACATCACTGAGAATGCCTCCTATCCATCACCAGAGGTGACATCACTGAGAATGTCTCCTATCCATCACCAGAGGTGACAGCACTTAGAATGTCCCCTACCCATCACCAGAGATCAGCGGTGACATCACTGAGTGCCTCCATCCATCACCAGAGATCAGAGGTGACATCACTGAGAATGCCTCCTATCCATCACCAGAGATCAGCGGTGACATCACTGAGAATGCCTCCATCCATCACCGGAGATCAGAGGTGACATCACTGAGAATGCCTCCTATCCATCACCAGAGATCAGCGGTGACATCACTGAGAATGCCTCCTATCCATCACTAGAGAGTAGTAGTAACATGCTGAGAAATGGAATAAGGGGTTGATGAAGGTTAAGATGCTGTGATGAGCGGTATCTGATCCCAGGAATTGCAGTTGGTTGTCAGCTGTATAACACAGTTGGCACTTGATGCATATGGATCAGGCGTAGCTCATGGACGCCTTTCCATTTCAAAGATGGTGGAAAATAATTTTTAACTAATATCAAAAAGTGAAATATTGCCATACAAGTTTTGTCTTGAATTGTAATTTTTCTTTTTCACAAAGGCTGAAATCTAAAATTCACACACAAAAAAAATCTTCAGTAAGGACAAATGTGCCGCTGTCCTGAGTGTTCATAATCTCCTGCCGCCTGATCCCTGTAATTCTGTGAAGCTTCTTAGTCATTGGCTTGAAATAAAACAAATCTGGTGTCGGCCTCCAGCCAGCGTGCGCTGAAGGAGAGATGAAAATAAACTCATTATATAAATTTCCAATTTATCTCATGTGAGGGAAAATTTCATTTCTGAATCTGAAGCGGCAATCAAATTATACCCCGAATCGAATAACACGGCACGCCTTCGTTCAGCTAGAAAATAACCCAAGATTCACCGTACAGTTCATCATCGCTGCCCTGGGAGGCAACATTTCAATGACCGTAGTCCGCTGATATTTAACCTAATTTCTCAGGACACAAAACCTGTTAATACACCAGATCTCCAAAAGATTGATGCATAAGCCCCAAATATCATGCACATCTGGCAGCAAATCAGGGAAAGTCACTGCTCCGGCCGCATCTAGATGTAATGAACGGCGCATTGTTTCACAGCAGACAGAAGGTGATAAACCGTCCCAACTGAGTTATTAATTCTTACTGTTTATGCCGCTCGTGATAGGACAGTACCACCGAGAGCGCTCCCTCCAGACATTGCTTATAGACTACATCATTGTCTTCTACCTCCATCAATGAGATAAGATTCCATAACACCTGAAAAATGTTGTCATTCATGGTAATGGGGAGAAGAAATGTGGGCAGTGGAGGATGGGGCTTTAAGGTCTGACTGCTTTAACTATTTTCATCCTTTTATTTTACAGACACTCAATAAAAACAATTTACTTCCAGACGACCGAACCAACTTTTATCCTTTGCAACAAACGAATGTGTACACGACCACATACTACCCGAGTACTTTAGGCAAATACGACTACAGACCAGATTCCTCTCCGGGCAGAACTTTCACCAACAGCTGATATAGCCCGGAATGGAATTCACGTCGTCGTCACACTGAGGTTCCATCTCCTTCCCCTGTCATGCTCCATGGCTCAGCTCATTCTCTGACATAAGTTGGGCAAAGGCCAGACTGGACCTACTGATCCTTCCCTGTGAACTATTGTGGACATCGCACTGGAGTTAGCCCTTTTCACATGAGTAGAGCGGTATCTTCAGGTTTTGGGAGCGTTTTCCTTATACCTGAAGATGAACAAGCTTCTTCCGTTGAGATCCTTGAACATATTTTTTTATTTTTAAAGAAAATTTCATGGAGCTTTGTGGAAGCGTTTGACATGTTCACTCACAAGGGATTTCTCTTTTTCTTATAAGCGAAGAAAATAACACGTTACACTGAATGGCTTTGTCGCTTGCATGACCAGCTCCTACATCGTCACAGCGTGGCTCTCGCTCAGTTCCTGTTTGACAGTATTTGGATTTTATCAACAGCCTCAAACCTTTGCATCAGTCACGCTGCCGATTGCAACTGAACTTTTTGAAGTGACATTATGTTGCTAGAACTGGGCTGCTTTCCGAATAGATTATTCTTTTCAGCCTCTTAACAAGTGTTGACATTTTTCTTTTTGATATATAGTAGATCCATTAACACACAAGAGGATCGAGACAGATCACATCATGTCTACAGATGTCCCAGGTCCACCTCGAGGTCCCTGTGGACCACATGATTCCTAATCTGACCTACAAAAGCTTTGTGATAGTTTTCTCCAACAAATACATCATAACAGGTGTTAATTCTGTTTTGATGTCTTTGTTATAGACAAAATCAGGGTTTATTAGAGAGCAAGAAGATTTATAGTTGACTTTCCTTGACCTGGTCCACTCATGCTCTGTGCACCATGGAACAGTCGGCAAGTTTTGAAGTGGATCAGATGTGTCCATGATGACTAGTCAAAGTCTCCAAGTAAAAGCCAGAACCAGTCTGAGCTCACGGCTTGGGTGGCTGCACTTTCTGATGTAATAACTCGTTTTGATGTACAGAAGAAGAAACTGATAAGTGAACAATTTTGTCTCTTTTCATGGTTACTGCAACTCAGAATGTTTTTTTTTTTGTTTTTTTTATATATATAAAAATAACAGGACAAAGAATGTCTACAGCATCTTGTCTTCCACAATGTCCAGAAAATGTTATACACATCAGTCTTCGTTGCCAGCAAATGTTTCAGAAAACTTTGGTTGGCAGTGAAAGGGCTATAAAAATCTTTTGGGTTTATAGAAAGCATCAGTTTGACAACATTGAGGAAAGATGGCAGCCACAAGTTATTCTGCATTGATACTGAAAGGAAACATCACAACCCCTTGCCATGGAAGCGACATTTGATAGTGATGCATTTTTGAGAAGATGTGCATTCATTCTGAGAGTTGCCATTAGGGTTCATAGACTTTTTTGTCTCGTGTGCAGATTTTAGCATTGGTGTCTAGAACGTTTTGTGGAAAGGAAATAATTTGGAGAATGTAGCAGAGCGACTGTAGTTTTAAGTGGAGTTTACTTTCTGCCTTAGTTTAGAGTGATTGCAATGCAAACCCATTCAGTGCCTGTTCTGTTTTATGGTATTTAACGCTAAGACACAAGTTACAGTATCACATGAAGGCGTCTTATTAATGCAGCATTCCCAGATCCAAGGACTGCAGGAACCAGGGATACGAGTTAGTTATGTCCCCGATATAATGAGCAGCCGACACATCGCAGAGCTCTATTCCACAGCACGAGCTTCTACTGGCAACAAATATCTTCACCCCTCAATATTAGCAATGGTTACAACATTTCCGAAAGTCTTCCCTTTAGCGAGAGGCTGTTACATTTGTGGATAAATATATAAATGCGCAAAGGCGATCGTGATACAGAATTATCTGCAGTTCTGTACGTTTTTGTGCTGGAGAAAACTGTTGTAGATCAACCTCAAACAAGAAATGAAGAATACAATATAAATCGAAGAGGCAGCACTTGTGAGATTGAATTTGCCAGGACATCGTGAACTGTAGAAGACATGCGAGATTGGCTGTCACGTTTGCTATTTTTCCAATTATCTTGATAATTAGCCAGTCTGACATACAAATTGAATGCAACCATGTTATATAAATATGGTAAACTAATATAAATACACTTCAAACCAGATCTATAAATTACACATAAAGGGAAGGGCAGACCTTTCTCTATGAGCATCAGACATATCTGCAATTGGAATTTCAGCACTTGTATAAATCTAATATACAGGGGCAGACATACCATTGGTGCAACCTATGCAGCCGCACAGGGGCCCAAGAGGTAAGTGGTCCCATTTCCTCCAAAGCACGTGGAATTGAACATTATAATGAGCTATTGGACAGCAAAAGGCCCATATATTGTTTTTGTGTAGAGGCTTGGTCTGTCTGCTCTTCTGTATGTACTAAAGGGGTTTTTCAATTACTCAATTACACACACAACCACAAATTTGGGATAAATGTCTGAGGGGTTAACTCCAATTTAGCCCTTTTACATACACGCGTGGTCAAAATTGTTGGTCCCCCTCGTTTAATGACAGAAAAACCCACAATGGTCACAGAAATAACTTGAATCTGACAAAAGTAATAATAAATAAAAGATTTATGAAAATGAACAAATGAAAGTCAGACATTGCTTTTCCACCATACTTCCACAGAATTTTTTTTAAAAATAACTCATGAAATAGGCCTGGACAGAAATGATGGTTCCCCTGAAAATAAAGTGACAAAAGGGACATGTTAAATCACGGTGTGTCCACTAACCAGCATGACAGGGGTCTACAATCCTGGAATCAGTGAGTGGCCTGTATATAGGGCTACAGATACTCACTGTGCTGTTTGGTGACTTGGTGAGTATCACACTCAACATGGACCAGAGGAAGCGAAGGAAAGAGTTGTCTCAGGAGATTAGAAGGAAAATTATAGACAAACAGGTAAAAGTTATAAAGACATCTCCAAGCAGCTTGATGTTCCTGTGACAACAGCTGCACATATTATTCAGAAATGTAAGATCCATGAGACTGTAGCCGACCTCCCTGGACGTGGCCGCACAAGGAAAATTGATGACAAATCAAAGAGACGGATAATACGAATGGTAACAAAAGAGCCAGAAAAATTTCTAAACAGATTAAAGGTGAACTTCAAGCTAAAGCAACATCAGTGTCAGATCGCACCATCCGTCATTGTATGAGCCAAAGTGGACTTCATGAGAGACAACCAAGGAGGACACCATTGTTGGAAAAAATCATAAAAAAGCCATACTGGAATTTGCCAAACTACATGTTGACAAGCCACAAAGCTTCTGGGAGAACGTGCTATGGACAGATGAGACAAAAATGGTCCTTAATGGCAAGGCACATCAGCTCTATGTTCACAGACGGAAAAATGAAGCCTATCAAGAAAACACTGTCCTTACTGTGAAACATGGAGGAGGCTCTGTTATTTTCTGGGGCAGCTTTGCTGCATCTGGCACAGGGTGTCTAGAATCTGTGCAAGGTACAATGAAATCTGAAGACTATCAAGGGATTCTAGAGAGAAATGTGGTTCCCAGTGTCAGAAAGCTTGGTCTATCGCAGGTCATGGGTCTTGCAACAGGATAATGGCCCAAAACTCACAGCTAAAACCACCCAAGAATGGCTAAGAGGAAAACATTGGACTATTCTGAAGTGGCCTTCCATGAGCCCTGACCTAAATCCTATTGAGCATCTTTGGAAAGAGCCGAAACATGCCATCTGGAAAAGGCAACTTTAAACACGAGACACCTGGAGCAGTTTGCTCTTGCGGAGTCAGCCAAAATACCTGGCGAGAGGAGCAGAAGTCTCACTGACAGTTACAGGAATTGTTTGCAGTGATTGCCTCAAAATGTTGTGCAACAAAATATTGAGTTAAGGGTGCCATCATTTCTGTCCAGGCCGATTTCATGAGATTTATTTGTATTTTTTAATTCTATGGAAGCATGGTGGAAAAGCAATGTCTGACGTTCATTTTCATAGATCTTTTATTTATTATTACTTTTGTCAGATTCAAGTTATTTTTGTGACCATTGTGGAGTTTTCTCTCATTATACGAGGTGCACCAACAATTTTGACCACGTGTGTAAGTTCTGTACACTGCAATGGAGAGAGCTGCAGCCTTTCCAGTTACTTGCATCCTAAATGCCGCTATGACACCTGGTTGATAACGGTGTTTGAAGATTTTAGCGCCTGTTACCTATTAGACGAATTATCACAAAGCCACAGGATATACCAGAATGTTAATGATGGCAAGATCCCATAGCAGAGACTTATTATCTCAAGGGCTCATTCAGACAGTGATTCTTCATCAGTATTTGTATGCCAAGATCAGGAGTGTCTCCAGAACAGACATAATCGGTGTCAATCTTTCTACAGTAGGTTTTTCTTTATGTTTTACTGTTGGTTTTGGAATTTAAACAATTGTGAAAAATCACTGATGTGTGAATAAGCACTAAAGCTTAGGGTACCGTCACACTATACGATTTACCTACGATCACGACCAGCGATACGACCTGGCCGTGATCGTAGGTAAATCGTAGTGTGGTCGCTGGGGAGCTGTCACACAGACAGCTCTCCAGCGACCAACGATGCCGAGGTCCCCGGGTAACCAGGGTAAACATCGGGTTACTAAGCGCAGGGCCGCGCTTAGTAACCCGATGTTTACCCTGGTTACAAGCGTAAAAAAAAAAAAACAGCACATACTTACATTCTGGTGTCCATCAGGTCCCTTGCCGTCTGCTTCCCGCACTCAGTGATTGCCGGCCGGAAAGTGAAAGCACAGCACAGCGGTGACGTCACCGCTGTGCTCTGCTTTCACTTTACAGCCGGCAGTCACTGAGTGCGGGAAGCAGACGGCAAGGGACCTGACAGACACCAGAATGTAAGTATGTGCTGTTTTTTTTTTTTTTTTAGTTTTACGCTTGTAACCAGGGTAAACATCGGGTTACTAAGCGCGGCCCTGCGCTTAGTAACCCGATGTTTACCCTGGTTACAAGCGAACGCATCGCTAGATCGGTGTCACACACACCGATCTAGCGATGACAGCGGGAGATCCAACGACGAAAGAAAGTTCCAAACGATCTGCTACGACGTACGATTCTCAGCAGGATCCCTGATCGCTGCTGCGTGTCAGACACAGCGATATCGTTACGATATCGCTGGAACGTCACGAATCGTACCGTCGTAGCGATCGAAATGGCAGTGTGTGACGGTACCCTTAGACTCGGAGTACTGTAGTAATCTGCTAGATGTTATGGGTTCGGTTGTAGCGCCCCATCTTGCACCCAGCAAAGCTTGTACCCTCCCTGCAGCATGTTCCTCCTCGACCCCTGGAATACTAATGATTCCTGACTTTGATAAATCCATTTTATGTATTAAATTCCGGAAATTGTACAGACACAAATTACATTTTCCAGCTGTGAACAAACCGTCACTTTGTATATTTACATCTCCGCATGACGCGCGGCAGAGACTCAATCGGCCGGTTACAGATAACCGAGCATTAAATCTACAGCACAAATATTGCTGATAACCTTTAGGAGGGAGGGATAATTTAATTTCTGCAGACAAATGTGTGGAGCATCGGGGAAACATCAACTCCTTTTAGTTTTGAGTGTCAGGCTAAATGTGTTTCAGATAAATGTTTCCCCTCAAAGATTTTCCTGCTACAATAATGGAGAATATAAAAGGTTTCCGTAGTCCCAGAGTTTAGTATTACAACCTGGTCCCTAGAACATGGACTAGCAAGTTTCTGAAGTGCGTCGGCGCCGTTTACTATCGTTACCTGTTAGGCTTCATTCAGATGTCAGGTTTTTATGTGCAAGAAAAATGTAGTCAGAATTTGATCTGTTTTTTTCACTGATGAGAAAGAAAAAAGTTTCCCTAGCTTCTGACACTAATCCTGTCAGATATTTTTCTATGGGCCTGCTTTGCCAGTTTTGATCAGACACTCAGATCAGTATCAGACCTATCCCTGTGATTTTATGTGGACCACTCAGTCTATGGGGTTGTCTTTATGTCAGGTTGTTTTTTTTCTTGGACTGTCATAGGCAAATGCTAGCCCTGGAAAACAACAGATAGCACTCATACGTGAAAAACTGATGTGTGAACGAGGCCTTAGATTCTATTCACACGTGAAAGAAACAGGTCACTCCACACACTATAAAGTCTTCCTTCGAATGTCTATATGTAATTCTCGTACATCTCAGTCAGTCTGGTCGGCCCCATTCTGCTGTATCAGGACTGATCACATCTCATATTTGCTTGCTTGCTATTTTTCTAGTTACTTTGCTTTCCTTGAAAAAATGCATGTAAGCAGATTTTCACTAGACCTCGCCATGGCAGCTGGGGAGGCAACTGATGTCAGTGCGAGTGACTTATTTTTTAATTAGAAGAAGGTTACTTGTACTGAAATTCTAGAAAAAGACTCCTTGTTACTATATAATAATGGTAGAAACCAGTCACAAAGAAGCTACCTCCTTCCTCTAACAGAGTCTTCTTCCTTAAAGGGGTTGTCCACTACTAGCACAACCACTTCATCTAAATGTTTGGCCCCGATAAAATACAAAAACCTATACTGGCCTCCCATGCCGGCGTCATTCCCGAGATGTCAGCAGTCCCGATGCTACAACCCCTGGCAAAAATTATGTAATCACTGGCCTTGGTTCATGCAGTTGTTTAATTTTGCAGAAAAAAAAGCCGATCACAGACATGGCACAAAACTAAAGTAATTTTAAATGGCAACTTTCTGGCTTTAAGAAACACTAAAAGAAATCAAGAACAACAAATGTGGTAGTCAGTAATGGTTAGTTTTTTTTAACCAAGCATAGGGAAAAGTTATGGAATCACTCCATTCTGAGGAAAAAATTATGGAATCACACTGTAAATTTTCATACCCAAAAATAACACCTGCATCAAATCAGATCTGCTTGTTAGTCTGCATCTAAAAAGGAGTGATCACACCTTAGAGATCTGTTGCACCAAGTGGACTGACATGAATCATGGCTCCCAACGCGAGAGATTTCAATTGAAGCAAAGGAGAGGATTATAAAACACTTAAAAGAGAGTAAATCACATAATGTTGCAAAAGATGTTGGTTGTTCACAGTCAGCTGTGTCTAAAATCTGGACCAAATACAAACAACATGGGAAGGTTGTTAAAGGCAAACATACTGGTAGATCAAGGAAGACATCAAAGCGTCAAGACCGGAAACTTAAAGCAATATGTCTCCAAAACAGGAAATGCACAACAAAACAAATGAGGAACGAATCGGAGGAAACTGCAGTCAGCGTCTGTGACCGAACTGTAAGAAACCGCCTAAAGGAAATGGGATCTACATACAGAAAAGCTAAATGAAAGCCATCATTAACACCTAAACAGAAAAAAACCAGGTTACAATGGGCTAAGGAAAAGCAATCGTGGACTGTGAATGACTGGATGAAAGTCATTCAGTAATGAATTGCGAATCTGCACTGGGCAAGGTGATGATGCTGGAACTTTTGTTTGGTGCCGTTCCAATGAGATTTATAAAGATGACTGCATGAAGAGAACATGCAAATTTCCACAGTCATTGATGATATGGGGCTGTATGTCAGGTAAAGGCACTGGGGAGACGGCTGTCATTACATCTTCAATAAATGCACAAGTTTATGTTAATATTTTGGAGACTTTTCTTATCCTATCAATTGGAAGGATGTTTGGGGATGATGAAATAATTTTTCAAGATGATAATGCCTCCTGCCATAGAGCAAAAACTGTGAAAGCATCCCTGGAAAAAAAGACACATAAGGTCAATGTCATGGCCGGCAAATAGTCCGGGTCTCAATCCAATAGAAAATCTTTGGTGGAAGTTGAAGAAAATGGTCGATGACAAGGCTCCAACCTGCAAACCTGATCTGGCAACAGCAATCAGGGAAAGTTGGAGCCAGATTGAGGAAGAATCCTGTGTGACACTCATTTAGTCCAGGCCTCGGAGACTGCAAGCTGTTAGAAAAGCCAGAGGTGGTGCAACAAAATACTAGTGATGTGTTGGAGTATTTTTTGTGTTTGTTTTTCATGATTCCATAATTTTTACCCTATTCTTGGTTAAAAAAAAGTAACCATTACTGAGTACCACATTTTTTGTTCTTGATTTCTTTTAGTGTTTCTTAAAGCCAGAAAGTTGTCATTTGAAATTACTTTAGTTTTGTGCCAGGTCTGTGATCTTCAAAATTAAACAACTGAATGAACATCCTCCAAGGTCGGTGATTCCATAATTTATGCCAGGGGTTGTATTGTGTGGTTGTTATGACATGTGATGTCGGCACCCAATCGGTGGCTGCGTCACTGGCCCCGCCTTCGGACAAATTGATTATGAAGAGAAAGTCCAGGCTGCAGCTGCTCTCATTTGCTCCTTGTGTTCAACTTAACAGGAGGCGGGGACAGTGACACCAACGCTGATTGGGTGCCAGGGTCACATGTCACAACACCGCATGAGAGCCCCGGAGAGCGCGAGTGCCGACATCGCAGGAATGCGCCAGCACGTGAGGCGAGTCTAGGCTTGATTCGTGTGAGGTGAGTATATACTTACGTGGGGAATGAGAAGAATTTATCCAAGTAGTGGAAAATTTCTTTAAGGAGAGCCAGTTTACCTACTTTTTTTTTTTTTTTACCCCAGAGTATTGCCAGGCATGTAAGATTCCCTCCACCAGCCAATGGTCCAAACAATGAGAAACTATTCTCTCCAGCAGAAAACTACCGTTGGCTTCCTAGAGCAGAACTTTAAGGCTATGTGCACACGTCAGGATTTTATGCAGAAATTTCCTGAACAAAACCGGACTTTTTCTGCATTAAATCTGCATGAGTTTTTCACGGTTTTTTTTCGAGGTTCTCTCGTGGTTTTTTGTGCGGACTTTTTGCGTTTTTTTCTGGAGCTTCAAAATACAATAAATAGTGGGAAATCAAAATCTGCAAAATTAATGAACATGCTGTGGATTTTTCTGCGATGTATTTTTATTGTGAAAAAAAAAATTGACCTGCAAAAAAATTGCAAAATGCATTAAAAATGATGGGATGATTAATGTATGCGTTTTTTCAGCGTTTTTGACTCGGGAAAACCGCCGAAAAAAACAGCGAAATATCGTGTGCACATAGCCTAAGAGCAAGTGCACACATTGAGTATTTGCAGATTTTGCTGCCACAAAATTCAGCGTATTGGAAGGAAAACCACTGCATAAAATATGTGCAGTTTTGATTTTTCTTTTCTCTTTGATTGGATGAAACGTTATACAAAAATGCTGAATGAATTTACATTATGCAGATTTAAAAAAAGCTTTCATAGTTCAAATTGGCAAAAAAACCTACAGAGCATGTGCATGAGGTTTCAGAATCTCATTCACTATGCTGGTACTGTAAAGTGGAACACGGGAACACATGGGCTACTTGCACAGTGAACAAGTCTGTATGATCATGTTCACACACCACCAAGAAACCTGAAGACACAAAAGAGAATAGTAAAACCAAAAACACTCAGTTTGAAAAAATGTTGCAGTAATCCGCAAGTGCTAGTAAAAGATGTAAAAAACAGGGTATTTGGTTGATACGTTTTTTGCAAAAAATGTATACTAAGCTGCTCTACCAATCTTCACGGTATACCCTTATCAGAGCAGCACAAAAACTGTTCTACCCTGTATGCACACATGGATTTTTCCTCTCTGAACCCTGTTCACACAGGTTATATACAGATGATCAGGTTTTTAAATACATCAGATAGGGATTGCATACATTAGTTAGGACTGCTCTGATAAGGGTATACCGTGAAGATTGGTAGAGCAGCTTAGTATACATTTTTTGCAAAAAACGTATCAACCAAATACCCTGTTTTTTACATCTTTTACTAGCACTTGCGGATTACTGCAACATTTTTTCAAACTGAGTGTTTTTGGTTTTACTATTCTCTTTTGTGTCTTCTGGTACTGTAAAGTGCAGCATTCTGTAACCTGAAAGAAAAGAAAAAAAAGCACTCACAGAAAAAACACGGCATGTGAACAAGCCCAAATATTAAGGCCACTTCATCAAGGCTGGTATTTTATATTCTTCTTAGGGTACCGTCACACATAATTATATCGTAAACGATATCGTTGCTTTTTGTGACGTAGCAACGATATCGTTAACTAAATCGTTATGTGTGACAGCGACTAACGATCAGGCCCCTGCTGGGAGATCGTTGGTCGCTGGGGAAAGTCCAGCACTTTATTTTGTCGCTGGATCTCCCGCTGAGATTGCTGAATCGGCGTGTGTGACGCCGATTCAGCGATGTCGTCACTGGTAACCAGGGTAAACATCGGGTTACTAAGCGCAGGGCCGCGCTTAGTAACCCGATGTTTACCCTGGTTACCATTGTAAATGTAAAAAAACAAACAGTACTTACTTACATTCCCGGTGTCTGGTCATGTCCCTCGCCTTCAGCTTCCCGCACTGACTGGTGAGTCAGCGCTCAGTCAGTGCTGGAAGCTGAAGGCGAGGGACATGACCAGACACCGGGAATGTAAGTATGTAGTGTTTGTTTTTTTACATTTACAACGGTAACCAGGGTAAACATCGGGTTACTAAGCGCGGCCCTGCGCTTAGTAACCCGGTGTTTACCCTGGTTACCCGGGGACTTCAGGATCGTTGGTCGCTGGAGAGCGGTCTGTGTGACAGCTCTCCAGCGACCAAACAGCGACGCTGCAGCGATCGACATTGTTGTCGGTATCGCTGCAGCGTCCCTTAGTGTGACGGTACCTTTAAAGAAGAGAGTGCTGGAGCAAGATGCCCCAAAACAATTAAGGAGGTACAGACTTCTTATTGTAATTCACACGACTTTTCAGGCATAGATTATAAATTTGTGGGCAGGTATTGGATATGTCCCTCCCTGCAAAGGTTTAAAAATAAAATTGCAATAGGTGGCACAAAATGCCAAAGCTCACAATTTGTTTGCGAACTACAAGTTGCACAAAAATATTGTGCCAATTCCCTTTTACAGTAGAATTCTGGGAAATGCAGTCATGGCCTTAATTTTCTATTGAACTTGAGAATCTTTTGCACTTCCATCATAAATTTCATGACTAGTACAAAACCCATAAAGCAATGAAGAATTAGGCCTTATTCACACTTGTATCTTTGGATCAGTTATTTTTATTTTTTAAAGTCATAATTCTAAACACAGAGATCTTGGAAAACAAGCCAGTCTGAGTACATGTGGGGGTTGCCTGGTTGCTAGGGAATCCCCACATGTAATCAAGCTGGCTAGTAGCTGTAAATCATTCAGCTGCTGCGATAAAAACTAAATCCCCGAGCACTAAAAAATACTCGGAGACCACCCGAGCGTGCTATGGAAAACCTGAGCAACAAGTCTATCCGCTCATCACTAATTAAGAGTATGTTCACACGTAGCTTTAAGCTTTTTTGCATACAAATGTAGGCAATAGCCAGAAAACTGCAGCAGAAAATAAGCACTTTTTTGTGCATTTTTAGATCTATTTTTCATTGCTAAACCCTTTTATCTCAACTGGAAAAAACTGCAGTCAATGCTGAAGTAGTGATATGGTGCATTTAAAAAAAATGCACCATGTGAATGAAAATGTAGAAATGCATTCATTTGGCTATTACTGTAAAATATTGTGATTTTTTTGGATAATAAAACGTAAAAAAAAACAAAAACAAACAAAAAGTGCTACATGTGAACAAGCTGTTACACATGACTATTTTACTTCAATTCCTTACCTTTGCTTGAAAAACAGATACGAAAAAGTAAATCATATGGAAATGTGAAAATGGACGTTTAAATCCATTTACCAATCTGACAACGCTCTATTTCATAAATAGGTAAAGTTGTCAGAGCGATGGCCATTATTGATGAGATTATGCTAATTATACTCGCTTGATGTTTACACTATCAGACTAAATATTTAGCAGCTAAGGCCTCATATTTAGATTTTTTTATAATTTTTCTGGTATTCAAAATAAGAGGAAAAAGTGGTCAGAATTTCACCTGTGTTTTGATCCGATTTTCATCATTGTTTAAATTTTTGCCATCAATGTTTTATCAGTGATTTCCACATCTGAAAATAATTAAATTGCAAAACTTCTGTGCATCTTGCAGTTTAATCGCTGACAGCACACGGATGCCATCTGTGATTCTCATAGACCCAGAGACTTGTAGGATCAAATGAACATGCGAAGAGCTCTTTAGATCATCATGGACACGTGTTCTGTCTGAATGAGGCCTAAGGCTAAAATAAATGGTTCAATCACCTGCAGTCAAACCTATGACTGTTATTAGGCAATGGCCTCTATATAGCCGGATGCGTCTTGATACATTGCACCCATTCTTAGCTGGATGACTTTAGAACAGTATCTTGATAATAAAATTTGCCGCATTTCAGGACTCTACTAAACCACAACTCTTTTCTAGCGACGGGCATAGACTCCAGCTTTGTGCCAGATTGCATTACAAATCCTGCCTCAGTGTATGCAGCCCATTTTATAACACCTTATAGACTTTATTGTAACATTTGGCAACACAAAAACGCAATGAAAAAAGACTTTTTTTTAATGTGTGGCAGCTTTTTAAACTTGTTTTTTGCACATAAACATTAAAGTCAAAAGGACAGTAGGAAAGGCGTTCTGGTGGGGTTTTGAAAGCCTGTTTTGGCATCAGAAAAAGTATAAATATGTTAAAAAAGTACCAACAAAAATGCTTATAAAATAGCTAATAAAACGAACACTTGAAATTCAGATCTTAAAAGAAAGTTGCAGAGGAGGCCTTAAATGGATACATGGTAAAATTTTTCACTATGCCAAAATAATACTTTTAAATGACAATTTGGTCATCCTCCAGTCAAGTAGACAGGCCATGCGTTATACAAGGGTCTTTAAAGGGAGCCTGTCAGCAGGTTTGTGCTTGGTAACTACCGACATTGTCAGGTCGATGCCGATATACTGATGACAATGATACCTGGAGATGAAATCAGTCTTGTGGTTATTGTGGAATCTGGATTTGTAATTTTCAGCTACTGAGATTCTTGTGCTTCGGGGCTGTGGGTGAGGCTTTATGTTGCGTTCTGCTTACATATTCATCTGTCTGGCTTCTGACAGGTCACTGATCCCTCAGTCACCCGCCCCCTATTTTACATACTGAACAAAAATTCACATTCGGCAGGAGCCAGCACTGCAGTATGGTCGCATTTATAATATACATTACATTATTTTATTCACTGATATATCTTTAGAAAAAAAATCTCAAAATGGCGCCGGCTGTGTCTGCGCAGTAGCATCTATTGGCGATCTGATAGATGCTGCTGCGCAGGGGCCATCTTGGGGGTGACATCTTTTTTTTCCTCTAGCAAAAAGGCACCTCCACAGTAGCATCTATTGGATCATCGATAGATGCTACTGCACAGGCGCGGCCGACGCCATTTCTGAAGATATTTAGATCAGTGAATAAAATAATTAAATGCATATTATAGATGCGATCATGCTGCAGTGCTTGCTCCTGCTGAATGTGAATTTTTTTCAAACCATATATTCAGTATGTAAAATAGGGCGCGGGTGACTGAGGGATCAGTGACAGTCATAAGCCATAAAGACTAATATATTAGCAGAGCAGCACATAAATCCCCGCCCACAGGACACCCTGGAGCACGAGCATATCATTAACTCAAAACTGAAATTCCAGATTTCACAACAACCACAAGACGGATTTCATCACCAGGTATCATTGTAATCAGTATAAACGGCACCGACCTCTCGCTGTAGTCACTGAGCACATTAAAAAGCAGATCACATACATTCATGCACTGATGCTCAACCTTCCAAATGCAGATGAACAAATGATGGCAAAAATGACATTATTAATGTCGGTGTTCTAGATGTGTAACATTTCAGTTTGTGGCCAGATCTGTGCCTGCTACATTGCAGCCATCATCAATGGCAAACATAATAATAATAGGCATGCATGAATGTGCATAAAATGGTTTTACAATGCTAATGACAATGGCACACTATCCATCACCCACTGCAGGGTTCTTGGCTTTTAAATATTGGGGACAGTACAAAATACATTTTCTTCTTCAATTTACAATAATAGATCACATTTTCATATTCCTGATAAAGAATATTCATTAAAATCTGTTATTTCTTCTGAATCTAGAGTGCATTCAAATAGGACAAATTGCAAAAGGAAAAAAAAATTTGATTAAGGCTCTGTGCACACGTTGCGGATTAGGCTTAGGAATTTCTGGTGCGGATTCTGCCTCTCTTGGCAGAAACCACAGCTGCGGATTTGTCGCATTTTTTGTGTGTTTTTGCTGTGTTTTGTTGCGGATTTGCTGCGCTTTTTACCCCTGCAGATTTCTATAATGGAATGGGTACAAAAACGCTGCAGATCCGCAAAAAAGAAGCGACATGCTACTTCTTTTAAACAGCGTTTCCGCAACGGATTTTCCGCAAAGTGTGCACAGCACTTATTTTCTCATTGATTTACATTGTACTGTAAATCAATTGCAGATCTGCAGCATTTCTGCACCTCAAAAAACGCTGCGCAGAGAATCCAGGTCCCCAGGTGGATTGTTATAAAAACCAAATAGATGAAGTTTTCCTCCCTGCCCATGAGTCCACTGTTATTGGCTGCAGCAATAACGTCACATCAGCCAGTCACTGAACTCAAGAGGCTTTGCCAGTGTAGACAAAGTCCCGCTCAGAGCCGCTAAGCTCACCGATTGGCTGGTATGCCATCGTGACTTCAGCCAATAACACACCAGAAGCATCAATGGAGGCTCAGTGAATAAAACGGTTATTCTATAATAAACTGCAGCCAGAGACAGGTTCTGTGAAAGGGGGACCACTTTAAGCATACTGATGTTTGTATTAAAGGGGTGCTCCACATAGGGCTTGCCACATACCACCATGATATCTTATTAGACCCATAGAATTTGGAGGCACTGTGTATATTGGACCATTGCTTTATTTAAACTGATTTTTAGTGAGGGTGCGAAATATGGACCAACTACTGATCAGACATTACAGGTCCTCGATCAGTCATTCGATCAGACATTACAGGTCCTCGCTCAGTGATTCAATCAGACATTACAGGTCCTCGCTCAGTGATTCGATCAGACATTACAGGTCCTCGCTCAGTGATTCGATCAGACATTACAGGTCCTCGCTCAGTGATTCGATCAGACATTACAGGTCCTCGCTCAGTGATTCGATCAGACATTACAGGTCCTCGCTCAGTGATTCGATCAGACATTACAGGTCCTCGCTCAGTGATTCGATCAGACATTACAGGTCCTCGCTCAGTGATTCGATCAGACATTACAGGTCCTCGCTCAGTTATTTGATCAGACATTTCGTCTGTGGATAGGAGACAATGTAATTCCGGAATCCCTTTAAGTTCTGTAGAAATATTCATTAATGCAGAGGTTTCTCACATATCATACATTATGGCTGCACTTGCCTACCAAAGCTGATTATATACAGAGCTGGTATGTGTGTTATTCACATTATCAATGTATAAAAACAAATCTTCACTTGTGGAATTCTGGGGCACACTGAGCTTTGTAGTTCCCGAAGTGTCGTTTAGCAATTTTACGGATAGGTCAAGAAAATGTTATCATATGCTCTGACAATGCCTTATACAAACCAAGATTCCAGCATTCAGCCTTCATTTCCTTACATAGGTTTAATTGTGTACTTAGGCTCTTACATGAATTGTAGCGTGTGCCATGGGTAGATATGTTCTTAGGACTTGGCTATTGAGCCAGGATCTACACACGTGCCAAGATCCAGCGCTCAATATCAGTACAGATATAAATCTGATCCAGGCAGGGATGAATTGTGGGGTCCGGATTACTGCACCTACAGTGACAGGGCGGCACTTGTGTTACCAGGACCCTTCACTATGTCCTGCTGAATGCCTTATATTTAACCCTTGATTCTTTTTTCTTTGTGAAACAACTGAATCAGATTAGATTGTGCGCTCTTGAGGGCAAGGACAAAACTTCTGTTGCCGTTATTGAAATAGTGCCGTTGTTTCAGGTGTTGTGTACAGCAGACACAGCTGAATCTGGATCAAGGTTTGGATGGGAAATGGGCAGTTTGGGAACCAGAAGTTGAAATTGAAAGATGTTTTTACTTTCCCAGACATTATTATGCCGATGGCTTCGCACCATTATGCAAAGCTTGCCGTTAATTAGTGGGCTCGTGTGCTGAAGGCTCATTACCTTCCTATGCAATTGAACTTGCCATGGTACTCTAGAATAATGTGACAGATTGTAATCACTGCCTTTAGACACTGTGAATTCCTTTTTTGGTACTCTGTATTTTTTATATATTGTACAATGTAAAAAAAGCCTTCAAAAATAAATGAAATGTTTAAGTGAAAAAAAAAACAGAACAGAAAGAATAAGAATGGCTCGTGGTGACTTTTCATTGGATACTGTTGAGCGTCTGCGTACAAGTGTTCTCTAAATTAGAATATCATCAAAAAGTGAATTTATTTCAGTTCTTCAATACTATAAAACTGACTAGTTAACCCCTTTAGTGAACACCATAAAAAAAGGCAAAAAACAATGCTTTATCATCATGCCGCCGAACAAAAAGTGGAATAAGACGCGATCAAAAAGACAGATCTAAACATGGTACCGCCGAAAACGTCATCTTGTCACACAAAAAACAAGCTGCCATACAGCTCCATCACTAAAAATATAAAGTTACAGCTGTCAGAATAAAGCGATGCAAAATTATTTTTTATATAAGTTTTTCTTTTTTATAAATGCGCCAAAACATACAAAAATTATAGAAATGAGGTATTGCTGTCATCGTACTGACCTGAAGAATAAAACGGCTTTATCAATTTTACCACACGCGGAACGGTATAAACGTCCCGTCCCCCCCATTCCCCCCCCCCCCCCCCGCCCGCCCCCCCAAAAAAGGAATTAATGAATTGCTGGTTTTTGTTCATTCTGCATGCCAAAAATCGGAATAGAAAGCGATAAAAAAATGTCAAGTAGCCGAAGATGGTACTAATAAAAACAGCAACTCATCCCGCAAAAAAACAAGACCTCACATGACTCTGGGCCAAAATATGGAAAAATTATTGTTGTCAAAATGCAAAATGTGGTGATGCAAAAATTGTTTTTTGCAATTAAAAGCGTCTTTTAATGTGTGACAGCTGCCAAACAAAATCCACTATAAATAGTAAATCGAACCTCCTTTATCACCGCATTCGTTAGGGAAAATTAGTAAAACAAAAAAAGGATTTACTTGCATTTTCCCATTAGGGTTTGGGCTAAAGTTAAGGTTACGGTTGGGATTAGGGTTAGGGGTGTGTTGGGGTTGGAGTTATAATTGGGGGTTTCCACTGTTTAGGCACATCAGGGGCTCTCCAAACGTGACATGGCATCTGATTTCAATTCCAGCCAATTCTGCGCTGAAAAAGTCAAACGCTCCTTCCTTTCCAAACTCTGCCATGCACCCAAACAGCAGTTACCCCCCACATATGGGGTATCAGCGTACTCAGGACAAATAGCACAATAACTTTTGGGTCCAATTTCTCCCGTTTCCCTTGGGAAAATAAAAAATTGGATCTGAATTTATTTTTTGTGAAAGAAAAAATTAAATGTTCATTAAAAAAAAAACATTCCAACAACTCCTGTGAAGCACCAGAAGGGTTAAAGAAAATTTATTGAATGTGGTTTTGAGCACCTTGACGGGTGCAGTTTTTAGAATGGTGTCACTCTTGGGTATTTTCTATCATATAGACCCCTCAAAGTGACTTCAAAAGTGATGTCCCTAGAAAAAAAAATGGTGTTGTAAGAATAAGAAATCGTTGGTCAACTTTTAACCCTTATAACTCCCTAACAAAAAAATGTTGGTTCCAAAATTGTGCTTATGCAAAGTAGACATGTGGGAAATGCTACTTAAGTATTTTGTGTGACATATCTCTCGGATTTAAGGGCATGAAAATTCAAAGTTGGAAAATTGCAAAATTATTCACCAAATTTCCATTTTTTTCATAAATAAACGCAAGTCATATCAAAGAAATGTTACCACTATCATGAAGTGCAATATGTCACGAGAAAACAATCTCAGAATCAGTGGGATCTGTTGAAGCGTTCCAGAGTTATAACCTCATAAAGGGACAGTGGTCAGAATTGTAAAAACTGGCCTCGTCATTAACATGCTAACCACCCTTGGAGGTGAAGGGGTTCATTTGCATTGTGATGGCATACGGTCTAGTGAATGTAAGACCCCACTGGAACCTAGAAAAGTCAATGGTGGGACTGGCAGGAGGAGCAAATGCAACATTTTTCTTTCCATTCCTTAATCCTGTATGGCCTGAAGCCAGGGCCACCATCAGGGCATTACTGCTGTATGGGGCCCGGTCAGCAGCAGTACACAGAGGGGCCCACAGATCCAGGGCCCCACTGTTGTGCTTCTACTGATCGGGGCTTATCGTGCACTAAAATACTGTGCACTGCGGCGCACACGTCGGCACTGGGGCCCGGGAGCATTCTTGGAGCTGTGCACGGCCGTCTCACCTAGTCGGCTCACCTAGTTGGCCTTAAGGTACCGTCACACTTTAGCGACGCTGCAGCGATACCGACAACGATCCGGATCGCTGCAGCGTCGCTGTTTGGTCGCTGGAGAGCTGTCACACAGACAGCTCTCCAGCGACCAACGATCATGGGAAAGACTTCGGCATTGTTGAAACTGTCTTCAACGATGCCGAAGTCCCCGGGTAACCAGGGTAAACATCGGGTTACTAAGCGCAGGGCCGCGCTTAGTAACCCGATGTTTACCCTGGTTACCATCGTTAAAGTAAAAAAAACAAACGCTACATACTTACCTACCGCTGTCTGTCCCCGGCGCTGGGCTTCTCTGCTCTGGCTGTGAGCACAGCGGCCGGAAAGCAGAGCGGTGACGTCACCGCTGTGCTCTGCTTTCCGGCTGCCCGCCGCTCACAGCCAGAGCAGAGAAGCCCAGCGCCGGGGACAGACAGCGGTAGGCAAGTATGTAGCGTTTGTTTTTTTTACTTTAACGATGGTAACCAGGGTAAACATCAGGTTACTAAGCGCGGCCCTGCGCTTAGTAACCCGATGTTTACCCTGGTTACCAGCGAAGACATCGCTGAATCGGCGTCACACGCCAATTCAGCGATGTCAGCGGGACCTCAACGATCAAAAAATGGCCCAGGCCATTCCGACACGACCAGCGATCTCACAGCAGGGGCCTGATCGCTGCTACGTGTCACACATAGCGAGATCGCTACTGAGATCGCTGTTGCGTCACAAAACTTGTGACTCAGCAGCGATCTCGCTAGCGATCTCGCTATGTGTGACGGGGTCTATAGCTACAATGTATAGGCTCCCTGCAGGTCCTGACTACAGCCATTACATTCTAGCAGTCTCAGCAGTGAATGTACTAGAATGTATGGGCTCCTTTCAGGTCCTCTCAGCAGTCCATACTGTCTAGCTTCTGCTTCACTGCTGAAAACACTAGATGCCCTGGGAACAACTGAGGTAAGTATAATAAAACATTTTTGATTTTTCAAATGGGAGAGGTGGGGGGGAGTGAGACCGCAGATGATGAAGTGTGTTTGAGGGGGTACTCACATGATGAAATGATAGGGGGCTGCAAATGATGATGTGGGGGTCATGGGGACTGCAAATGATGTGAGGGTGATGGGGACTGCAAATGATGATGTGGGAGTGATGGGGACTGCAGATGATGATGTGGGAGTGATGGGGACTGCAAATGATGATGTGGGAGTGATGGGGACTGCAAATGATGATGTGGAGGTGATGGGGACTGAAAATGATGTGGGGTCATGAGGACTAAAAATGATGTGGGAGTGATAGGGACTGCAGATGATTAAGTGTGTTTGAGGGGGTTCTGCACATGATGAAATGATAGGGGGCTGCAAATGATGAAGGGGGACTGCAGATGAAGTGAAAGGGGAATAAATGATGACTGTGGACTGCAAATGATGAAGTGGGTGATGCTGACTGCACATGAAGTGAGTGTGAGGGACGGGGACAGCAATTGAATTGAAGGTGGGGGTGGGGAGAGCAAATAGTGTATTGAAGGAGGGGAGAGCAAATAATGAATTTTGAGGGTGGGGAAGAGCAGTTGATATGAATAGAGGGTGGGAGAGAGAAGACATGACAATGAATTGAGGCAGAAGGGGCATGTAACTAATGAATCAGGGTAAGGATTAGAGCAGGAGGTACATAGAGGGGGTCGTTGAGGATAAAGTGATGTAATAAATTGGGGGAAGGTACAGGTGCTAATTTATATATTAAATGGGGAAAGTGGCTATGTACAGATAGTGCGGGCACAGTGGCGGATTATAATTTATATTTGGAATGGTGGGTTGCATAATAACCAATTATATTAATGGTGGGTGAACGACTGTATTCAGATGTGTAGTGTAGAAGAAAGGGAAAAAGTGGGGAACGTGCTCTGGAAGCGGTGCTCTAGATAACTTATTTTATGCAGAGTCCTGGCTGAAAGTGATGGTGGTCTGCGCTGGATTAAAAAGTGCAAAGATGAAGGACTTCAGCTAGGGACGTCACTGGTGAGTCAGTATGTTACATATACACTGACACTATACACTTTATACAGAGCTCCTGTGTATGTCACTGGAGATCACTATATTATCTGTACACTATACACAGAGCTCCTGTGTATAATGTCACTAGTGATCACTGTATTATACGTACACTGTACCCTATATACAGAGCTCCTGTGTATGTCACTGGTGACCACTGTATTACCTGTACACAGACACTGCATACTAAGTACAGATCTGTGTATAATGGTGAGTTTTTTTTATTATTAATGATCAGTATTGTACTATTCAGTCACAATGTGGTGGTAATATGTTGTCCGGCCATGGTGTGGCGGTATTTATTCCTTGTATGTGCTATTATTCGGTCACTGTGTCGTGGTAATATGTGGTCTGTTCATGTTGTGTTGGTATTTGTTCCTTTTATGTAGTTGGTCACCATGTGGTGGTAATATGTAGTCTGGAAATGCTGAGGTGGTATTTGTCCCTTGTATGTGATATTGTTCAGTCACTGTGGTGGTAATATGTGGTCTGCACATAGTGTGGCGGTATTTGTTCCTTGTAGATAGTATTATAGGTCACTATGTGGTGGTAATATGGTGTCTGGTCATGGTGTAGTGGTATTTGTCCCTTGTATGTGGTATTATTGGTCATTTGAAAAATTGAAAAATAAATAAAAATATACCTAAGTCGTATAGCATATTTTAACAAATGTTTAATAGGATAGAGTAGGGCCTGGCCAAAAGAGTCTACCTTGTCATCGCGACAGATTAAAAAAAACCTTTTTGTCAAAACAAAAGCTGCTAGCTATGTGTGTGATCTTGTGATGGGAACTGTTAATGTGTGATTGGTGAGAAGTGGAGTTTTTCAAAGAGACAGCGGTGGGGCTGTGGACAGTTCGAGGGGTGGAGGCGGGGCTGTGGACAGTTCGAAGGGTGGAGGCGGGGCTGGGGTGGAGCCTGGGCGGAGTCTTAAGGTGGCCCCAAAAATTTTGCCAGTATGGGCCCCCGAAATTCCTAGTGGCAGCCCTGCCTGAAGCCAATTGGATTCGAGTGAATTTAATTTTGTGGTAAAATTTAAGGTATATTTAAATTGCCTTGAATCGATTCACTCATTGCTAACTCCTACTATTACAGAGAGGAAATAATATCAGCAAATGTCCCTACATGTACAAACAAATATGGCACTTCACACAATGCACTAACACAAGTGGACTTACTAAACCAGTAGTCCTAAGAAGCGAACCATAATATAAAAAAAACAAGTTTTTATTAGAAATCATAAAATATACACAAGAAAAAGAAACAGGAATGTCCAACAGGGGGGCTCTAAAACAGCATCAATAGCTAAACATATCCAAGATAGTATACAGCTCCAATTGTATCAGATAAATCTCTATATATACACAGACGGCACCGCCCCATTACAGAGTTCACTACCAAATGTATGCTGTCATTTACATATTTTTGCTACAATTATTAAATGTAAAGATGCAAACTTAAAATGTAAAGTAATTAATTTGTTTTCTTCGTTTCCCTACCAGTAGTTGCATGGCACTGATTAGGTCACGTCTGCCCATACTTGTTGGCACACATACAAGGCCAGCAGGCATCATGCACTGGTCATATTCTAATGGGCAGGTGAGTGCAGTTCAACATTATCAGAGTCACTCCTACAGTGCAGGAGAGCGCAGCACTGGCTTACCTCTTTTTTTTTCACTTAAAAAAACAAACCTAGGACTTTATATTATTGGTAGGGAAAATACCTCTGTGCATTCAGAGTCTGACAGAACATGCCAGGAATAATAGATTCTAAACCTCAATATATCAGAAAATCCAAATCCGTATTGATCTTTTTATACTGCATTTTTCTGTGATGATTCTGCACAGATCATTTCTGCTGTGATTTTTTTTAACAAATTAAAATATAAATAATAAGTGTTTTTAATTGTTAGGCCTTTTTCACATCTTTTAAGATCAAAAGGGGAGTGCAATCATAGCACATGAAAGAGGTGAAACATTTTCAAATATTTAATGATGACATGGATGGTAAAAGTGCTTTGTCTATGAAATAACGGAATATTGTGCTGCATTGCATACCATAGAAATGTCATTAGCAAACTGCTCCGAGCCTCCCCAGAAATGTATTCCATGCACAACGCACCCACATTATGGAAAAAAAAGTTCCTCTGGTTAACAAGACAAGAGCCTCTATCTACTGCTGACACCCACTGACAAATGTTATTTAGACCAAGAGCTGCCGTCTGTAGAGAATGAGGATTATTTGGAAAAGTCAGAATTTCCAATTAAAAGTTTCTGAAAGCAAACAGCAGCTGTTCAAGGACTCGCAACCACAACAGATCATGGACTTCTTGATCCTCATTCAAAATCATTAGCACTCGAAATCTGACAGGGACAACTGAGATTTATTTTGTTTACGAGTGTCTGGGTCATAACCAGTATGGCTGATAATACCTGAACCACAGGAGCCGTAACCAAGTGGTACGAGACTTCTGAAGACATGTAACAATTTATTTGAGCCTCCAACCCAAAAACAAAGAAAATAGACAATCTGGGTTCATCTCATAGCCATGATAGACATGCTTTTAAAATTATTGCAATCACACAGTTGGACTGAAACATTATTATACTTGTTATATTGTAATCTGTGTAGGCAACAAATATTTTATAATGCTCTTTGGGTTTTTTCTTTAGAAGTTTTCTATTAAACCCTTCACCCCGAAGCCTGTTTTCAACTTCCTGACCAGGCAATTTTTTTCAATTCTGACCACTGTCCCTTTATGAGGTTATAACTCTGAAACGCTTCAACAGATCCTGGTGATTCTCAGATTGTTTTCTCATGATATATTGTACTTATATTTTGGCCCACAGAATCATGTGAGGGCTTGTTATTTGCGGCACTAGTTGATATTTTTATTGGTACCATTTTCGGGCACATGACATTTTTTGATCGTGTTTTGGAATGCAGACTTTGATGGAATGGTCTGCGGGCATCACGTTGCGTTGCGTTTGCAGAGCCCCTAATGTACCTAAACAGTAGAAACTCCAACAAGTGACCCCATATTGGACACTAGACCCCCCAAGGAACTTATCTAGATGTGTTGTGAGAACTTTGAACCCCCAAGTGTTTCACTACAGTTAATAACGCAGAGCCGTGAAAATAAAAAATGTATTTTTTTTCCACAAAAATTATTTTTTAGCCCCCGGTTTTGTATTTTCCCAAGGGTAACAGGAGATATTGGACCCCAAAAGTTGTTGTCCAATTTGTCCTGAGTATGCTGATACCCCATATGTTGGGGTAAACCCCTGTTTGGGTGCATGGGAGAGCTCAGAAGGGAAGGAGCACTGTTTTGCACTTATGTGCCTAAACAGTGGAAACCCCCCCAATTCTAACTGAAACACTAACCAAATCACACCCCTAACCCTAATCCCAACCATAGCCCTAACCACAGCCCTAACCCTAATCCCAACCGTAAATGTAATTCAAACCCTAACTTTAGGCCCAACCCTAGCCCCAATCATAACCTTACCCCCAGCCCTAACCCTAACTTTAGCCCCAGCCATAATGGAAAAATGGAAATACCCTTTTTTTAAATTTTAATTTTCCCTAACTAAGGGGTTGATGAAGGGGGGTTTGATTTACTTTTATAGCATTTTTTTGGCGGATTTTTAGGATTGGCAGCCGTCACACACTAAAAGACCCTTTTTATTGCAAAAAAGTTTTTGCATCACATTTTGAGAGCTATAATTTATCCATATTTTGGCCCACAGAATCATGTGAGGGCTTGTTATTTGCGGCACTAGTTGATATTTTTATTGGTACCATTTTCGGGCACATGACATTTTTTGATCCCTTTTTATTCCGATTTTTGGGAAGCAGAATGAACAAAAACCAGCAATTCCTGAATTTCTTTTAGGGGGAAGCGTTTATCCCATTCCGCATGTGGTAAAATTGATAAAGCAGCTTTATTCGTCAGGTTAGTTCGATTACAGCGATACCTCAATTATATCATTTTTTAATGTTTTGGCGCTTTTACACAAACTATTTTATATAAAAAATAAATGTTTTTGCATCGCTTTATTCTGAGAGCTATAACTTTTTTATTTTTATGCTGATGATGCTGTATGGCGGCTTTTTTTTTGCGGGACAAAATGACGTTTTCAGCGGTACCATGGTTATTTATATCAGTCTTTTTGATCACATTTTATTGCACTTTTTGTTTGGCAGTATGATGACAAAGCTTCGTTGTTTGCCTCGTTTTTTTGTAGTATTCACTGAAGGGGTTAACTAGGTTAACTAGTGGTATAGTTTTATAGAGCGGGTCTTTACAGATGCGGCGATACCAAATATGTGTACTTTTGTTTTTTTATTTACATAAATTGATTTATTGGAAAATATATCTATATATTTTTTCTTTATTTGGGGATTTTTTTTTTTTTACACTTTATAACATTGTCCCAGGGTGGGACACCACTATATTTCATCAGATCGCTGATCTAACACTTTGCATAGCACTGTTTCAGATCAGCGATCTGACAGGCAGTGCAGGCGGCTTTCCGGCGCCTGCTCTGGACAGGCACTGGCAAGCCACCTCAGTGAAGGACCTGGAAGGACCACCGGAACGCCATCGCATCGCATTGTTCCGGTGGGAGAGCACAGGGAGCCCCCGTCCCTGCAAATTGACCCTCTATGTCGCTGTCAATATTGAGTGGCATCAGAGGGGTTAAATGCTCACGATCGGCGCTAGCACTGATCGTGGGCATTGCTGCAGGGTGTCAGCTGTCACATACAGCAGACACCCGCACGTGATCGCCACGGTGCTCACTGTGAGACTGCGCGATCGTGCCGCCGCACTAGTACTGCGGTTTGCGGAAACTCAGTTCCCGCAGAGCAATACTAGTACGGTGCATGTCAGGAAGGGGTTAAAACTGAAGTTTAAAAAAAAATCCATACATAAATTGATAAAAAAATTGTCATTTTTGAGTGCTTTGCAAATTGCTAAGGCACTTGTTTATTTTTCACCTTCACATTCCACCAACAATAACTTTATTTTATAGTTGTTGTTACTTGGACTTGTTTGCTGGGGAAAGTTGTATTTTTCATTGGCAATAACTTTAGGATTCTTTTTTTAAATGGTCTTTCATTTTTTATTTGAAAGTAATGCAACAAAAAACAAAGTAAGAAGTCAAGCAATTCTGCTATTGTTTTATCACAGATGAAACGTGTCAGTTTCATCATGAAAAATACAGCACATGGATCAGATCACTGTACTGTCCATGTTTAAAGGGAACCTGTCACCCCGAAAATCGCGGGTGAGGTAAGCCCACCGGCATCAGGGGCTTATCTGCAGCATTCTGTAATGCTGTAGATAAGCCCCCGATGTTACCTGAAAGAGGAGAAAAAGACGTTGGATTATACTCACCCAGGGGCGGTCCCGCTGCTGGTCAGGTCGGATGGGCGTCTCTGGTCCGCTGCGGCACCTCCCATCTTCATTACAAGACGTCCTCTTCTGATCTTCAGCCACGGCTCCGGCGCAGGCGTACTTTGCTCTGCCCTCTTGAGGGCAGAGGATAGTACTGCAGTGCGCAGGCGCCGGAAAGGTCAGAGGCCCGGCGTGCCGTGGCTGAAGATCAGAAGAGGACGTCTTGTAATGAAGATGGGAGGCACCGCAGCGGACATGGAGACGCCCATCTGACCTGACCAGCAGCGGGACCGCCCCTGGGTGAGTAACGTCTTTTTCTCCTTTTTCAGGTAACATCGGGGGCTTATCTACAGCATTACAGAATGCTGCAGATAAGCCCCTGATGCCGGTGGGCTTACTTCACCCGCGATTATCGGGGTGACAGGTTCCCTTTAACATTGGAAAGAATAGGAGCTTTGTAATTTATTGATCAATGAAAAACACTGATGGTAAAAACGGACACACGGACCAAACACTGATTACACTGTTACCATTTTATTATGTATGTACAGATTCTTCTCACAAAATTAGAATATTATCAAAAAGTTAATTTATTTTAGTTCTTCAATACAAAAAGTGAAACTCATTATGTAGTCATTACACACAGAGTGATCTATTTCACGTGTTTATTTCTGTTAATGTTGATTATGGCTTACAGCCAATGAAAACCCAAAAGTCATTATCTCATTAAATTAGAATATATTTAACAGAAAAACACCTGCAAAGGCTCCCTAAGCATTTACAAAGGTCCCTTAGTCTGTTTCAGTAGCTCCACAATCATGGGGAAGACTGCTGACCCGACAGATGTCCAAAAGGCCGTCATTGACACACTCCACAAGGAGAGGAAGCCACAAAAGGCCATTGGTAAAGAAGCCACTGTTCAGAGTACTGTATCCAAGTATATTAATGGAAAGTGGAGTGGAAGGAAAAAGTGTGGTAGAAAAAGGTGCACAAGCAACCGAGATAACAGATTCCTTGTGTCAAGCCACTCATGACCATTAGACAATACTAGAAGCATCTTACCTGGGCCAAGGAGAAAAAGGGACTGTTGCTCAATGGTCAAAGGTGTTTTCAGATGAAAGTAAATGTTGCATTTCATTTGGAATACAAGAGTCTGGAGGAAGAGTGGAGAGGCCACAATTGAAGCTGCTGGAGGTCTAGTGTGAAGTCTCCACAATCAGTGATGGTTTGGGGAGCCATGACATTTGCTGGTGTAGGTCCACTGTTTTACCAAGGCCAAAGTCAAGACAGCCATCTATCAGGAAATTTTAGAGCACTTCTTACTTCCCTCTGCCGATAAGCTTTTTGGAGATGGAAATGTCATTCTCCAGCAGGACTTGGCCCCTGTCCACACTGTCAAAAGTACCAGTACCTGGTTTATAATCAATAGTGTCACTGGGCTTGATTGGCAGCAAACTCGCCTGACCATAACCCCATAGAGAATCTATGGAGTATTGTCAAGAGGAAGAAGAGACACCAGACCCAACAATGCAGACAAGTTGAAGGCAGCTATCTAAGCAACCTGGGCTTCCATAACCCCTCAGCAGTGCCACAGGCTGATCGCCTCCATGCCACACCGCATTGATTGATGCAAAAGGAGCTCTGACCAAGTACTGAGTGCATTTATTGAAAATACATTTCAGGACATTTCGGATTTTAAAATCATTTTTCAAACTTGTGTTATAAAGTATTCCAATTTACTGAGATAATGACTTTTGGGTTTTCACTGGTTGTAAGCCATAATCATCGACATTAACAGTAATAAACACTTGAAATAGATCACTGTTTGTAATGACTATACACACACACACACACACACACGTTTCACTTTTTTTATTGAGCAACTGAAATTAACATTTTAAAATTCTAATTTTGTGAGAAGCACCTTGCAGCTTAATGACCAGGTCAATTTTTACAATTCGGACCAGTCACTTTATGTGGTTATAACTCTGGAACACTTTACTGAATTCTGCTGATTCTGAGTGTTTTTTTCATGATATATTGTGCTTCATGTTAGTGGTAAAATTTATTCGATAGGTCTTGCGTTTATTTATGAAAAAAATGGAAATATGGCAAAAATCTTTAAAATGTTGCAATTTTTATGCCCTTAAGTCAGAGATATGCCACACAAAATACTCCATAAACAACATTTCCTGCATTTCCCATCATTTTTTTTTTGAAAATCTTTTTATTAGAATTTTATAATATAATACAAAAACATACAAAATATACATTTCCAAAGTTGATGATATGGTAATGCGATAATGTGACAATATAATGATTATATTGTATCCTTTTTCCCCCACCCCAACATAAAACAAAAACATGAACCTCCATACTTTGCGTACACTTAATCATAAAAGTACCTCATGAAATTGGTGAGTTGCCACCTATCCGCTGCAATAGATACCATTGGGTATTTTCAAACTGTGCCCTCAGTTTCTCCTTAGTCTCCAAAGGAAGTGATGGAATAAAAGTATCCCATGTGGAAAAAAATTTGCTTACTTGTTTTTCTTTGTTAGTTAATGTGTCTAACCATTCCATTTTAAATATGAACTGTATTTGTGTGCGAATGAAAGGGAGTGAAGGGACTAAGGGACTCAACCATTGATGTAAAATACTCTTCCTAGTTGCTGAGGCCCATATTGTAAATGTTGCCTTGACATATTTGGGTAGCTTTTGAGATGTTTCGTCTAGGATGTTGAAAATGGCCCATTGCGGAGTGAGTGTGAAGTCTACTCCACAAATTGTTTGCAATTCATTATGTACCTCTCCCCAAAGTTTCCGAATTTGCGGGCAGCTCCATAAGTGATGATAAATATCGGTGTTACGAGCTTTACATTTAGAACATAGGTAGATTATGGATGGGGACATTTTAGATTGCATGCACGGTGTGATATAGGCTCTATGTAAAATTAGAAGTGCCATATCAGTATAACTGCTATATGGTAGAATCTTTCTTTGTGTTATGGTAGCTTCAAAAAGGTCACTCACCTCCAAGTTTGGTATATCTCTCAACCACCTCGCTACGCCCGTGGTTTTTCCTTCCCCCACCCATTTCCTACGCAATATTGAGTAGATGTTACTTATAGAAGCCAGGTGGGCCTTTGTATTTCTGATAAACCTATCTAAATTGGACCTCCCCTGTTATGGCTGGCAATCAGGCAACACAGCGTGCAATAATCAGCGCACATACAGAGATCTGGCAATAACCAAAAACAATAGGACGAGCTCTGAGACGTGGAATCTCTGTAGACTGCAGTACCTGATCTATCCTCACACAACTATAAGCAGCAGTGGATTGCGCCTATAACTACCTATGCAACTCGGCACTGCCTGAGGAGCTGACTAGCCTGAAGATAGAAATACAAGCCTGACTTACCTCAGAGAAATACCCCAAAGGAATAGGCAGCCCCCCACATATAATATAACAGCACGGCGGTGCACCCCTTTGCTTCTCAGAGCTTCCAGCAAAAGTTAATAGCAAGCTGGACAGAAAAAACAGAAAACAAACTAGAAGCACTTATCTAGCAGAGCAGCAGGCCCAAGGAAAGATGCAGTAGCTCAGATCCAACACTGGAACATTGACAAGGAGCAAGGAAGACAGACTCAGGTGGAGCTAAATAGCAAGGCAGCCAACGAGCTCACCAAAACACCTGAGGGAGGAAGCCCAGAGACTGCAATACCACTTGTGACCACAGAAGTGAATTCAGCCACAGAATTCACAACACTCCCCTCTTCCGTCCCCCCCAATGTCTGACATTTCTGTACTAAGCTACGTGCTTGGAGAAATAAAATCGGTTTATTATTAAATAATGGATATTGTTGTGATGCCGTTTCGAAAGATATTGAGAGGTTAAGATCTAATAGATCTAATAGGTCTATTACCCGCCCGCATCCCCGAGAAGCCAAAATCCTATAGAAAGACGGTGCTGAACCCCCCATGAACCTCGGGTTTCCCAAAAAGGTCTGGAACGGGGATAGATTATATTTTAAATTACAAATCTTCCTACATAGTCTCCAAGTTTGCATTGTTTGCCATAGTGACGGGTGGTCATTTATTCCCACTGGGAGGTCTTCCCCACCCAAATGCAATAAAGCTGGTAGCGAAATGTGTGGGTAAAATTGTTGCTCTATTTCAACATTTGCAAAATGAGAAGTACCCCTAATCCAGTCAACTGCATATCTGAGATTAGCCGCTAAATGATATCTTCCCAAATCAGGAAAATTAACACCACCCTCTAATTTGGTCACCTGTAGTCTTGCGAGACTTATACGTGATCTACCTCCAACCCCCCAAATGAATCTTCTAAAGTTTAGGTTCAACAGATTCTGATCTGATTGAGTCAAGAGAAGGGGCAGAGTCTGAAAAGCGTATAGCAACTTGGGAAAAACTATCATTTTAATTAAATGGCATCTGCCAGAGAATGACAGTGCGAAATGTTTCCAGGATTGGAGAAGATCAATTATGGAGGAGATTAGTGGTTTGTAGTTCGTTCTATATAAAATAGAAGGGTCCGCAGGTAGCCTTATCCCCAGGTATTTAATAGACTCTTGGCACCAGTGGAATGGGAATTGGGGATCACTCAACCTCCCATATCTAAAAACTGCCAGGGCCTCAGATTTACTGTAATTAACTTTGAATCCAGAACACTTACCAAAACTCTCTAGGATATGCATGATGGCTGGGATTGCCCTGACCGGGTTAGCAATAAATAAAAGAACATAGTCAGCAAAGGCTGATATTTTTACCGATGTAGTTCCCACCCTCACCCCTTCAAAGGCCGCCTCATTCTGCAACATTCTCAAGAATGGGTCTAGAGCTATGTCGAACAATAGTGGGGATAGAGGGCATCCCTGTCGGGTCCCCCTCTGAATCTCAAAGGGTTTGGATAGAACATTATTTACGAACATCCTGGATAATGGCTTTTTGTAAATTGATTTAACTGCTTCACTAAACCATGGGCCAAACTCTCTGAATGATAGCAAATCATATAGATAGTTCCATGCTACTCTATCAAACGCCTTGTCCGCGTCTAGGCTTACCACAATGGTTTTCATATGTTTATTTGCTCTACTATAAGATATGGCGCTCACCGCTGTCCTAATGTTGTATGTAATGGATTTCCCATGAATAAACCCGGTTTGTTGTGGCGATATCAATTTTGGCATTATTTTCTGTAGTCTGTCTGCCAAAATTTTTGTGAAAATTTTAAAATCTGAATTTAATAATGAAATAGGTCTGTATCCCTCCACTTGAGTATGATCCTTGCCCGGCTTTGGGAGAACAATAACCACCGCTTCATTAAATCGGTCTGGCATGTAACCTTGTCCAACTATCTTATTAAATAACTCACATAAGTGGGGAGCTATACATGAACCCAAAATCTTATAGTGTTCATTGCTGAATCCGTCTGGACCTGGTGCTTTAGATACTTTAAGTTTAGTAATGGTCTGTACAATTTCTGAAGGTGTTATTGGGGCGTTAATGGTCTCTCTCTCTTCCTCTGTGAGCGTTGGGGCAAGGTGGTCTTTTAGAAACTCCTCGCTTCCACCCAGTCTCTGACCTATACAACTTGCTGAAAAAGGAACAGAATTCATCCACTATCTCATTTTTAGTTAAAATGTGACCATTGCGCTGTTGTATTTTGTGTATTCTCGTTGGTTTCCTATATGGTCTTGTGAGAGATGCCAACACCTTCCCTGGCTTGTTGCCCCATTTAAAGTATTTTTGTTTTTGATAGTCTAAGTTGAATAGAGCCAATTCATGTGCTAAAGTGTCTGCCTCTTCCTTAGCCATCAGAAATTTTTCCTTTGTCGATGGAGTGTTATTTAGTTTAAAATCTTTGTAGGCCTGGGTTACCGATTTTTGCGTTTCCCTAGTTCTATTCAGAATGTCTTTTTTTTATGACTAACATAGGAAATAATTTGACCCCTCAGCACAGCCTTAGAGGCCATCCAGAACAAGTGTGCGTCATCACAATGGATTTGATTATCATTTTTATATATTCCCCATGACATTTGTAGGTATTTTCTAAAATCGTCTGATTGGTATAGGTATGATGGAAATCGCCACCTCCGTTCCTGAAGTATTGGGGATACTAATTAACTATGTTACTATATCATACAATTATTAGGTTCTGTAGAAGGACGTAGATCTGGGTATTTATTATGATGGAATATAGGCTGAACTGGATGGACAAATGTCTTTTTTCTGCCTTACTAACTATGTTACTATGTTACTAATTTGGATTGAAATGTCACTGGGGCATGGTCCGAAATATGTATGTTTTGTATTTTTGATTGTGTTACCAAGGGTAACAATGATTCGTGTAACAGCCAGCAATCAATCCTAGCGTGTGAATAGTGTACATGGTAGTGAGAGTAGTCCTTCTCCAAAGGATGTTGTAGTCTCCATATGTCAATTAGATCAAAGTGATCCATTAGTGATTGGATGTTACTATCTTGCATTACACGATGAGTTTCTCTAGGGTTAGATCTATCCATGGATATGTCTGCTACCTCATTGAAGTCACCTCCCATGACCAGCCGTGACATATCCCAACCCGCCAGTTTCTCTCTTAGTTTAACTTGAAACTGAACCTCAGGCCCATTTGGAGCGTAAATGTTAACTAGACTGAAAGACATTCCCTCAATCATGATTTTGACCAGCAGAAATCTGCCTTGAGGATCTTCTAGAGTGTCTAGTATCTCATAGTTGAGGCCGTTGTATACCAATATGGCCACTCCTCATTTTTTTGTATATGAGGCCTCAGCACAAAGTGTATACTTTCTACTTAACAAAGAGGGTTGTTTACCTTTAACCCAATGTGTTTCCTGAAGAAATATAATGTGAAAATTCTGTTTTTGTAGAAAATTAACAACCTTTTTCCTCTTGACTGGGGAGTTAAGTCCATTGACATTCCATGAGCACCATTGTAGGGAGCGAATAGTGGTATCTTTGGTGTCTTTCCCATCATTTTTACAACAAAATTTACAAAATTATTTTTTAGGGACCGTCTCACATTTAAAGTTACTTTGAGGAATGTACAATTACAGAAAATACCCAAAAGTGACACCATTCTAAAAACTGAACCCTTCAAGGTGCTCAAAACCACATTCAAGAAGTTTATTAACCATATACATGCTTCACATGAACTGAAGCAATGTTGAAGGAAAAAAATTAACATTTAATTTTTTTTTTTTAAAACATTTTACTTCAGAACAAATTTTTTTATTTTCACAAGCGTAAAAAGAGAAAATGAACCACAAAATTTGTTGTGCAATTTCTCCTCATTACGCCAATACCCCATATTTGCTCATAAACCACTGTTTGGGCGCACGGCAGAGCTTGGAAGGGAAGCAGAGCCGTTTGACTTTTTCAATGCAGAATTGGCTGGAATTGAGATTGGACACCATGTCGCATTTGGAGATTCTCTAATGTGCATAATCAGTGGAAACCCCCCACAAGTGACACCATTTTGGAAACTAGACCCCTTAAGGAACTTATCTAGATATGTGGTGAGCACTTTGAACCCCCAAGTGCTTTACAGTTTATAACGCAGAGCCGTGAAAATATATATTTTTTCCTTTAAATGTTTTTTAGCCCGCAATCTTATGTTCACAAGGGTAACAGGAGAAATTGGACCCCAAAAGTTTTTGTCCAGTTTGTCCTGAGTATGCTGGTATCCCATATGTGGGAGAAAACTACCGTTTGGGTGCATGTTGGGGCTCGGAAGGGAAGTAGTGACACTTTGGAATGCAGACTTTGATGGAGTGGTCTGCGGGCGTCATGTTGCGTTTGTAGAGCCCTTGATGTGCCTAAACAGTAACACCCCCAACAAGTGACCCCATTTTGAAAACTAGACACCCCAAGGAGCTTGTCTAGATGTGTGGTGAGCACTTTGAACCCCCAAGTGCTTCACAGAAGTTTATAACGCAGAGCCGTGAAAATAAAATCTTTTTTTTTCCCACAAAAATGATTTTTTTTAAGCCCCCAATTTTTTATTTTACCAAGGGTAACAGGAGAAATTAGACCCAAAAAGTTCAATTTGATCTGAGTACGCTAATGCCCCATATGTGGTGGTAAACCACTGTTTCGGCGCACGGCAGAGCTCAGAAGGGAGTACCATTTGACTTTTTTAACACAAAATTGGATGGAATCAATCGTGATGCCATGTATCGTTTGGAGACCCCTGATGTACCCAAAACAGGGGAAACCCCCCAATTCTAACTCCAATCCTAACCCCCAACACACCCCTATCCCTAATCCCAACCCTAACCACAAACCTAACCCCAACACACCCCTAAACCTTATCAAAAACCCTAACCCCAACCGCTGTGGTTTAAGTTAAAAGGCATACCGGTGGTCGTTAAGGGGTTAAACATGAATGTGTGAATGAGGCCCAAGTTCACACAACTGAATATATCTACTATATAATTGTCTAAGGGTCATTTCCGTCTGTCTTTCACGGATATTCATTGGTCGCAGCCTCTGTCATGGAAATCCAAGTCGCTGATTGGTCACGGCAAAACAACCACGACCAAAGTCCGGAAGAAAGTGGCCGCTCCTTACTCCCTGCAGTCAGTGCCCGACGCCCGCCTACTCCCCTCCGGTCACCGCTCACACAGGGTTAATGCCGGCGGTAACGGACCGCGTTATGCCGCGGGTAACGTTACCGCCGCTATTAACCCTGTGTGTCCCCAACTTTTTACCATTGATGCTGCCTATGCAGCATCATTAGTAAAAATGTTAAAAATAATTAAAAAAGCCTGCTATACTCACCCTCCGTTGTCCGCCAAGCTGCTCGTGCCGGCCGCCATCTTCCGTTCCCAGCGATGCATTGCAAAATTACCCAGAAGACTTAGCGGTCTCGCGAGACAGCCAAGTCATCTAGGTAATTTCGCAATGCATCCTGGGAATGGAAGATTGCGGCGGCCGTGCGCGCGTCGGGACTACTTCGCTGGATCCCAGGGGTGAGTATATAACTTTATTTTAATTATTTTTTAACAGGGATATGGTGCCCACACTGCTGTATACTACGTGTGCTGTTAGATACTGCGTGGCTGCTATATACTACATAGGCAGTGTTATATACTATGTGGGCTGTGTGATATACTCCGTGGGCTGTGCTATATACTGCATGGCTGCTATATACTGCGTGGGCAGTGTTATATACTACGTGGCTGCTATATACTGCATGGGCAGTGTTATATACTACGTGGCTGTTATATACTGTGTGGGCAGTATTATACTGCGTGGCTGTTATATACTGTGTGGGCAGTATTATATACTATGTGGCTGCTATATACTGCGTGGGCAGTGTTATATACTATGTGGCTGCTATATACTGCGTGGGCAGTGTTATATACTACATGGCTGCTATATACTGCGTGGGCTGTGCTATATATTGCGTGGCCAGTGTTATATACTAAGTCGCCTGTGTTATACTGCGTGGCTGCTATATACTATGTGGGCTGTGTTATATACTGCGTGGCCACCGTTATATATTGCGTGGCCTGTATTAACACATGGGGTATTCTACAATATGTATGTATATAGCAGCCACATAGTATATAGCAGGGGTCCCCAACTCCAGTCCTCAAGGCCCACCAACATGTCATGTTTTCAGGATTTCCTTAGTCTTGCCCAGATAATAATTGCATCACCTGTGCAATGTGTGGCACCCCTAGGGGTATTTGCCACAAAAATAGTTACTGACAGTAAATGCAAATACTAAAATAGCAAGACTGCACTACCACCTCCGGCCAGAAGGGGGAGCTCCAGAGACTCCCCTTGATCCATTCTGGTCTGAGAGAAGAACTGGCAGTTGGGCTAAGGAGCTGAAAGTGAGAGGTCATACAGTTGAATCTCTAACAGCCCTGTGACTGTTACCAGGCCTAAATCACCGGCCTGAGGAGAAGAGGGATAGAGAAAAAGGACATTGTGAGAACCGGGTAGCATTAATCACTACCCAGAACAGGCGCAAAGACGGATACCGGATCCGTGGCTGTATTCATTACATATAATACAGCAACCGGAAAAACGTGAGGTGATATCAGCTTCACTAGGGTCGGACGCAGCAACAGACACAGAGTTCAGCGGTACTCCTGGAGGGGGTAAGCCGATAAAAGAACTCGGGTTGCCCGTCGAACCAGGACCCGGAGGGGACAGATTGGGCCGGCAGCCAGTTCACATACAGCAGCAGGGCCACACAGATATTGCGTACAATAAGAGGCGAAGACCCCGGCAGGGTCAAAGTAACTCAGAGTTCCCATACAGACTCCGGTGACAGGACTGGTTGTAAATCCTTTTTTTGTTAAAGTAAACTGGTTAAACGTTTCAGTGCCTCAGTCTTTCATTTGGACAATAGCCATCTATCCAGGATTGGGATCATCACCGCTGGGAGAACCTGCTGCTGATCAAGTAAGTGCCTGTTCCCTCACGATACCCTTTACACTGTGCATTGCCTGAGGCCACAGCATCGGGTCAAGCCACCCGTGACACCCCCCTCAAGAGACAGACCCCATTGGTCCGGTGCTGGGTACCCCGGTCTCTTGGGCGTCACAAATGCAAAGGAAATCCTGAAAACATGACCTGTTGGTGGGCCTTGAGGACTGGAGTTGGGGACCCCTGGTATATAGCACAGACCACGTAGTATTTGTCTGCTATATACTACATGGCTCCTATATACTACGTGGCCTGTGCTATATACTATGTGGCTGCTATATACATACGTGAATACATATTCTAGAACAGAGGTCCCCAACTCCAGTCCTCAAGGCCCACCAACAGGTCATGTTTTCAGGATTTCCTTTGCATTGCACAGGTGATGCAATTATTACCTGTGCAAAACTAAGGAAATCCTGAAAACATGACATGTTGGTGGGCCTTGAGGACTGGAGTTGGGGACCTCTGTTCTAGAATACCCGATGCATTAGAATCGGGTCACCATCTAGTGCGCGTGTGTATGTATATATATATCTGAAAAGAAAAAAGCTTCATCCAGAAAACACACCATTTTTATCTCACTTAAAGTATCCAGTTTTCAAAAGCTGGGTGTTCCTAATTCATATATTTTCAGACCTTCTATTGGATGACTAGGTGAGTCCTGGCCTTGCCAGAATTATATATTTTTCCTAGAGTTGCATGAGTTTTGGAGATAACCAACAAGCCTATGTTACTAAGCCATATTCTACATATTTCTTCTGCAGATATTTGACCACTATTACATCTCCTATATTCAGTTTCCAGGCTCTGGTCGATACACACCGGAGAGCTGTAACAGCGATTTGATTGGAGATTTTATTAAGGTACCGTCACACTAAACAATATCGCTAGCGATCCGTGACGTTGCAGCGTCCTGGCTAGCGATATCGTTCAGTTTGACACAGCAGCGATCAGAATCCTGCTGTGATGTCGTTGGTCGCTGCAGAAAGTCCAGAACTTTATTTCGTCGCTGGACTTCCTGCTGACATCGCTGAATCGGCGTGTGTGACGCCGATTCAGCGATGTCTTCGCTGGTAACCAGGGTAAACATCGGGTTACTAAGCGCGGCCCTGCGCTTAGTAACCCGATGTTTACCCTGGTTATCAGCATAGTTGGTCGCTGGAGAGCTGTCTGTGTGACAACTCTCCAGCGACCAAACAGCGACGCTGCAGCGATCCGGATCGTTGTCGGTATCGCTGTAGCGTCGCTTAGTGTGACGGTACCTTTAGAGTAGCAAAAAAGGTGTTTAATCCAAGAGGAAAAACACAGATTTCATGTGTGGTGAGCAGCGCCGTCCTCTGTGCATCCGCTGATTGCTGCATCTAACGCTCATGTCCCAGCACTAATTAAGGGAAAATTGCCTGAGACTCCTACAAGCCGATTCTCTGATTATAAAGAAGGAAAGAGTAAACAATTGGGATTAACCCCCGACTGCTGCAGCTGCAATGATTCGCCTCCACCTGAGATAATATGGCTTGTAAAGTGCTGGAGAACTATGAACAAGCATCTAGAGGATAGTAAAAACTTATTTTTATAGAATCCCAGAATGTTAGAGTTGTCAGGGACCACCAGGGTCCTCGTGTCCAACTCCATGCTCAATGCAGGATTCCCTAAACCATCTCAGACAGATGTTTGTCCAGCCTCTGTTTAAAGACTTCCATTGAAGGAGAACTCACCACCTCTCGTTGCCACCTGTTCCACTCATTGATCACCCTGTCAAAAAGTTTTTTCTAACATCTAAACTATCTTCTCCCTTTCATTCTATTGTTTCTCGTGTTTCCATGCGCAGATAAGAATAATGATCCCTCTACACTGAGACAGCCCTTCAGATATTTGTAGACAGCTATTAAGTCTCCTGTTTTTTATTTATTTTTTTTTTTACAAGCTAAACTTTCCCAGATCCTTTAACCATTCCTCGTAGTACATACTGTGCAGTCTGCTCATCGACCTGGTCGCTTTTCTCTGAACTTGCTGGTTTTTTAATGTTTTGTTTTTTTAAATGTGGTGCGCAAAACTGGACTAAGTATTCCAGTTGAGGCCTGACCAAGGAGGAGTAGAGAGGGGTAATTACTTCACGTGATCTACAGTCATGGCCAAAATTTTTGAGAATGACACCAAAATTATATTTTCACATGATCTGCTGCCCTCTGGTTTTTATTCGTGTTTGTCTAATGTTTATATCACATACAGAAATATAATTGCAATCATATTATGAGTACCAATAGGTTATATTGACAGAATGAGTTAATGCAGCAAGTCAATATTTGCAGTGTTGACCCTTCTTCAAGACCTCTGCAATTCTCCCTGGCATGCTCTCAAATCAACTTCTGGACCAAATCCTGACTGATAGCAGTCCATTCTTGCATAATCAATGCTTGCATTTTGCCAGAATTTGTTGGTTTTTGTTTGTCCACCTGTCTCTTAATGATTGACCACAAGTTTTCAATGGGATAAAGATCTGGGGAGTTTCCAGGCCATGGACGCAAAATCTCTGTTTTGTTCCATGAGCCATTTAGTTATCACCTTTGCTTTATGGCAAGGTGCTCCATCATGCTGGAAAAGGCATTGTTGGGTGCCAAACTGCTCTTGGACGGTTGGGAGAAGTTGCTCTTGGAGGACATTCTGGTACCATTCTTTATTCATGGCTGTGTTTTTAGGCAAGACTGAGTGAGCCGATTCCCTTGGCTGAGAAGCAACCCCACACATGAATGGTTTCAGGATGCTTTACAGTTGGCATGAGACAAGACTGGTGGGAGCGCTCACCTCTTCTTCTCCGAATAAGCTGTTTTCCAGATGTCCCAAACAATCGAAAAGGGGATTCATCAGAAAAAATGACTTTGCCCCAGTCCTCAGCAGTCCACTCCCTGTACCTTTTGCAGAATATCAGTCGGTACCTGATGTTTTTTCTGGAGAGAAGTGGCTTCTTTGCTGCCCTCCTTGAAACCAGGCCTTGCTCAAAGAGTCTCCGCAGTCTCACAGTGCATGCAGAAGCACTCACACCAGCCTGTTGCCATTCCTGAGCAAGCTCGGCACTGCTGGTAGTCCGATCTCGCAGCTGAAACAGTTTTAAAATACTGTCCTGGCGCTTGCTGGTCTTTCTTAGGCGCCCTGGAGCCTTTTTGACAACAATGGAAGCTCTCTCCTTGAAGTTCTTGATGATGCGATAGATTGTTGACTGAGGCGCAATCTTTGTAGCTGCGATACTCTTCCCTGTTAGGCCATTTTTGTGCATTGCAATGATGGCTGCACGTGTTTCTTTAGAGATAACCATGGTTAACTGAAGAGAAACAATGATACCAAGCATCAACCTCCTTTTAAAGTGTCCAGTGATGTCATTCTTACTTAATCATGACTGATTGATCACCAGCCCTGTCCTCATCAACACCCACACCTGTGTTATTGGATCAATCACTAAAACGATGTTAGCTGCTCCTTTTAAGGCAGGACTGCAATAAGGTTGAAATGTGTTTTGGGGGTTAAAGTTCATTTTCTGGGCAAATATTGACTTTGCAAGTACAGTAATTGCTGTTAAGGTGATCACTCTGACATTCAGGAGTATATGCATATTGCCATTAGAAAAAATGAAGCAGTAGACTTTGGAAAAATTAATATTTGTCTCATTCTCAAAACTTTTGGCCATGACTGTAGACTCAATGCTTCTCTTAATACATCCTAGAACTGTTTGCCTTTTTTGCTGCTGCATCACACTGTTGCCTCCTGTGCAGTCTGTGATCTATTAGTATACCCGTCTTTTTCACACGTGTTGTTGCTCAATTTTAAAAGAGGAAATAACAGGACAATGAAACCAACCATCTGAAATGTCCAGAAAATCCTGGTGCACAGTGGCCTTAGGGTCACTATCAAGCAGAGGACTATTGCATAACAAAGGTTTTGAGTTTGAGGGGTGTTTTTCATTTTGTGCAAATCTGAAATGATTTTATAAAGCTGGGGATTTGCAACCAAAGACCGTTCTATGCTACTGCAACGTAAATGCAGGCGAATGAGGTTGCATTCCAACACATTGTACCACTACTTCAACAATTGCAAGGGGGCCACCTAGTTCTGTATTTTTGCAACTTCCTTATTGCAGTCTCAGTACCATGCTCTTCACAGTGCGCCCAATTCACCTTCAATATGGTTCATGCAGCTTTACATGAACACCCGAGCCTTACACTATGGCTGGTCCGAATAACTAAAGCAATTGTTACCATCCACCTCTCGTGTCTCCCCTTTTCCTCATAGTTTGTAGCTTGCAAGCAGCCGGACCCTCACTCCTCTTGGTATCTATTTTGAACTGTGATTTCTGTTATGCTGTAATGTCTATTGTCTGTACAAGTCCCCTCTATAATTTGTAAAGCGCTGCGGAATATGTTGGCGCTATATAAATAAAATTATTATTACTATTATTATTCAATATGCCAAAATGTAGCATCAGCACAAGGCAATCTTTATTATTATTTATATAGCACCATTGATTCCATGGTGCTGTGCATGTTTGGGCACATGACCCGTGTTGTGGCCAAAATCAGCATGTAGCCCCATCCAAACAGATGCTAATGAACACAATAATGACTGAGTGGTAAATATAGAACAATTCAATTTCTTTATTGGCTGGTGTGGTATATTTGATAGACAGGGAGCACGTGGAGGACTTGAGAAGTAAAAAATGGGGAAATTTACTAAACAGATCTAATTTTCAAAGTCATTCTGACACTTTAAGACAGTCTATTCTATCATAGTAACTGGCGCTATGAGAAATATGGTGCATCTTTATATATTTGTCAAACTTTCCACCACACAGTAGCTACATTACTTTATACCAGTCATTTGCTCCCAAATTTTGGAGCACTTTCATATTTTGGACTGTATTTCTTCAACAAACCAGTTTCCATTTCGCCATATCCACTCATGAAGTGAGATTTAAGAAGTTTGTAAAGCAGTGTTCACACAATTCATTCTTCCTCCACAATGTCCCCAACGCAGTAAAATCACTGCATTACTGAATTTTTTAGGAAAATTGCAGAAAAAATACAATTGTGAACACATTGCGTGAACGTGACTTAATTAAAAAAAAAAAGCTTAATGTGGTATTTATTGTATATGACAATAAACAGAATTGTGACACATTTGCATAAGTAAATCTCTCCAGTATTGATAACAGTTCTAGTCTCCAACATTATGCACAACTCAAAAATGTAAAAGCAAATCCTGATTTTTTTTTCTAGGTAAAAAAATTAATGGACTGTTGACATTTTGCAATGAGGACATTTTAATCAAACAAAATGCATGTAAGCGGATGAATAAGCGCAAAATAATGAAAACCCCCACAGATCTGCACCATTTAAATTCTCGTAAGATTTCAAATGAAGTGGCCATGGGATAATGGTTATACCTGCCTATTAATACTTCTGAGTGTTAGGAATATTTTATAGAAATTAGTTTTATACAGTTTTTTTTTTTTAAGTTTTAGACAGATGTGGAAAAAAGGTTTAGAAAAATAGACATGGTAATTGCACTTTGTTAGACACTAAAAATACACTAAGTGAATGAACAAAAGAGAAATGTAAATCCCATCAGTATCTGGTGGCCGCCTGTCGCCTCCATCATTAGTATCTGGTGACCGCCCGTCTCCTCCATCAGTATCTGGTGACCGTCCGTCTCCTCTATCATTAGTATCTGGTGACCGCCCGTCTCCTCCATCAGAATCTGGTGACCGCCCGTCTCCTCCATCATCAGTATCTGGTGACCGCCCGTCACCTCCATCATCAGTATCTGGTGACCGCCCGTCTCCTCCATCAGTATCTGGTGACCGTCCGTCTCCTCTATCATTAGTATCTGGTGACCGCCCTTCGCCTCCATCATCAGTATCTGGTGACCGCCCATAGCTTCCATTATCAGTATCTGGTGACCGCCCTTCGCCTTCATCATTAGTATCTGGTGACCGCCCGTCTCCTCCATCAGTATCTGGTGACCGTCCGTCTCCTCCATCATCAGTATCTGGTGACCTCCCGTCTCCTCTATCATCAGTATCTGGTGACCGTTCGTCTCCTCTATCATTAGTATCTGGTGACCGCCCTTCGCCTCCATCATCAGTATCTGGTGACTGCCCAACACCTCCATTATCAGTGTCTGGTGACCGCCCTTCGCCTCCATCATCAGTATCTGGTGACCGCCCAACTCCTCCATTATCAGTGTCTGGTGACCGCCCGTAGCTTCCATTGTCAGTATCTGGTGACCGCCCTTCGCCTCCATCATCAGTATCTGGCGACTGCCTGTTGCCTCCATCACTTCTTGTCATTTATACACAGGTTATGGAGGATCTTGGCAGGAGGTTGTGCCAAACATCTTGGAGACCTGACCCTAGATGATCTGTGTATGAGGCTTGTGCAGATCCTTGTCTCCTCCGGTGAGACCAGACTGGATACTGTGATATCAGGGCTCTAGGGGGCCATATCATCACCTCCAAGACTCTTGGTTATTAATTACATTAGCTGGATGTTTGGGATCATTGTTCAGCTGCAGAATTTGAAGCCAATCAAATGCCTCCTCATGGTATTACATGATGGAGAAGTTTCTGCCTTCATCGTGATATCCTGATGAAGTTGTATACTTTGAAACACGTTGACGAATAAACCACATATTACTGGATTGGCATCTTCCATGGCAGCGCAGAACCCATTTGCTCTTTTTATTTAATACTCAGCATTGAGAACACCATTAGTCCTGACCAACCACCCAACTCCATTTGCTGAAATGCAGCTGCAAACTTATAGGACCCTCCACCAAGCTTCACTACTCGTGAAGACCCTCATTGTGCTGCTCTCCAGTCCTTTGGGAATAAAATGTTTTCCATTACAGCCTTGGCGCCATGTCGGAGGTTTGTTTTTTTGATGGCAGTTCTGACCAAACTTCACTAACCAGTAGCTCGTCTCAATGGCTGCTGCTGTGAGAGCAGGACTAATTTATCTATCCCGACACTTTGTGGTTATTCTACATATATTTTCTCCTATCCAAGATGGAGTTTGAGCGTGCATGCGTGATATAGCAGATGTCGCTCAGGAACGTCTTAGGATTTTTCCCACAGCGCTCGCGTTGACGTCAGAAAGGTGAAGTGAGTTAATTAGCTGTGAACTTCCAGGGCCTGTCTGACGGCACCGTGAGCAGAACTTTCTCATGCTCGCGGTGCCATCAGATAGGTAATAGTTCACAGGGAGACACTGTGCAGCAGAAGCAGACGCTGCATAGACTCTCCTGGATGGCAGGCTCTATGGTCGCACCATGCAACAATGCAGACTGCCATCTAGATGTAGCCGAGCTAGACCCGTCCTGTGACAAATAGATCATCTCTCTGGAAAGGTGAGGAATATGGCTGTTTTCTTTACACTTTTTCAGAAAATGATGGCGTCTGGAATGGGCGAGGTCATAAGTATGGGGATGTCTTATTGACGTCTCTCCGTTACTAACCTCGGGGCTTGTTGTCACCTGACAATACAAAGGTGATATCAAATCCCCCTATCACCCCACTTGCCACCACTACAGCGCAAGTGGGAAGAGCAAGGCCAAGTGCCAGAACTGCGCCTTTTCAGGGGCGCCTGAATGCTGATGTTTTAGCCTGGGGGAGGAGCAGTAACAATGGCCTAGGCTATTAATATCAGCCTGCAGCTGTCTGCATAACCAGCAAAGGCTATTAATTATAGGGTGACCCTTTTTTTTAGGTACCCCTATTTTAATAGTAAAAGGCTAAGTATGCAGTTGTGAGCCAATAGTAATAGCCTGGGAAGCTCCATGGGTATTACCCCCTTTCCCAGGTTTTAAATATCTGCACCCAGCTGTCTGCTTTCCCTCTGCTCGTTAAGAAAATTACACAGGAGCTCCAGCTATTTTTCAGAAAAATAATCCTAAATACATGAACAGTAAGCTACACACTGTACTAATTGTATGTCACTTACATCTATGTATTCTGTGTATATATCTATTCTAACCTATCACGCTTCAGCCTGCTCTGCGTAACAAATGCACACTTGATATGAACATCGACTGCTGGGTGGCACTCATGGCAATCCGGCAATAACAACCACAGGGGTCTGCTGCAAACCCTAGGCTGTTATGCCAAACCGTCAGCAACCCACGGTCATGCGACTCGGGTGCAGATGGGCAAGATTAGTGACAGGCTTCCGATGCAATCATGTTAAATGCCATTGTCCGACTGACAGTGGAATTTAAAAGGTTAACAGCCGCAGGTGAATCGTGAATCCACTCGCAGCTGTTAGAGGCACATGTTAGCTGTTCAAATCAGCTGACATGTGCGGGAAAAGATTTGGGCTCAGCACTAAAGCCCACATCAAAAGGGGAGACCTGACATGTGCAATACATGTACAGCGCATTTCATGAAGGGGATAAAAAAAGAAGCTGGACCAACTCCATTGAAATCTTTGCCTGGGAAAGACCGTGCTGATACACAACAAGACGCACGGTCTTTGTACTATATGTCCTGTAACATGAAACTAATCCACAACCTTGTTTGTAGGTTTGGCTGTTTCTACATTTTACTGCTTTAACCTACATGAAAAGGACCATTAGCTCTTACAAAATCAGTGACTTTGTGCAAGTGTAGCTACAAGAACTGATGAAAGTAAAGAACGATAATACCAAATATTTTTAGATTTCTCTTTTGTAGTTTTTTTTTGTAAAATTGTTTGCATTTTAACACTTTATTAAATTCATACCTTGCAGCAATTTTTAGAGGTTAAAGTCTGACTAATTAAGTCTGGACAGGAGTCTTTTATTAGGGTATGTGCACACGTCAGGATTTTTAGCTTTTTTTGCGGAATTTCGCTATAAAAACGCTATTATTCCACATTAAAAACGCTAAAATTATGCATCCTATCATTTAGAATGCATTCCGGATTTTTTGTGCAGAGGTAAGCGTTTTTTCCCACAAAAAAAACGCTTACTGCTAAAAATCCGGACATGCTCTATCTTTTTCCGGAACTTTTGCGGATTTCGAAGCCAAAATGACATTCCAGAAAGAAAAAAAATCCGCAAAAATTCCGCGCAAAAAAACGCGCAATTTCCACGAGAAATCCGTGCAAAAAAACGCGGATTTCTGGCAGAAATCTCAGGATTTTGTCAGGAAAAAATCCTGACGTGTGCACATACCCTAAAAGGTGACTATGTAAGACAGCTGTCTTTAATGCAGGTAATGAGTTGATTAGGAGAGTCTCCCTGGTCTTTAGGAGCCACAACTCAATGGTTGGTAGGAGACCACATACTTATTTCTCACTGCAAAATGCAAATACATTTATATAATGTGATTTTCTGAATTTTATATATTCTCTCAATGTTAACATTAACCTACCCTTAAAATTAGACTGTTCATTTCTTTGTCAGTGGGCAAACTTACAAAATCAGCAAGGGATCAAATACTTATTTCCTCCACTGTACAAATTTATCACATTCATGCTGCTGTGAGACAGAAGTTAGACACTTTTCCATTACGCAAACTTTATACCTTTTAGTTTATACACGAGAATAATAAGTTTGGAACATTCTCTTTAAATCTATGCACTTTTTTGGTAAAGATATTTCTTTTAATCAGTACATTTGTCCTCATTAATTGCAAAAAAGGAACAAAACTTTCAAGTTGCTACAGAACACACGTAGTCTTAAGGCTCAAAATTTTCTAATAAATTCTAATGAACTTTTTTTTTTCACTGTTGATAAAAAAAAAGTGCCTACAGCAACTTTAATCTCAGCAGACATTAAAAATGTTAATTGGGAATATAACCTAATGATTTGGGCCACTAGAATTTAGCATGTCACGACAATACATTCAGTGAATCTATTCTATCAGCAACATCCTGTATGCAAGATAAGGGTTAATAATTTACCCCCTCCCCGCCCCCAAATCCTTTGCGTCATCCATCACATACATTCTGCAGTTCCTTTTTAATATGCATTTAGAATTCAGAGAAGCAAATCAAATTACATCTACAACTTTAAATTAAAAAGCTTTCTGGCCTATTAAGTTCTCCTTGAAGTCATGGCTCAGTACCATCAAATTCCCATTTTGGGCTGAATTGCAGTAGAGAATGTGACCAAATGGGTTCTCCCATCTACAGGTAAAGAGTAAAGCAATGCTGTGAGTCAGCTACGGGGCTGCTCAGTGCCGCCATCCATCATTAATGGGCAATACTGCATTACTTCACACCAACAGCGTTATTTCTATGGGATTTGATAATTTTGATGAAAATGTTAAAGGGAACCAGTCACAATTTTTAGCAACTAAACTGTCCCCAATGTGTTAGTGATGCAGTGGTTTTTTTTGTTTGTTTTTAGCAGCATAAGCTGCAAAACATGCTGCACAGTGATGACAAGACTGACAGTGCGATAGCGATACATACCGGCACCTGGGAAGCAGCAGTTCAGTTAGCGCTGTTCCCCAGCACCAGGTGCTGAAGACCACTCTTATTTTCCCCTGCTCTGCCTGCAGTAGCAGCAGAAAATGGAGAGTTACATTCAATAACAGCAAGAGCAGGCAGTGGCTGATGGAACTACTACTCCCATCAGCCTACACCTGCTGCCGCTAACAGTGAGAGCAGGCGGCAGCAGATGGGAGCATTCATAAGCTGCCTGGGCTATGATCTTTGATCTGCGGTGAACTCACTGAGCTGAACTGCAGTGAACTCAATGATGTCATCGCTGGTCAATGATGCTACACCGCCGCAGCTCATTCCTCTGGTTCTCAGCCTGGACTGTCGCATCTTGGCACCGTCCAGGTTGAAAAATATTAATCCCCCCCGACATGGATAAAGGCATGGGACAGAACAACGGACAGGTGAGGGGTATTGTTGTTTTTTTTATTTTTGTTGTATTACAGAACGAGGGCTTCGGTGAAATAGGCGTTTGGTGAGTATAACTTATTTTTAAATAAAAATAGAAAACGGTATTTTATTTTATTACAAAAGACAATATTCTGGCTGTGTGTTTACCATACAACTATAGGATTAGTAATGGATAGGCATCGTCTTATAGACATCTTTTCATTACTAATCCATGGGCTTGATGTCACCAGAAAATACAAAAGTGACACCAATCTAACAAATAATACCCCACTTGCCACTGCCACAGGGCAAGGTGGAAGAGCCAGGCAAAGTGCCTGAATAATAGATGGGCCTTTTCTGGGAGGCTGTGGGCTGCTATTTTTAGGCTGGGGGGGGGGGGTAATATCCATGGCCCCTTACCAGCCTGAAAATACCAGTCCTCAGCTATCTGCTTTAGCAAAGCTGGTTGTCAAAACTGAAGAAACCCAACCACTTTTGTTTTGGTTATTTAAAATAACAGCGTAGAGACCCCTCTATCCTTGATAACCAGTCTTGCTGAAGCAGAGGGTTGCAGCCCACAGATGAGTTTTGCCTGGTCATTATCAAAAATATAGGGGAACCCACGCCGGTTTATTTATAGCACAGGCAGCGGATGATGAATACTCCCATCAGCCGCCTGACTCACCGTTTTTAGTGGCAGCAGGAGTAGGCTGATAGGAGTTAGTAGTCCCATCAACCGCTGACTACTCTTACTGTTATCAGTTGGAGATGAGCAAATTTCATTGGGTCAGGGCTTATTCAGCAAGTTACAGTGCTTACCGAATAAGCTGCAGAGGGAACCCGGCTTCCTGGATTGGTCTGGCAGATAGGCTATTCTGCTCTGCAGCTGCATGTGTCGTGGCTGTGTGAGTCACAACACATGCATGGAGAGCCCAACAGGCTCTACATGCATGTTGTGACTGTCACACAGCCACAACACGTAGCTGCGGAGCCGAACAGCTGATCAGCCAGAGTGATCCAGGTTCGCTCTGCAGCTTATTCAGTAAGTGCTATAGCTTGCCGAGTAAGCCCTGACCTGATCAAATTCGTTCATTTCCAAATATAAATTCAACATTCTTGCATGCTTGTGCTGATTGCAGGCAGAACAGGGTAGAATGATCAGAAAAGTCTTCAGGACCTGGCGGCAGGGAACCGTGCTAACTGTACCTCTGCTTCCCAAGCGCCAGTACGTGTATAGTGATGCGGCACAAGTATTACATCCACGGATACAGATATCTCCGGTACGGTTTTTTTTTTTCTGGTACCGGAAATATCAGGACATATGAAACCAGCCTTAGTGATGCACACTGCATCACTAACACATTGGGGACAGTTTATTTGCTAAAACTGCTATGACAGGTTCCTTTTAAGTGAAATTTAATTCCATGTTTTTCATCGTTATATGCATGTACCAGGAAAATGCTTAATGAACCTGTCCCACTAAGAGACCCCAATGTTAACAGAAAATACTAATCTTCGGTAAATTTTGGAGTTGAACAAATGGTTACAACTTTCTAGTAAAGGGATTGTCCACTACTAAACAACAACAGTGTGCCTAACATAAAACAAAAATATACATACCTCCCGGCCAGCGGCGCACAAACTGCTACTCTAATGGAATACTGGAAAGCTGTAGTGGTTTATGTCACATGATCAGTGGGAATTACAGTGCGTAAAATTATGTTACTGCACCTATTCGATGGCCCCACCAATATGTGGAAATCCCTCCCAACTTACAAAAAGGGCAGAGCTTCTATAAGGCTATGTGCACACGTTGCAGATTATTTGCGGTTTTTTAGCGTTTTTGCGCTCCAAAAGCGCTATAAAACCGCAAATAATCTGCATACATTAAGCATCCTATCATTTTTAATGAAATCCGCAATTTCTGTGCACATGATGTGCGTTTTTCCGCATGAAAAACGCATTGCGGAAAAATAATGAACCTGCTCATTAATTTTGCGGTTTTTTTGCGGTTTTCCCACTGTCTAATGCATTGGGAAATGTCTGGGAAAAACCGCGCAAAAACCGCGTCAAAACCGCACAAAAAAACGCATGCAGATTTCATGTGGAAATCTGGCAGAAATTCCTGTGGAAATCCGGACATTTTCTGCATGAATTCCTGAACGTGTGCACATAGCCTAAAGATTCAATTAGAAACATTCCTACCTTTTCCACAATTCACTTTATTGGTGGAAAGAAAACATGGTGATAAAGCCCAACTTACTAGAAAAGACATCTATATTAATTTACAAAAAAAAAAACAAACAATAACCTGTTCCCCAACAATTTAATAATGGAACTTAATAGGTATGTACTTTACTACTGACCTTGCACTGTCTTCATAGACACCATAGCTCCGACAGATTCTTCTTAGTAGTTCACTGCTCCAAACTCCACCATAACACATCTCTTACTACTCTCACCTGCATGGGTGGTCCCAGTCCGCAGTCTCTGTCCCAGAGACCTTCACTATGGCAGAACTAGTTGACACAATGACAATTATTCATTCTGCAGTTTAGGTTTTCCATGTGGGTGAGACCACCCTGGTGAAAGGTAGAAAACTGGCAGAAATGTCCAGCACCATGTTGATGAAATTCATAGTTTTGTCCTCGTTAGTGTCAATAATGCAGTTTATTTTCAGACCATTTCAATTTTCCATCCAGGTGAAAAAATGGAGTTAAAACACTAATAATCAAGCAATAGAATAGATTTTTGATTTTAATGGTCTTCATTCTGGAAACCTTCTCTCTAACGCTATATAATGCTTGTTAGCACAGTGATACCTGCCCCCACCCCGAACACACAAGACCAGCGTCTGCTTCTCTGTAGGTTGAGCACTGGCCATCCAGTATCCTCTCGGTGTAATTACTCGCTGGAACAGCAGCTTGGGAAACGAAAATAATCACCAATATTCAAGCAATAACTTCACTGTGTCACTAGGTCATAGCTGTTCAACACAATGACAGCCATCCATTCTACAGTTAAGTTCGTTTTTCAAATGAGAGCAACTTGGTAAAAGGTTGGAAAACCTTGAGATATTGAACACCCAGTCCACATAATTAATGTTAGTGTGAAGTCTCAGACCATAATACGCCACTGTCTGCTTCAACACAAGGTACCATGGCAGTCACCAGTCTTGGCTTTATGACAGCAGTGGCCAGACTATGGTTATAAATATAACATCAAAAGTGATGACTAGTGTCTCTAACACCCAGTAAAGGGCTTAACGTTCTACCAAAAGCAAGGACCGAACTCCCAAGTTGTGGCATCCCACATGTGATCTTTTACAGTTTGGTAATCACTCGGTAAATAAGTCTCTGCACTTCTGATCATGTACAGTGCACCTCTCTGAAGCCAGGACACATACACCCGGCTTCAGAGGATCAATGATGAGCCTGGAAAGAACCCATGCGCTTATGACGTCACATTATCACACCCACAGGTGCGATAACATCCTTGGCCTACTAGTCTGGAGACACTAACGCCCCCTCATTTACACATCACATAAAGACTTTAGAAATAGCATGCAATACAACACAGACCGTTAGGCAGTCTCTCCATCTGCAGACCACTGCTGGTAGTTCTGGGGCTCGAGGGACCTGACAAGTTCCCTTTAAGTGGTCTGTGATCATATAGAATAGGACTCCTACTTAGGAGACAAAGGTGGTCTGTGTGACTCAAGCAATACTAGATTTTCTTTCATTCATGATCTTTAGTGGCTTCATGTTCACGGTCCCAGTAGTTTCCACTGCACAGAGACCTTCACATGACACTAGATATGTCATAGCTGATCACAACTCTCCATTCTGCATTAATAGGCCATGCTGGTTTGCTATATGAAAACAAAAACCTGGTGAATAGATAAGAAAACTGGAAGTGTCCAACACCAGGTTGTTGGAATTGTTTAATCCTCGTTAGTATAGTGGCAAGTATCCCCCTAACACACAAGACCAGCATCTGCAGCCCGCTAGGGTGCATTACATGAGTCTGGCCTCGTGCTCAGGAGACTAAAATAAAATCACTAATATTTAAGCAATACCATATTCTTATTAAACATCACTTTCTACTATATCACTAATAATGTTTAAACCTCATTAGTATGGTGGCAAGTATACCTTACTATGACCAGCGTCTGCTTCCCATGCTTTCAGGGGTCCTGTCCCTAGTAACCCTGTTTAGAAGACTAAAGATAAATCACTAGTGTCAAAGACAAGAAAATATCCAGAAAAAAAAAGTATTTAAAACTTTTATTTCACATTACAATGAAAAATCTTTATAAAAAGGCATTACCTGACCGTACTTGCAGTGAGCAGGTTAATAACTCATGACAGACATTAAACAACTTTATTCCAGGTCACATTATATACAAAGATTAGAGAACAAGATCTTTAACGCAAAATAATGGGAACCTCTTCATATTCCCAGCTTCCGGGATATTAGCAGCATGGAGTAAGGTACAAGACAAAAGTAATGCCACAAAGTCGCCGCTCCACCTAATCCTGAACAGCTGAGGCCATGGGGAAATGGCGCAGAGCAGGGAACAGTGAACCGACAAATTACTATAGAGTGCAGTTCACATCAAGCATTTCCCAGATGAGATTACCTGTAGTCATTAGTGATGAGCGAATATACTCTGTACTCGAGCACGCTCGGGGGTCCTCCGAGTATTTGTAAGTACTCGCAGATTTAGTTTTCCTCGCCGCAGCTGAATGATTTAAAGCTATTAGCCAGCTTGATTACATGTGGGGATTCTCTAGCAACCAGGCAACCCCCACATGTACTTATGCTGGCTAACAGATGTAAATCATTCAGCTGTGGCAAGGAAAACTAAATCTTTGAGAGCTAAAAAATACTTGAAGGACCCCCGAGCATGCTCGTGAAATGTCGAGTAACAAGTATATTCGCTCACTAGTGGTCATCTGTCCAACCCTTCTAGGAGCCACGGAGCGTGAAGCCTTCATGGGACGTTTTCTAGGAGATTGAAGAGTATCTCACTTGTCATATAGACGGAACCTCAGGAGTTCGGCCATGTTCACAGTTTGTATTTTTCATGGATTTTAAAGTAACATTCATATACAATAGAAGTTAAGGGGTTTCACCATTATGTGCACTAAACATTGGGCCTAGCCCATTATATTAAGTGTGCACCTGATCCGGGGTGAATTCACTGGACTGTGTGACTAAACAGGTTTCAAAACCTAAATGTGGTTTTTGCAGTGAATACAGGAATTCTGACAAACCCACTCAGACCAGTGCCAGTCCCAGGACATAAAATTACCGTATGTTAATTAGCCCATAGAGTCCACACTTTCCGGGGCCAAATTAGCCTAGATATCGGACCACATGCACCATATTGCCTTTTGCACCAGAGCGGGGATCAATGGCTCAGGGCCACATTGGGTGAAACTTCAGATGACGTATAGATGGAACATTTCCAGACACTGGTGGGCCGTGGAGTGAGACACTGGTGTACTGTGGGCCCAGGGCTATTTCACATGCTCTTGGTAGAGGTCAATGACATGACGTGGCTACACTTTGTGGAACACAATGTAAATTCCGGCACCAATTTTTGGGATTTACAAGTAAACTCCAGATGGCGACTGAGAAATATTGAAGGTTTCTGTGAACAGATCAGGTTTGAGAGTTTGCAGACGTCCTAGAATATAGAAAACTATTACAACTGCATCCAGATAAAGACTGACAAGAGCTTACGGGTATGTGCACACGTCCGGAATTTCTGGCAGAAAATCGGACATTTCTGCCAGAAATCAGCATGCGTTTTTTTTTTTTTTTTGCGTTGACGCGTTTTTTCCAAATGCATAGAATAGCGGGAAAAACGCGAAAAATCAGCAAAATTAATGAACATGTTGCTTTTTTTACCGCGATGCGTTTTGTGGGAAAAACGCATCATATGCACAAAAATTGCAGAATGCATTCTAAATGATAGGATGCATATGTCTGCGGTTTGTAATGCATTTTTATAGCAAAAAAAAAAAAAAAAAAAAAACGAAAAAACCTAAACATGTGCACATACCCTCAATGTACAATGTCCTCCTGAACTGATCCCAGCCGGTCGTCATACGGTGACCTTCCTAAATAACGATCTCGCAGAGCAATAACACAAGGTGACACCTGATGGGTAAGAAGTGAGCACTCATATCCTCCCTCTAAAGCAGAGGGCTGCAAACAGGTCACGTTTTCAGGATTTCCTTGTATTGCACAGATGATGATTTAATCACCTGCACAGAATGATTCCAGCACCTTGTGTAATGCTAAGGAAATCTTGAAAACACGCATGGTCTGAGGCCCTCGAGGAATGTAGTTTGAGACCCCTGCTGTAAAGGGACATCATGGATGGAAAAGGTGCTGCACCGACAACGCTGCTGTCATTCGAGATAAAGTGGTGAGACCTCACGGAGCGTGCTCGCCGACAGCGCTCATCTTCCCTCTCCACTACGACTATTGGACACACAATCCTGCTGATCATAGTGTTAGAAAACCATCATTATTCCCTTTCTACAGTGACTGCGACAACAGAAAAACTGATTCATGCAAAAGATAAACTAAAATTAAACTCAACAAACAGAAGCACATTCCGGTAACAAAGGACAACAGTGACATCTTATAGAGCACCGGGCGACTGCCAGAAATGTGAATTTTTCCTGGTGTAAGGGCTGCTGTCCTAATTCTGGGGTTAGTCTTGCATTTCTCCCTGCATCTCTCAATTCTTGAGATATGGCCTTCCCTTTGCTGTATGCAAATCTAGCTTGTCAGCCAGGGGGGTGTGGCCTTTACTATTTTCTGCTGGTATCTTCCCGAGGACCACGCCCTCATGTCTAAAAAGGCCAGATTTACACACAGGGAAGAAGAGAACATCTCAGCAATGGAGAAGCATAAGAGCAAAACAAAAGTGCCAGATCCAGGAGATGAGCAGCTTTTACATAGGGGGGGGAATAAAATTATATATATAGTAACATTGTAGGTGGCACATAAAGCTAAATCCTTGTAATCCTTGACATTTTCAATATCTCTGCTTGACGTAAGGAGAGAAAAACAAAGTGTAAAAACCGAGCATTTAATCTAATCTTGAGGACTGCGGCCATCACTACAATTTTCTGTTTCACAAGGCTTTAATGGTGTATTCAATATCCTGATATGTTAAGGCCACCTGATTGGAGATCTTACCGGTTTGGGGGACAAAGTTCCTCGGATATGCAGACGTGGACAAGCCCTCGGCTCCTGAGTGCTTGTAATATTCAAGATACAGTATCATTGACGTGCCCATTTGCATGAGACGCTACCCACATCTCCCCATCATGTAAGGTGTCAGCAGATTGTGAAGCTTCCATGTGACAAACTGATTAGACTCAACGTATTCATGGAGAACATTAATCCTTCACCTCCATTAATAACCCCCGAAGGCAGACGACTTCCCTGGTAATTGATGCTCCTCACTTTCCAGGATCAGGAGTAAAATACACACGCGGGACCTTTTATGGAGTTGTTAATATCAGACCGCTGGCCTCGCGCTGCTCGTCTTCCTCCAGTCTATTGTGCAATACCAGACAATTGTGCCGTGAGCGGAGTGTGCGGCCCGGTTGGGGCCATTACACGGATATAAAGACATCAAGATAGAGTCTATCATAGGATTCCCTGAAGCACACAATAAAGAGCAGGCTGAGAAAGCTGGATCCCGTCAGGCACCAGTTCAGCCACGACAACTCTGGAAATGAAAAAACAACATTGAATAATGCCGACATTCAGATGGTGTACTTCTGCTGAGACAGTTTATCACTGGACTCCCTGAAGCAGATAAACACGAGGCCAAGGAGACAAGACCCCGAGAGGCAGAAGTTCCACCAGGACAGCGCTGTGTGAATACAAAAAGCAAGAGATCATCACAGCGACCGTCACCAAAAGCAGACAGGATTAAAAAAAGTCTATAAAACATTCACTCAAATAAGCGGCGCTGGCACAGTCAGTAATGCACAAGATTCAGCACAACGGAAGGAACAACTGCAGAGCGACTCAGAAGGTAAAGCCCCTGCCACCGAGACCGCACGTGCGTACTAATCCTAGCCACATAATCCACCAGCTAGTGAAAAGCGCCCTGTATTATACTGCAGAGCGGCACTCACTGGCTACGTACATTACTTATACTGTACTGATCCGGAGTTAGGCCATGTGTTACATTCCAGAGCTGCACTCACGATTCTGCTGTTCTAATTCAAAATAATCAGCAAGCATACGGTAAAACATTTCCCTAAAACAGCTTAGACCAGGTCCTGTAAAGCCTGCAGAAGAGCGAATACAGCTCTGGAGTATAATACAGTAGGTAACTCAGGATCTGTAATGTATGTACCCAGTGACTGCACCAGCAGAATAGTGAGTGCAGCTCTGGGGTATAACACAGGATGTAACTCCGGATCAGTAATGTAATGTATGTACACAGTGACTGTACCAGCAGAATAGTGAGTGCAGCACTGGGGTATAATACAGGATGTAGCTCAGGATCAGTAATGTAATGTATGTACACAGTGACTGCACCAGCAGAATAGTGAGTGCAGCTCTGCGGTATAACACAGGATGTAACTCTGGATCAGTAATGTAATGTATGTACACAGTGACTGCACCAGCAGAATAGTGAGTGCAGCTCTGGAGTATAATACAGGATGTAACTCAGGATCAGTAATGTAATGTATGTACACAGTGACGGCACCAGCGGAATAGTGAGTGCAGCTCTGGAGTAGAATACAGGATGTAACTCAGGATCAGTAATGTATGTGTGTACACAGTGACTGCACCAGCAGAATAGTGAGTGCAGCTCTGGAGTATAATAATGTAACTTGGGATCAGTAATATAATGCATGTACACCGGAAAAAGTGATTCACTTTATATGTAAGATGTAACATGGCGGTCGGAGGACGACGTACATTCTAAGCATTCCTCAGGGGAGTGTATATTTTATTAAGAACGCGGCACAAGCTCCCACTATAAATAACGGCTTCTCCAACTGCGTGCAAGCACCAATTACCTTACAATGAATGTGCCAACTGTGAAGAAGTGGGTCTAAATGATGTTAAAATGAGAACCGATCGGCAGCAGTGAACTCATCATTGTGCCCCCCATACGGGACAATATTAATGCAGGTGCAGCGTCATGCAGAACTACCCCACGTGCCATCTATAGTGATATCCGCCTAATCTGCAGGGAGCCCTCCAATGTGGACGATGCCTCCCCGTGGCTCTGCTCTCTGTCCAGCATCCCTCTGGTGAAGATGCAATTCTTCTCGTCTCCCCGGCCTCCCTCCTTTATTATAAAAGGGCATCTGTTCTACAAGTGCAGATCTTGCAGTTACACACAGAAGGGACGAGAGAATTCAGGACGGACATCTCTGGACAACGAACGCTGGAAGCCGAGCATTATTCTGGCTGCGTTAGTTCTTTGTAAAGCAGTCATCACTTATCCTTTGGATAGGTAGTAACTTGTAGGTCTTTGGGGGTCCGAGCGCAGGGACCTGCACACATCGGCAGAACGGGCACTATACTATCCTTGGGATGGAGCGGCAGTGCACTTGTCAAATTGCTGCTTCAATCCTCTATGGGACTGCAGGAAAAAAGCAGAGCACGGAGCAAGGCAGCGCCATAGGGAGTGAACGGCGCACTGCCGCTCTAGAGGGTTAGAGTGACCTGGTCCAGTATCTCAGGAGGAAGTCACCGCTATAAAAGTAGTAAATGCAGATCTTGTGCTTCTTTATCTAATGATATTGTTATGCAAGAAATGCAAAGCGGAAAGTGTTAATTGCACCTTCAGACAAGCGGCTCTGGAGATAAATGGAGGCTAAAATGTCCAACCCACGTCTCATCTAGAGAAAAAGATTCTTCGTTCCTGCGAGAGATGGCTGTCACCGTAAGGCGTCGTGTGTAATTCCATATAATCGAGTCTCTGGATGTATTTGATGACTTGTCCTTTGTTTACAGCAAGAAAGACCATTGGACATTTCCATCCATGGTTGCCCCCTATGACATGTACTACACGGCCATATTCACCCCCCCCCCCCCGAGATACAATTTCTCGGACACAGGGACATTACTGCATATTTCAGCCGCTCTCCTTTTCCATGGATGCTGTGGCCTCTATCAATCCCTCAATGGCACAGTCTTCTCCTCCGGAGGAACGACTCCTGGAAGATGACGGATAGACCACGCAGGGGAATTGCAATGCTTGAGCTGCTCCTGATGGAGAAATTTATCAGCCTGAATGCCACACTTGGATTTATTACTGGATATTGCCCTCTTTCAGAATTAATTCCAGAAGGAGAAGGCAGAAAAGGAGAAAATGTTCTTTTTTTTCTGCTCAATTTTTAAAATGACAAACGCTGTACGCAGGACTGGAGACATCTGGGCAGCTGCACCCGAAGGAAGGCGAGATGGCAATGCAGCCAGAGCAGGCGCCGCAGCACAGAACCCGCATCCATAGAGTCAGATGAGCCTGCACAGCGGGATACAGCGCCACCTCTGCAGGCAGGACTGCAGCAGAACTGCACAGAAATATTCAACTTCAGCCATGAGCACTATAGGGGGTATAAGGTGGAACCCTTCCTGACATGCACCATAAATATACATGACGGAAAAATAAAGGTTTTGGTTCTTGAAAGAAAAAGAGGAAAAGAAGAAAGCACAATAACAAAGACTGACCATGGAAGTAAGGGGTTAATGTGGACGCTCGTAACCCATCATGCACATTTCCACAGTCGTCTGTATTTGGAAAGAAATGCTGGATTTTGCGATTTTTAGCGCAGATTGCGGTGACTGGGATGAAGGCAGTCCGACAGGGGAGGTGAAGCTCAGCCAAGCGATGGCCGGAACATTAATTGGCATTATACATATTGTCCCAACGTCCCCTCCCCGGCTGCGGATTATTCAGCGCTGCTCATTCTGTGGCCTTATATCATTTGTGGGTAATTATATATTTTATGATGACATTAAAATGAGTCATGGATGGGAGCAGATCGGTGTCCTTTCCAAATCTCCAGCACAAAAAGCAGCTGGAACATTTGTGTCTGCAGAACGTGGCGCGCGCTCGGAATGGATTTCCTGCCCTGCGAGATCAATACGTGGAGCACAACTTTTACTTGGAATTAGAGACAAAATGTCAGGCGTCCCGAAATGTCAGCACGCAATTATCCGCTGCATCCGGAGCGGCAATGTGACCTTACAACCATGGCAATCGGGGCGCCTGATTAATGGGGACCGCCGGAATAGGATGGCGTGACGCCGATTACCGGAGCAAGACCAAAGGGCTGCAGGAAAAGGTGCAGCGCGATCCATTAGTATATGTCGAGAATAGGATTGTCCTGTATGCAGACACCATGGAGGATCGCTCCAGTGACCAGAACTACAGGACCGGTAAGTACTGCATGCAGGCCACGATTCACTGAACCATCCTCACTAGGATTATCCTGTATGCAGACACCATGGAGGATCGCTCCAGTGACCAGAACTACAGGACCGGTAAGTACTGCGTACAGGCCACGATTCACTGAACCATCCTCACTAGGATTATCCTGTATGCAGACACCATGGAGGATCGCTCCAGTGACCAGAACTACAGGACAGCTAAGTACTGCATACAGGCCCCGATTCACTGAACCATTCTCACTAGGATTGTCCTGTATGCAGACACCATGGAGGATCGCTCCAGTGACCAGAACTACAGGACAGCTAAGTACTGCATACAGGCCCCGATTCACTGAACCATTCTCACTAGGATTGTCCTGTATGCAGACACCATGGAGGATCGCTCCAGTGACCAGAACTACAGGACAGCTAAGTACTGCATGCAGGCCACGATTCACTGAACCATCCTCACTAGGATTATCCTGTATGCAGACACCATGGAGGATCGCTCCAGTGACCAGAACTACAGGACCGGTAAGTACTGCGTACAGGCCACGATTCACTGAACCATCCTCACTAGGATTATCCTGTATGCAGACACCATGGAGGATCGCTCCAGTGACCAGAACTACAGGACAGCTAAGTACTGTATACAGGCCCCAATTCACTGAACCATCCTCACTAGGATTATCCTGTATGCAGACACCATGGAGGATCGCTCCAGTGACCAGAACTACAGGACAGCTAAGTACTGCATACAGGCCACGATTCACTGAACCATTCTCACTAGGATTATCCTGTATGCAGACACCATGGAGGATCGCTCCAGTGACCAGAACTACAGGACAGCTAAGTACTGTATACAGGCCCCAATTCACTGAACCATCCTCACTAGGATTATCCTGTATGCAGACACCATGGAGGATCGCTCCAGTGACCAGAACTACAGGACAGCTAAGTACTGCATACAGGCCACGATTCACTGAACCATTCTCACTAGGATTATCCTGTATGCAGACACCATGGAGGATCGCTCCAGTGACCAGAACTACAGGACCGGTAAGTACTGTATACAGGCCCCAATTCACTGAACCATTCTCACTAGGATTATCCTGTATGCAGACACCATGGAGGATCGCTCCAGTGACCAGAACTACAGGACAGCTAAGTACTGCATACAGGCCACGATTCACTGAACCATCCTCACTAGGATTGTCCTGTATGCAGACACCATGGAGGATCGCTCCAGTGACCAGAACTACAGGACCGGTAAGTACTGTATACAGGCCCCAATTCACTGAACCATTCTCACTAGGATTGTCTTGTATGCAGACACCATGGAGGATCGCTCCAGTGACCAAAACTACAGGACAGCTAAGTACTGCATACAGGCCACGATTCACTGAACCATTTTCACTAGGATTGTCCTGTATGCAGACACCATGGAGGATCGCTCCAGTAACCAGAACTACAGGACCGGTAAGTACTGCATACAGGCCCCGATTCACTGAACCATTCTCACTAGGATTGTGCGAAAAATAGCTTGAACCTTTGAGAAATTGTGAATTTACAGTTTTTATGCCAACCCCAATCAGCTTTGACAAATTTTCCTTAATAGGGCGGGGCTTAGTGCGGAGGAGGCGTGGCTGAAGGCAGCCAGAAAATTCATCAGAACTTATGCCATAAATTACAAAAGTAAATGACTACAGACACCGATCAGCCTTATCATACTATCAATGTTCCATGGTAGCTTCTTACTGGAGCGTTGGCACGGTATACTCCAACACGGTGAGTTATACACGACCCTGCGCTGCTAGAGTATAAGGCAAAGCAATATGGCGGAGGTCCGGGCACCTCATCTCAGGGGCAGGGTCTGGGCACCTCCAGATCCAAGGTCGGGTTGTGGCTTTTATGCACAGGGTAAGGGCTCCTTTCCACTTGCGAGAAACACGTCCGTGTCTCGCATGTGAAAACCAACCTCTGGCGCCGGCACTTGGGAGCGGAGCGTGCAACTCCATGTGTTGCTATGCGGCCGCACGCTCCGCTCTGTAGTGCCGGTGCCAGAGTTTAGTTTTCACATGCAAGACACGGACGTGTTTCTCGCAAATGGAAAAAAGAGCCCTAATGGCGAGATACACGTCTGACATTGAGCCACCAGTCACAGGCTGCACACAACACGCAGCTACGGCGGCCGGCCATTGGAAGAGGCCTTCTGCGAGTGCAGGAAGGGCGCTGCCAAATTCAACCGTACAAGCACTAGATGGCTGTTCAGACCCACTTAGCATCACGTCCCAGAACACCAGTCCTCAGTCACCCATGTGCAAATTTATGCCAAAATGTATTTAAAAAGGAGCAGTTTTTCCTAAAAGTCTATGCTTGGTAATTCTAGGACAAAAATTTATTATTGGATGTCAGTGCATCCATTAAAAATGACCCCATCAGCAGGATTGTGCACAGTAACTACAGAGTGACAGGTCGGCACAGTTATACTGATTACAATGATACCTGGTGATGAAATCATTCTTGTGGCTGTTGTGGAATCTGGATTTTCAGTTTTCAGTTAATGATATGCTCCAGCTCCGGGGCAGCCTGTGGGGGTCTTCATGTGGTGCTCTGATTAGGTATTCATCTGTATGGCCTCAGACTGGTCACCGATCCCTCAGTCACCTGCCCTTTATTTTACATACTGAATATAATATGTACATTGACAAAAAAAAAAAAAAAATCGCAACAGACCTTCATCAGAACCAAATGCATGAGAGGCGGAACCACGGTGCCAGCGATTGTGGAATGTGATCTGCATCTGAGCGCCTCCACAAGTGACGCAGATCGCATTCCACAAGCGCTGGCACCGTGGTTCCGCCTCTCATGCATTTGGTTCTGATGGAAGACCAAAAATCTAAAACAAAGGCTGAATGCAATAATAAAAGGAACTTTATTTCACCACATCTCCATCTGAGTGCCAAGTTCTTCAATTTGCAGGATGCTACTGCGCCATT